>NC_088345.1:17355000-17696666 GCF_036884655.1 Musa acuminata AAA Group
TGTCGTGCAAAACGGAATAACCCAACATATAAATTATTTCAAAACATGCGCTAATTAGTATATTATTATTTCTTTTGTTTAGAAGCTTGTTATTGCACACTTAGGTTCTCTATTTGTTTTTCTCTTTTTGAACGCTCGAATTTCCTGTCCAAAGAAAATTTATGTGCTCTTCCACAGGCGGGAAAAAAGCTTAGTCAATTTTGCTTGCAGCCTTTGACGATCTTCTACATGCGGATGATTTTGATACAGTATATAATAGATCATGCACAAACATGCGGTTCATTATTATACATGAACTTGGATGAAAATTTTCATTTCGCTTTAATCCCTAATAAAATATAAAACAAGTTGTTGGGCATGTAACTTTATCTCATATCTATGAGAAGAGAAGCCACGAACTTCTCATTTTCGCTTTCAAGAAATGAGATATTTTGAGACTGCACAGAAAAAATTTTATTCTCTACAATTCAAACGCACCGTATAAACAACAGAATTTTGACACTGCCAACTTTGTAAGGTTTGTTTCCATATCCCTAAATGAAACTGGAAAATTTATGCACGTCGTGTTGCTATTTATGTTTGCAGATTCAAGTGTTCGGTAGCTCTTATTTAGGATGCAGGACAAGAAAGCTAAACAAAATGTTGGTTTTTCTGAAAGAGCCGACGATTGTTCTTCTACCATTCCAGAGTCTATTGTGGATCCTTCCAGCGAGTTGGAAGATCTATTGGGTCTGCCACCTGACAGCATGTTCGATACCCCCTTGCCAGATTTGGTAGAGACCGATGGGCATGAAGCTGAGAGGCTCAGGATTCGCATATGGAATGACATTATACGACTGAAGCACTTGAAGGAGCATCACAAGTGCAAGATGATCCAGCAAAGCAGTGCATCCTTGCTCGATTACTCGCAAGAACAGTCACGGAGGAAGAAGCTGGCCCGGAACCTGGAGAAGATACTGAATGAGATGCTGGAGTTGGTGGAAGAGGGCCTCGCTCAAGGCTTCATCTACGGCATTGTACCCTACAAAGGAAAGCCTGTCAGTGGAGTATCTAATAACCTTCGTAAATGGTGGAAGGAAACCGTTCGATTCGATCGAAACGGCCCAGCTGCGATCAGCACGTATCAGAGAGACAGCTGCACCCACGTCATAAGCAAGGAGAACACCTCGGAGTTCTCCGTGCCCGATGCACTGCAGGAACTGCAGGACACCACGTTGGGTTCGCTTTTATCCGCCTTGATGCCATACTGTGACCCTCCTCAGCGGAGGTTCCCTCTGGAGAAGGGCATTCCACCACCGTGGTGGCCCAACATGTCGGAGGAGTGGTGGCGGGAGATGGGCGTGCCCAAGGATCCAAGTCCTCCACCCTACAAGAAGCCGCATGACCTGAAGAAAGCATGGAAAGTAAGCGTTTTGATCGCGGTCATCAAGCACTTGATGCCGGACATTGAGAAGATCCAACGGCTCATCGAGAAGTCCAAGGGCCTTCAGGATAAGATTACAGCGAGGGAAGTTGACATACTGAACGCCGTTCTTAGACATGAACTGAAGAAGTATTTCGGGCACCAACATAATTCTCCTCCGCCTCCTCCATCCATGGTGGGGCAAAGCTGCAGGGAGGCTGTGGGGGATGCCTCCACTTCCCGTATCGATGAGCAGCCTATCTCGGAGGCCATGCAGGAGGAATCCATGAATGTGACGCAATACTTAGCCATGGACGTGAACATGTTTACGAGACCGAACCTTACAAGCTATGAACTTGGACCTCAAGATCAATCTCGAGGAAGTATTCACCAAGATAAATTCGGACACATTCATCATTGTGTAGCTTCAGCTTCTCATGGCAATCAGCCACTGGCAAATCCGTATGGTCCCTGTGTGCCTGTCCCGGCTGATAGCCCTGTCCTTCCGAGTGGAGGTATTGAGATGAGACATCAAGGAACTTCCAGTTCTGACATGCATCTCTTTCAGACAAGACTAAATCAGGACCAAGCTCCTCTCCCGGAAGTGATGAAGGTGGAAATAGATCCTCTTTTTTCAAGTTCAGTTCAAGAAGATGAAACGGGGACAAGCATCACCAGAGAACTTGCCAACTTAATGCAACCTCAGATCTTCCCCAGTGATGAGACAGCATCTTTTGAATCCATCTTTGGACATAATTTTGACATCGGTCCTGCTTCTTACTTCTCAACCACGGACCAATCTAGTCGAATACCATATTCATTTCATGAACTGGATGAATATGACTGGTCCAAAGATTTCGGCAACTGATGGTATTGTCATAGCTCCATGAAAACAGCGTCTAAGTTACTTGTATTCCTAATGTTGACAACTGTTGAAATAATGGAATCTTACATACTTGATACTTCTCTTGCAAAAGTACTCGGGTGCCTGTCCTCCTAACAGTCCGATATTTGCTCTAGGGCTACTTGAGTAGTGTTTTCTTTTGTGGAAAGATCTTGTTTATATTCCTTGTCCAAACCAATCCTGCTTGACACACACTCGAAGAACTTACAAGGCCATGTCTATAGAAGAAACAATCATTGTGAATGGTTCATTATTCTTTTCAAGTTTCGAATATAATGTTATTCACCATCAACCCTACCGTCACAAATTTAGCGTTGCATCATTAATCCATGCAACACTTCCTAGACATGCACATACCAAGATTAAGAAGTCTACCTACTAGAATGATAGAAATATTAAAATGTTTTGGTCATCCACACACCTGTGGAAATCGTGGATAAAGAAGATAAACATAATATACAACAAATTCAAAGATCTCATTATTAGTTTAGAAGATTGCAACCTACGGTATACCAATGACTCCTAGTGTAGAAAGGATAATTTATACCCCAAAAACTCCGAATAAATACAAAGCGTTGAAATGATTGATTTTTTAAAACTTAAGAAAAAACATTGTCGCTGGTAAAATTACTCCTTGTGATTTTGTTCACTAAATTTTATAGAGGACTATTTAAACATATATATTTTTTTTAACCACGGAGGTTTATTGCTACCTAAAAACATTACATATGCAAGGGTAAGATCGTTCTCCCACTTGAATCACTTTGACACCTTAGTCTTCTTGTTTGTCTCTTGCAGCTCAATCTTCTTCATATTGCAATGCATCTTCAGGCATCCAACTCATTTTTGACATAAAAATTCACTGCCAATTCATAGTTACCTATTCTATCTCGGTATACACCTGGATGGCTCGCCTTTTAATGGATGTGGATGAAAAGTCGTAGTGCCTTGCATTCATCAATTAGCTTCTTCGAAGTCACTATTAATGTAGACCTCTAAGCTGCTCAAAACCAATCTTTGCATGAATGCTGGAAAACACTTTGATGTGGCTCAAGTTTTCTCTAATTTTTAACCCAAGTGTGTTGCCTCTCCATCATAAATGTAGTTAAGGATAACCCTAGTGCTAATTAATTGAATGAATCTTCATCCCATTGAACTGAGCATGCACATAAATCATAAATCCGCTTGCTATTGGTCGTTACTTATTTTTTGCTTTAACTTCTTCGCTACTTTGATATCATAATGCATTCAACAAACACATCTCACATATGCAAAACCTTTCCAATAGTCCATCATTTCTTAACTTAGCAACACTATTGCGTGTGATTTGTGAATGTGCAATATCAAAGCGGTTAATTGCTACATACATTTTCTCCAAAGAGACCTAATGCAATCGATGGAATTTCCTTCTTGTTATGAATTCTTCCGTTTATTAAAATGAATAGCACTTTTATTTTCCTCCTTAGTTTTCATCTTAATCTCCTCATAGTTAATGTATGACTTGACATCTCCTACGAAGAAAATAGTTGTAGTTAACACTTTAATCTCAAAACCAGGTATCGTCATAAAAAATTATTGCTTCATATTAAAGAGGCAGGTTTCCAGCCTTCATATATCTTATGTCCCACTACAGCTGTGCAATTTGATTTCCTTCACTCTGCAGAATCGTCACAAATGATGTCTAAAGCTACCTCGATACGTGATCAATGAGTGTGGATTACTGATCTATGCATATGGATAATACAAAACTAAAGATCACAACATGGGCTATATATAACTCAAAACAATAATCTTGTTAAAATTAATTCAAATAGTTAAGATTGTTAAGATAAAGTTGGCACTAAGAGGGGGTGAATTAGTGTTTTGGATAAAACCGACGTTGATTCAAAGATTCGTTCGATAAAACTTGTATCCGAAAAAGCATTTAAACTTGAAAATATTTGTAAGTGATTGAGGGCAGTGAGCAAGTAAATCAGTAAGTGATGAGAATCAAAAGCATAAAAGAAATGACACAGAAAGAAAGTATACCGGATTTATAGTGGTTCGATCGTCGTGACCTATATCCACTTCGGATTCCTCCTCCGTTGAGGCCACTGACGTCCATTAACAGTCTTCCTTCAATGGGCGAAGACCAACTACCCTCTTACAATACTTTTCTTTTTCACGGATTTAGGAGATAACCCTTACAAATATCACACATCTCTTAAATGATCACAAAACTAGAAAGGGAGGAGGAGGAGGACACAGCAATTTTACAATCCAAAATCTTAAGATTTTTATTCACACTTTCATTACTCTTTAATGCAGGAAAAAAATTAGATATTTATAGCCACCAATGGCTTTAGAAATGAAGCCAAAATGTGTCTCATCCTAGATTTTCAAGGTATTGGCGGTACCATCACCATTATTGGGTGTTACCACTGCCTAGAGATCGACACTAGGTGGGACCATCGCCCAGACTAGGCGGTACGATCACATGATAGAGCCTCGGAGACTGGGCTTTGGTGGTACCATTGCTTGACAGGGTGGTACCACTGCCTAGTCTGGATTGTACCATCACTCAAACCACCAAAGAGGTTGAGTCTCAAGTGGTACCATTGCCCAGTCTGGACAGTGCCATCGCTTGACGTGGCTCCAAGTAGCTGAATGGGCCATCCAACCAGTCCAATTCAACCTTGTTTTGGGCCTAGTTGGCCCCTAATTGAGTTAGTAGGATTTTTTCTAGAACTAACTCAAATTAAAGTCCTGATAGTTAAGGCTAAAACAATTATGATATAAGTAATCTAAGTTGTTTGGCACATCAATTATTCAATCGAACTCTTAACTTCCACGAACTCTCGACAATCTTCTAGCAAGCTTTCGGCAAACTCCCGACAAACTTCTGGTGAGCTTTCAACGAACTCTCGGTGAACTTCTAGTGAGTTTTCACTGCATCGTCTGATCCTTCGATATATCCTCAATTCATCTAGCCCAATGCCCAATTATTGACTCCGACCCAATATCGATTCTTCTTTAATCCTTTTGTCTTTCTCTCGATCGTAGTTAGTCTTGCATCACTTATCTCAACACATGGATTAGATCATTAATTCACCAATTGATTTTATCATTAAAATCCGAGATTCAAAAATCTCTCTATTTTTTATGATGACAGTCAATTGATGATGGAGTTAACCTTAACTCTCCCTATCTATATGCCATATTGAGATAAGGCAAACTTGAATTCAAAAGAAATATTTTTGAATTTAAGTTAAACTATTTCGATTATAGTGATCAAATATAATATATCATATCAAAATTATGCATCATTATAGCTTCAAATTATCAAAATGTAACATGCACAACATCAAAACATTACAACTCATCACTTTATGCATGATATTAAAAATAAATCAACATTACTTTGGCCATAACATACATGATACTAAAGCATTCATTATTTCATGCATTGCATCATATCAAAGTGTGCAGAACATCATGTATGGTAACATTAAAGAGTACATGGAAGGAAGAATTCGTTGCATCATATCAAGTGTGCAAAACATCATGTATGGTAACATTAAAGAGTACATGGAAGGAAGAATCCGTTGCTGATAACAGAGAGATTTCCTTAATTGCATAGCAAATGAGAGATTTCCTCAACTGCATAGCAGATGAGATTTCCTCAATTGCATGAGGAAATCTCGTTGCTCAGTTGAGAAAAATCCTCTCTTTCACTATGTATAAATAGACATTATATGACACTAATTGAGATGTGCTTTCTCTTTACCTTTATAATTTCACTCTTCATTCTATCACTTTATCATGGTATCAGAGTAGTAAGAAGAGAGGTACGAACCTCTGCCTCCGGCTAACGACCACCATTGCTATAGCCACATTCCCAAGCGAGGCTCCGTGGCCAGTCCTCATCTTCCTCACCGCGACAGTCCTCATTGATCTGCCATAATAGTCTGCAGACTTGAGGAGATCGAAGGGGATGCCTGTGCCCTCAATAGTATGCACACTAGATCACTGTTGTGTGCATAAACTCAAGTCACCGCAGTCACCCACCTCTCACCTCCCACCTTCCACCTCTGCCAGCGCCCCGTCATTGAACCGCTGCTCTAGACCTGATCTAATTCTGTGCACTAGACCATTGGGCAGCCCTCTTTGTGGACCTGGTCGCCAGAACCCTCTCACTGGGCACCATCGACCAGCTCTTGTCTCTCTCACTCCGGCAATGTCTTCCTCACTGCTTCCGGCGTGGATCCTGCCAACGCCTCTGCCACCGTTGTCCTCACCTCCGGCAACATCATCCTCATTGTTTTCGACGACATCCTATGGCGGCGTTTTGATCTTCCTATGGACACGCTCCTGCTGGGTCATGTCTTGGTCTTGGAGAGGACCTTGTCTTGTTACAGGCCTACCATCCCTTTCTACTGTTATTGAACAATCTTTGCAGTTGTCTCCCGCTGCCTCTGATCAATGATTGGGGTAGCCACTGCGTCCTGCTCCACCTTCGCCTCGACAAGCAGCATTTATAACCTTTCCACACCACTTGTTGCATCACTATATCGCTGCCCAAATTCCTAACTGCTGATCTACTGCATAAAGATCTGCAACTGTCTTACACAAAACTAACCTTCTCCTTCAATAAAGACCTCATTTGCCAACAACCTTCCTCAAGTGACACTGATCTGCACCACCACCACCTCTTCTTCCTTGATCATTGTCGTCGCTGCAATCTTTTACCTACTTCCATATATCCTTATCATCTACCTATGATGCTCCAGTTGTTGTTCCCATAGGGAACCATAGTACTTTCCCACATACAAACCTTATTTACATCAATGTAGCAACTCTCATCCCCTTCAGATTATCCAAATGTGGTAATTACGTATCATAGCGTGCTCAATTCTCTAATCTCCTATTTGATTATGATCTTCTAGGCTATGTTGATAGCTCCCTTCGTTGTCCACCGGCAATGCTAAACATCCCAAGAGCACCCAGTCTAGTATCAAATCTGGACCATAAACTATGGTTACGCTAGGATCGTCTCATTCTCCAGGCAATTCAAGCCTCGGTTGCTGGATCCCTCGCCCTGCTCATATCTTCATGTGACACTACTACCGAAACCTAGTGCAGCTCTGATACCATCTATCACAGACTTAGCTAGTTTTGCCTAAGTCATGCGGCAACCTTTCGTGTCCGTCCGCAAAGGTCAGCCTCCCTGAAACCTCCTATGGTCCCTTATAGGACCTAAAAAAGAGAAAACGGGTTAGAGAAAGCACCTCACTCGGGATTCACAAGCAAACAATTCCGAAAACACTTCATAGACAATGTAAATTACAAATAGACTTTACAAGCTCTGAACGATTGGACAACAAAGGGTCAAAATGGTCCACTACAGACCGTATATCTCTCACAAGTGTCCACATGACACAACCTTTATTTATAAGCCTAAGAAGGCCACCAAACCCAACTAAAATTGGACTGTTAAGCCTTCGACCATTCTTTTACATATTGTGCAAAGCATGAATAAACAGAAAGACATGGACATACATAAGTATTACATTAAACATCTTGTTTAGAACTTTGTCTGTGATATTTTCCCCCATTTATTCCTTCGACGTCCTCGTCGAAGCCTTTGCCGACACTGTAACTCCTTGCCTTTGCTGAGTCATCAATCTTCTACTCCAACTGTAATGTGCCTTTTGGCTCCCAACTGCTCTCTACTCCTATTTTTGAGTAGTTAAACCTTTGATCTATCTAAACCTTTGATCTATCATGCTGCTTCAACTTGCTAATGACTCTGACTCTAGTGTGGGGGTTGGCTGAGTTATGTTGATCCCTGTTGGTTCCTGCGGATCTTTCAGATGAAGGAAAAGACCATCCTTACTATGTACCATTCTCTCAAATGCCTCATGCTACTTGAACTAGGTGGATGCTTGTTGGAGCTTTAACGAGCATCGCCCTGCAAACTTCTAAAGTTTTAGTCCTTCCTCCACAAAATTTACCCATCGACTCTTCTTTCACTTAGTTGTTACTTCCAAATAGATTCGCATCACTTCCGCTTTCGATTGACATTCTATTGGGAAATGAAGCGGATAATCTACTCTCAGTAGCACTAATCACCATTGGTGAGGATTTGACAAATATTATCTTCTAACATTTTTGAAGGGTCTTTGAACCTGTGCAGAGCTCCTCTACTTGATAGATAAGAGAATTAGGGTACTCAATTTCACCCATTCTCTTAAGAGTTGAGAAGGCAATGGTTACTTGACTTCGTCTGCCTCCTCAAGGGTTGTACTCCATGCATCGAGCTGATTACTAACTTTCGCCTACTCTTTGCTCACACTTCTGAAGTACTCGAAGTGTTTGCACTCCTTGCAATGAGTTAGCTACTGTGATTTACCTTCTCAATGCTATCGAACTTATGGAATACAGAAAGTTTTCGCCCCAACTTGGAGTAAGTCTCTAATAGTTTTGGTCGTCTTTGGGATTGTCCTGTATTCTCCATCAACCCTACCTCATACTCCACTGAGTAGCAAAGGTACAACACCATGTATTGCCTGCTTCGTTCCTTGGTCGTGCACTCTTGCATGACCCAAAGTCCTTCACTTTCGACTATCTTGATGAGAAGCTCATTGACACCGATCTTACGAAGTTCCTTGGCCTCTACCCTTCAACCTTATCTCGGTACTTGGAGTTTGCCTCTGCATGCTCCACCTTCTCGGCCCCTTTCATGACCAAGCGCTCTCCCTCCATGAGAGCAAGGGATCAATAACTTTCACAGAAGTCCCGCCTCTACAGTACTATGGCGTTGCCATACCCATGGCCCTACTATCCGTCGCCTTGCATCTGCATCACTTTTCTTCACGATCAGTAGATATGTCTCTGTGGCACTCCTCTGAGTCCACCTCCATTCTAACTGATGCTTGATTTTGGGTAGCTAAGTCCCCTTTGGACTCGTCGTCACTTCCTTGCCCCTTTTGACCCCTTACTTAAATACCTCTATGTTCTCCAAGTAGTTCGCCTTGGTCGATGGAAAGACAGACTACAACTCCCATATATGGCTTCTGCCATCATGTTTTAGGGTTTGCACTGATTATGTTATCTTTAGCTTCCTTGGTAGCAATATTCGCTTACTCGACCTTGTCCTCTGACTTGCCGGGCTCCCTTAAGCGAATATGGGCTCTAGTGCAGTCCAACTCTCTAACTACTTCAATCATACCTCTGCATGATTAAGTCTCTCCTATGGGACTCATTGGTACTTGCATTCAAACTTTTTCCTCGGTGATACACAGCCCCCATATGCTGATGACTAAGGCTTTCATCCAATATAAAATTTGATCCACGCACGGAAGACCCGCCTCTACAGTACCATGGCCTTCACTTCTTGAATCCATAGCCCTTCTTGCCGTTGTGTTGTTTACCGAAGTGGAGCTCCCAGTAGCTCCCGATCATACCTCCATATGATATAGTCCCTCACGGGGCTATGTCGTGTATCCCATTGCTACGGACTATTCCACCATGATTTGCTACACTATATCGCCTCTTGGTGACATCTCCATTGCATTCTGATCATTGTGGGATGAACTCGAATTGTGATCCCTCCATGTGTGGCCTCGGCCAATACATCGTAGGGTCTTTTCCACCTTCGATTTTGTTCGCTCTATTGGCAATCGACCTTCATCCACCCACTCTTGGGTCACACCTAGATGAAGTACCGCTTAAGGATAGTTCGTCGCCTAGTAGCTCCCGCAATCCACCGATTTCACTGAAAATAGTGCACCGTTGTCTGGATCCTAGGCCTCTACCCCTACTAGCACAATCTCCGCTATGCACCGCTTCCTTCATGGCAACTTGAATGACAACACTATGGCATATTCTTCAAGAGTACTTGCCTCTGTGTCCTCTTGTCATGTGTGAAGAATATGATGCCCTACTCCATAACTCTACATTGACTCTTATGCCATTTCATCTTACACAAAATATCATCGGGTGTAAATGAGTCTTTCGAATTAAGCAGAAACTAGATGGGTCCGTTGCTAGATACAAAGCCCGTTTAGTTGCCAAAGGGTTTCATCAATGACCTGGAGTTGACTTCATAGAGACTTTCAGCCCTGTAGTTAAACCTACAACAATTCGGCTTATTCTAAGTTTGGCCATCTCTAGGGGCTGGCACTTACGCCAACTAGATGTTAATAATGCATTTTTACAAGGGACTCTAACTAAAGATGTGTTTATGCAGTAACCCCCTGGCTTCGTTCATTACCAGTATTCGAGACATGTCTGCAAACCATAAAAAGCCATTTATGGACTCCGTTAGGCTCCAAGAGCTTGGTATACTGAACTTAGATCGTTTTTTATTTCAATTGGCTTTATCAACTCCAAGTCTGATACCTCTTTATTCTTACGACAACAAAATGGGAATACAATATATCTTCTAGTGTATGTAGATGATATTATTGTCACAGGTAATGATGCCTTGGAGATTCAAACATTTTTAAAGCAATTGGCCGATCGATTCTCCCTCAAAGATTTAGGAACCCTAAGCTACTTTTTGGGAATGGAAGCAACATTTACATCCTCAGGTCTCCTCCTATCACAAAGAAAGTATATTCAAGACTTATTATTAAAGATAAATATGTAGGATGCAAAAGAGGTTGTAACTCCTCTCTCTACTTGTGCATCACTCAAAATATATGATGGCAGCACTCCTACAGACTCAACTCAATACCGCCAAGTACTTGGCTCCTTATAGTACTTGGCTCTTACCCGTCCAAATATCTCATTTGCAGTCAATAAACTATCTCAATACATGCACCAGCCTTCTGCTATGCATTGGTCTACGGTTAAACGAATTTTACGATATTTTAAAGGGACCCTCAATCATGGTTTCTTTCTCTGCAAACACACTCCACTTCATCTCCATGCCTTTACTGATGCTAATTGGGTGGGAAACTTTGATGATTGCACCTCCACCTTAGGGTATGTTGTTTTTCTTAGGTCTAATCTAATCGGTTGGAGTTTTAATAAGCAAAAGACAATCGCTCGGTCTACAACTGAATCTGAATATCGTGTCATTGCCACCGTTGCTGCTGAACTCAATTGAGTTACAAATCTCCTCAATGAACTCAAAGTCGGCTCTACCCCTACTCATACAATATATTATGACAATGTTAGAGCTACCTACCTATGCATCAATCCAGTGTTCCACTCACGCATGAAACACATTGCCATTGACTTTCACTTAGTGCGAGATCAAGTTATCAGATGTCAACTTCGTGTCTCTTATGTTCATATGGCTGATCAACTAGCAAACTCACTCACGAAGCCTCTAGCCTACAAACTATATTTGTTGCATCGGTCCAAGATCGGTACCCTTGACAGGAACTCGATCTTCGGGGGGTATAATAACAGAGAAATTTCCTCAACTACATGAGGAAATCTCACTGCTCAGTTGAGAAAAATCCTCTCTTTCACTATATATAAATAGACATTATATGACACTAATTAAGATGTGCATTCTCTTTACCTTTATAATTTCACTCTTCATTCTATCACTTTATCAATTGCATTATATCAAAGTATGTAAAACATCATGCATGGTTACATTAAAGAGTATATGGTAGAATTTATTGACTTTTCTCCTTTTGTCATCAATATAAAGAAGACATACACAAGCTATTTAGGTGATGCTAAATAGAAATGCCTAAATAGAGTATTAAGCTGTCAATGAATTTACTGCTTCTCGATTAAGATTTGATCTTGATGTAGTTCAATTCGATCTAGTCGAGTCACTATAGCATCAGCAGATGAGGAGGGTGTTGGCTTTATTAGAGGTGCTGCCTCAAAGGGACTAGTAGGAGGAGATTGACTTTCTCTATATATAGGTGTTTTTGGTTCAGGTTCATGTGGGGGAGGATCAATCCTCCTAGGTAATCTAGTCCAAACCTCATTTCGTACTATACATCTTAATTTTCTTAATAGGATTCTATTTATGATATTAAATCTATCTAGTTTTAAGGTTTCTTTATCTGATAGAATGACTATGTCATGTGCATGCATTAGTCTAGTAATCAAGCCACTATATGGAAGTATATCTTTTTTTAATAGTTCAACATATTTTATCGTTTCAGATATCCAAAACAGTTGTCATGTCCTACCATTTTCCAATACATTATTTCTAATTCCATTTGACTAACTTCATCATGATGGTATTGTTTTGGAAGTAGAATACTTATCATGATGTGATAAAGTAATTTTGTGTTGAAAGATAGTAAATGTTCACAACTTTTTGGAATAATAGACAAATTTGGGTTACCAAAAATGATACCTATAGCCTCAGAATATGTGATTCCAACTGATTATGTGTCTCATTATCCTCTTAAATAACAACATATTCTTTTCTCAAGAATTCTTATTAAGTTGCAAATTATATTATCCATAATATGTATGTAATGCCTTAAGAGATAAGTGGACACCCTATTGTGTTCATCCACATGCAAGTTATTGTAAAACAACCGAACAAGTCTAGGACAAATGAGTTCACTTATTTGAAGAATTGGAAGGACATCTAAGTTAGGGAATCATTAAATTGGTTTCAAATCACTCAATTCTTCTAGATCTATATATTTTTCCTTATGTACACTTCTAGACTCAAAGGTTAGAAATTTAAGGGCATATTCAGAGGAATCAAAGAGTATGAAATCAAAGGTTTTATCTAATCTCCTCTTTCCTTTCTTGAGTTTCTAGAGGGAGAGTAAGAAGAATGAGGGGTGTGGAGCAGTTTAGAGGGGTGCAGAGTGGGTTGGGGGCAGTTCTACCACCGAACCTAACTTTGGTTTTTATAGGGTAGGGTTGCGGGCGATGGTACCGCCAGTTAGGTGGTGCTACCACCTATAAGCAGTGCGTACTAGCGATGCTACCGCCAGTCCAATAGTGCCACCACCGGTGAACTAATTTTTTTTTTTTGCTCAAGTTATCGCTATTGGTTTTCTTTTACTAGCATTTTTGTTATTCTTTTGAGATGCAGCAAGCAAGTACTCTTGCTTCCGTTTCTTTTAAGACAAGCAACATCACAATCATTATGTGGTGCAAACACTCATTTGCATAAATATCATATCAAGTCATTCCATGAAACGAAGTTCTATTTTCATAAATAGAAAGATGAAGGATTCATATGGAAATGATCAACTTATAAAAGATCAAATATATCGATGATCCATAAATCAGATCCCTTTTTATATGAATTGCAAAGAGAAGAAATGATAGTAAATGATCTCACAAAAAAAAAACTCAAATTTCAAAAGTCGAGAAATCTAAAAATTATAAAAGAGGAACTCATACATCAGAAAGATTTAACATACCTAATTCTCTTCTAATAAAATCGAAAATTTTCTCATTCAATAGTTTTATAAAAATATCAGCTAATTGATATTTTGTATCAATAAATTCTAGAGATATATCATGGTTATTATTATGATTTCTTATAAAACAATGTCTAATATTAATATGTTTAGTTTTAGAGTATTGAATGAGAATTTTTGTTAAACATATTGCACTAGTGTTATCACATTTTATATGTATGTTTTTCAAGTGAATTACATAATCTTCTAAAGTATTTTTCATCTATATAACTTATGCACAATATGCACCTACTGCTATATACTCAACTTCGATTGTAGATAATGCAATAGAATTTTTTTCTTAGAAAACCAAGAGACAAGTGCATGACTTAAGAGTTGACATGTTCAAGATGTGTTTTTTCTATCTATTTGACAACTAGCAAAATCAACATCGGCATAAGCAATCAAATCAAGATTTTTAGTTTTTGGATATCATAATCTCATATTAGGAGTTCCTTTTAAGTATCTAAAAATTCTTTTAACAAATTTTAAGTGAGATTGCTTTGGATTTGACTAAAATCTAGCACATTATCTAACACTAAATATAATATCAGGTCTAGTTGCTATGAGGTACAATAAACTACCTATCATATCCCTATAATTCTTTTGATCAAAACCTTCTCCATTAATGTCCATATCTAATTTTGTAGAAGTGCCCATTGGTGTATTTATAGCCTTAGCACTATCCATATTAAATCATTTTAAAAGATTTAACACATACTTATTTTCACTAACAAAGGTTCCATCACTAAGTTATTTGATTTGTAAGCCTAGGAAAAACGTTAATTCTCCCATTAAACTCATTTTAAATTCATGGCTCATACTATTAGCAAAAAATTCACATAAAGACTCATTTGAAGGTTTAAAAATGATATCATCAACATAAATTTAAACAATAAGAAAATTATTTTTAAAATATTTAATAAACAATATAGTATTGACCTTGCCTTTTATAAAATTATTCTTAATTAGAATGGAACTAAGTCTCTCGTACTAAGCCCTTGGGGCTTGTTTCAAACTATAGAGAGCCTTAAACAACTTAAAAACATGATTCAAAAATAAAGTCATTAAGAAAAGTACTTTTAACATCCATTTAAAATAACTTGAAATTATTACAAATAGCGTAAGCAAAGAGAATCCTTATGGCTTCAAGTCTAGCCATAGGAGCGAATGTTTCTTTATAATCGATATCTTCTTCTTAATTGAAACATTTGGCTACTTATCTAACCTTGTTTCTAACCTTGATACCAAGTTCATCTTGCTTGTTTCTAAAGACCCATTTAGTACCAATTACTAAATGGTCACTAGGTCTAGGAATAAGCTTCCATACCTCATTTTTCTCAAATTGATTTAGTTCCTCATGTATTGCAAAGACCCATGAATCATCTTTCAGGACTTCACCAATGCATTTTGGTTTAATTTGAGACAAGAAGGCTACATTAGCACAAAAAATTCATAAATAAAGAGTGAGTTTGAACACATATTGATGTATCTCTAATGATTAGCTCCTTAGGATGAATATCTACATACTTCCAATCCTTAGGTAAGGATTCTTTAGAAGAAGATGCATCCAAGTTGCTTGGGGGAGGAGAATTTTTATTCAAATTTAAAACATCAAAATTAAGATCATCATCAAAATCATTTTTCTTAAATTGGGGAAGCTCATTAAACATAATATGAATAGATTCCTCTATAACTAAAGTTCTTTTATTAAAGACACGAAAAGCTTTAGACATAGAGGAATAACAAAGAAAAATGCCTTCATCAGATTTTGCATCAAATTTTCCTAAGATATCTTTTTCATTTAAAATAAAACATTTACAATCGAAAACTTTAAAATATAAATTATTGGGTCTTTGCCTATTTCATAATTCATATGAAGTTTTGGAAAGTAATGATCTTACAAGAACCCTATTTATGATATAGCATGTCATGTTAACGGCTTCGGCCCAAAAATACTTGGGTAGGCTATGCTCATTAAGCATGGTTCTTATCATTTCTTGTAAACTATTATTTTTTCTCTCAATAACTCTATTTTATTGAGGGTTTCTTAGAGTGGAGTAGTTGTGGTTAGTCATTTGAATCACAAAAGTTTTTAAAATTATAGTTTTGAAATTCACCACAATGATCACTTTGAATAGAGGCAATCATAAAACCCTTTTTATTTTGTACTAATTTATAAAATTTTGAAAAACATTTAAAGCAATCATTTTTATGTGCCATGTCCAAGTATATCTACTATAATCATCAATAATTACAAATACATATTTACTACCTCCTAGGCCGGTTGTATCAATTGGTCCAAATAAATCCATATGGATCAATTGTAGTGGTCTAAATATGATTATTTGATTCTTTGATTTGAAACTACTTGATATGCATCACAAACTTTGTCTTTGACAAACTTGATGCTAGGCATTCCTCTTATAAGTTCTCTAGTTAAAATTTGAGAGATTAGTTTCTTAATAGCATGACCTAATCTCATATGCCAAAGCCATGCATCATTATCTAAAGTCGAAAAACATGTTTTATTGTAAAAATCATCAATATCAATAGTATGCACATTATTATTTTTTAATGCAATCATAGATCTATTTTTGAATTTTTGATAATATATCCTTTATCACATAATTGACTAATGCTTAGTAGATTATGTTTTAAACCATCTATTAATAACACATCTTCAATTAAAATGTTTGATTTGCTATATATATTTCTTTTGTCAATAATTTTTCCTTTGTTGTTGTCTCCGAAGGTGACAAATCCTTAGTCTTGGCTAGTAAGCTTAGAAAAGTGTATTGGATCTCTAGTTATATGCTTTGAGATTGTGATTGTAAACATATCTCATCATTGAGCGTCATCAGAGCATAGTTAATAACTTCTTCTTCGTTGGTTGGCTCCTCATCTTCGGATGTACTCAAATCGTCCTAAGTTGCTTTGAGTGCCTTCTTTTTCTTTTGTAGCTTCTTCTTTACTTAGGGACATTCATTTTTGAAGTGCCCTAGCTTCTTATATTCATAGCAAATTATTTAGTCATTTTTTAGTTCACTTTGTTTTTAGTGTCTTGTTTTGTTTTGTTCCTTTTTAAGAATTTTTTAAACCTTCTTATAAGAAGTGCCAAGTCATCATTATTATCATCGTCATCACTTGAGTTTTCACCCAAGTGGCTTTCTTTGGTTCTAAGTGCCATGTCCTTCCTGTTCCTTGGAAGATTGTTCTCAAGTTCATTATATGCTATACACATTATTTCATAGGTCATCAAGGATCCGATAAGTTCTTCAAGTGGAAAGATTTTAAGATCTTTTGCTTCTTATATCACCATTCCTTTAGGATCCTAACTTTTTGGAAGGGATTTTAATATCTTGTTAACAAGTTCAAAATTAGAAAAACTTTTACTAAGTACTTTTAGACCATTGGCGATATCCATAAAATGGGTGTACATGTCTCCAATAGTCTCACTTAGTTTTATATGAAACAACTAATAGCTATGAACCAAAAGATTAATTTTTGACTCTTTAACCCTACTTTTGCCTTCATGTGTGACTTCAAGTGTGTGCCAAATCTCATGTGCAGTTTTACATATTGAAACCCGATTAAATTCGTTCTTATAAAGAGCACAAAATAAAGTTTTTATCACTTTAGCATTCAAAGAGAAAGTCTTCTTTTCCAAATCATTCTATTCGTTCAATGGTTTGGAAGACTTCTCAAAACCACCTTAAATAATGTTCCATAAATCGAAATCCACAGAAAGCAAGAAAATTCTCATTCTAGTTTTCCAATATATGTAGTTCGTCCCATTGGACATAGGAGAACGAGTGATAGAAAGACCCTCTTGATTACTAACATAGGATCAAGTTGGCAATAAGAGGGGGGGGGGGGGGGGTGGGGGGTGAATTAGTGCTTTCGATAAAATCAACATTGATTCAAAGATTCATTCGATAAAGCTTGTATCCGAAAAAGTATTTAAACTTGAAAATGTTCATAAGTGATTGAGGGTAGTGAGCAAGTAAATCAATGAGTGATGAGAATGAAAGAAATTACATAGAAAGAAAGCACACTGGATTTATAATAGTTCGGTCATTATGACCTACATCCACTTCTGATTCCTCATCCGTTGAGGCAATCGGCATTCATTAACGGTCTTCCTTCAATGAGCGAAGACCAACCACTCTCTTACAATATTTTTTCCTTTTCACGGGTTTAAGAGATAACCCTTAAAAGTCTCACACCTCTTTTGAATGATCACAAAACTAGAAAAGGATGTGGAGGAGGACACTTACAATTTTACAACCCAAAATATCAAAATTTTTGTGCACACTTTCATTGCTCTTTTATGCAGGAAAGAGTGGGGTATTTATATGCCCCAATGGCTTTAGAAATAGAGCCAAAATATGTCTCATCCCGGGTTTTCAGGATACTGACAATACCACCGCCATTATTGGGCAACTGACACTAGGTGGTACGATCGCTTGACAAAGCCTCAAGACTCTGGCAGTACCATCGCCTAACAAGGTGGTAGCATTACTTAGTAGCATTAATTGCCAACGGTACCATCACCAAGTCTAGGTGATACCACCACCCATACCACCTGGGAGGCCAAGCCTCAAGCGGTACCACCGCCCAATCTAGGCGGTGCCACCACTTGATGTAGCTCCAAGTGGCTAAATGGGCAATTCAACCGGTCCAATTTAGCCCTGTTTTAGGCGCAATTGGCCCCTAATTGAATTAGTAGGATTTCTCCCATAACTAACTCAAATTAAAGTCCTAATTACGATAGTTAAGGCTAAAACAATTTCGATAACTTCTACGAACTCCCGGTGATCTTCCAGCGAGCTTTGGGCGAACTCCCGGCGATCTTCTGGTGAGCTTTCATTGCGTCAGTCAATCCTTTGGTGTATCCCCAATTCATCCGCCCTGATACCCGATTATTGACTCCGGCCCAATTTTGATTCTCCTTTAATCATTTTGCCTTTCTCATGATCATAGTTAGTTCTGCATCACTTATCTCAACACATGAATTAGATCATTAATTCACCAATTGATTTCATTATCAAAATCCGAGATTCAACTAAGATTAAATAAAGTAAAAGATAAATATTTAGATTTAAATAAATAAATTAGGATGAAGATATTTATTTAAGATATGAAAGATTTTATTTATTATTTTAAAAATTTATACTCTATCTTTTAGTCAATATAAATAAGTACTCTTGGATCAATCCAAACCACTATAGATTTAAAGTACTCATTTCTTCTACTATTCTTTTTCCCTTCTCCCTGAAGTTTTATAGAAAGACCAACCATGTGGTATCTAGCTTAGTTCGAAAAAGATCAAAAGGAGTTTACTGATTGAAAAAGAAAAAAATACTAGTATATCCAAAAAGGAAAAAAGAAGATGACAAGTTGGAGTAAGTGTTCCTATTCAACTTCTTCATATCTTCAAAGTTAATAATTATTAAGATGAAGACTCTATTTATTTCACATGGATTATGAAATTTGGTAGAATATGATTTTATTCAATATGATCTACATTATCTTAATATTACTAAAATCAAAGAAATAAGATGAATGAGAATATACATGAAGATGCAAGAGCCCTCGCACACTAAAATAAACAATAAATGAGTCCCTATTTCCCTGAATTATGATGGCATCAACATCAATAGAAGCTTGAAAAATATTAAAAAGTGTGTTTGGAGGCACAAATATGTTAATTCTTCGACATGAATTCGAAACTTTTATAATGAAAAATTCTCAATCTATTGCTACTTTTTTCTCAAAAGTCTCTTCTAAACAAAATGAGATCTTACGATGAAAATTTAAAAGATTAAACTGTAGTAGAAAATTTTTATGAAGTTTATTTCCAAAATTTGATATAATTTATATTGCTGTAGAAGAAACTAAAAATATAAATACATTACCTATTAATGAATTAATGGGCTCCTTTTTAATTCATAAACATAAAGTAAGTAGATTTTTAGATAAAACTTCAGAACATACTCTTTAAACGAAGATAGATCAGAAGGACCAAAAGAAAACTTTAGAAACTAGAAATAAATGGAGAGATCAAAATAGCAAAGGTCATGATTGATCAAATGAGAGTTAAAGGAACTCGAATGAATGCAATAAAGAAACTCATCAATGTTTTTTTTTACAAAAAAAATAGACATATTTAAAAAGATTATTGGTACAAAAATAAAAATTCAAATGTTCCTCTTTGTTTTTACTATAAAAAATATTATCATCTTGAAAAAGATTGTTGGAAAAAAAATCAAACAATCATATGAAAAATAATAATAAAAAAAGGGATGAAAAAAATATTTTTTTATAGAAATTGATGAAAAATATTCTAGATCTACTTGATTTTTGGATAGTGGATATAGTAATCGTATAACAACGATAAAAGTTTATTTCAAAGATTTGATAATTCAATCAAATCTATAATACAGATGGGAAATGATAGTAAGGTTCAAGTAGAAGAAAAAGGAACCGTTGCTATTGCTGTAAACACCAAAGTTGATAAAAATTTTTTTGATGATGTGATGTTTATTCCTGGTTTAAAATAAAATCTCATTAGTATAGGGCAACTAATGAGGAAAAGATATTATGCTATTTGTTATGATAAAAATGCTTGATTTATGATAAGAAAATTGAAAAATTGATAGTAACTGTGAGGATGATAAAAAATAAAGTATTTCCTTTATTATTTTTGGATTTCTCCTTACATGCTACTATTATTAATGAATCAACATTATACCATAAAAGCTATGATCATCTAAATTTTTATGGGTCTATACAAACTATCTCACATGATGAATCCTACAAAAATTCAAACTCATAAAAAGATGCATAAGAACAAGACTAAATTTGATGAAAGTTCTGATGAGAGCGACAAGGAGACAACATTCAAGAAGCAAAAAATTTCAGATTTTGTACCATCTATCATTAGTAAACCTATTATAAAGACCGTAAAGAGGGAGAGTACCAATAGTGATGAAGATGAGGATGGTAACTTTGAAGAAATTTATGATGATGAACATTCGAAAGGGCAACAAGTTAAAAAGTTTTAAGCATCAAAAGACAATAATGGTTCGACGAGTCTCGTAAAGAAAGTGAAGATGAGCAACCATTAAAGATTCCAAAGAAGATTATACATGCAAAAATGATAGATATAGCATCGAAGACCAGTTTGTCAATATCTTCACAAAAGTTTTGGTGAAAAAATAATTATATTCTAATTATTTTAAGTTACAACTATTTGAATTAAGGGATTGTGTTAAAATTAATTCAAATAGTTAAGATTAGATAAAGCAAAAGATAAATATTTAGGTTAAAATAAATAGACTAGGATGAAAATATTTATTTGGAATATGATAGATTTTTTATTATTTTTAAAAAACGTGTACTTTATCTTTTTAGTAGGCACTCTTGGATCAATCCAAAAGATTGAAAATACTCTCTTCTATTATTCTCTTTCCCTTGTACTATAAGTTTTGTAGAAAAATCAATAGTGTAATATCAGAGCCAAGTCTCACACTCTTAACAGAAACCAGAATCTAATTACCTGACAATTGTTGAGTTAAAGAATCATTCGTCAACACACTACTCATGTTATACGAAACATTTCTCTCACTCTAGTTCAATTTACAGGCACTCTTGGCATATTAGAATCCTATGAGTGTATCACACTAATGAGAACGAGCTACAATAACCACACCTACAAGTAAAAAAGATGCCATAATCAGCCTGAACAATAATGCAACTCAATGATCATATAAATTATAGTCATTAACACTACTATATGGCACACATTTCTCTCCACTATAAATCTTAATGATATATATATATATATATATATATATATATACATATATATATATACAAACATATATATATATATATACATATATATATATACAAACATATATATATGTATATATATATATGTATATATATATATATATATACATATATATATATATACATATATATGTGTGTATATATATATATATCATCATGATCTGTCATTAGATTTGAATCATAACAAAATTACATGCATGTACTTGACAATAGTCAAGTGCATTATCATTGATGTCACATTTAATTTTGACAATAGTCATAGGACTACTCTCATTAGCATTCTCACTGATATCTAAACTATGAGATCACGCAGTTTTACCAGGAAGGACCAAAATATCATATTAAAGTAACATTAGTTCAAGAATTTGAGATATAATTTGACAATTTATACTAATGTCAAACACAAAAAATTATTATGTCGAGTGTTTCCTACCAAACATAGTAATTAACTTCAAACAAATATGCACTCTTATGCAAATTTAGTTTTCAATGCCAAAGATTATTTGAGTTATATACAAATTTGTATCATTCTAAATGCAACAATAAAAAATACACCATTCCTAAAATAAACATAATGTGTCATACCTAAAGGTTTATACTCTTATGAAACATAATCTAAATATAAATCTGATTCATGCAACAAGGGAAATAAACATATATGGTCATGCAAAATTAGACCATAATATGGTACTATGTAGAATTCAGTAGCATGCACAAGCTTAACAAATATGATATCAATGTGCATAATAAACACACAGCTGCTCATGTATCAATGGATTTCACTCTATTTAAGGCATTCATTGTCCCTATGCTACATAAAATACCAAAGATAAGTGTTATCTATATAAACAATAATTAATATGAACGAAAATTCACATTTATGTTTATTGATTAACTTGCCATAAAAATTAACATTTTATTGCAATACATAATCTATCATCATATATTTTTCATCATAAATAAAGAAAGGATACACCTAGTGTACGAGACTCCCATTAATACTGGATTTAGGGAGGGTCATTATACGTAATCTTACCTTTAAACATTAAAAAAAAATAATTTTCATGATTCAAACCTTAATCTTCTAGATCACAAAGGAGTAACATTATCATTGTACCAAGGCTCACTCTATATTTTTTGTCATAAATGAGAAGTGGAAAATAAATATTGATTACAAAATAGTTTTTTACATTTTTAAAAAATGCCCTCTTTCTTATTGATTTCAATGAATCTTTGTTATAATTAGGAAGTCACTTGAAAACAAAAAAGATGTTTGTTAGTTATCTTGATCATTCTATACCCTGAATGGACACTTCAATAGACTACTATGTTTAGAGTGTATTTATATAGGTTTCAAGGTTCTAATAATTGGTTCTATATGTTTGGCTTAACTTTTGATTTTCTTTTGTCCATGATCATTACAATTGACAATCCAAAACAAATCCTCGATCATATATAGAATAAAATTATCTTGAGAGAAAATTTTTCTAAACTAAGTAATCTCATAAGAAGTTTTAATCTATGTTATCTAATATTGCATTACCATCAAAATAGAGAATACAGAATGAAATTTATCTCATGATGTTGAATGAGCCTAGCAATTGCCTACGCTCATACAAATGTTAAAAATTTAAATTTGCCACAACACAACAATTTAGATCTTCCATGATAACTTGTACATGATCAACTCCTCTAAGAAAAACAGTAGATATGAGTAATACTAAATGGCAAAGACCAATACCACACACAATACAAATTATCATAGGAGGCTGAACATAATGTTCAATCATCAACACTTTTGCCTGAGGATAGAAAAAAAGAAGAAAATTGAAGAGAAAAAACAGAGTGATCTATGGATATGCATTGAGGTTTCTTTTCTAATCAATTCATCGTTGTCTCATGCATAGAGGCCATAATATTAATCTGTCTAATTAGATAGGAGCTAAAGATTTAGATCCAAGCAAACTCACCTTGTGAGGGTTTCCCAATCCATCATGAAAGATTTGAGGAAAATATTATTTGTTGATGACCTCAAATTGCTAGAATTAGAATAGTCATTGTTGGTGATCATTCAATTTCTCTAAATTGCCTAAATTTTATTTGTGGAGGACTGGAAAGGCAAGACATCCTTGAAATTACTTTTAGTTGTTAGAGTGATGATAGTATGTGATGAACTATTTCTACCTAGAAGTTCTCTTCCTTTTACTATTTCTAATGACAACAAAAACGAACCAAATTGAAATGGTAGTAGAATGGTAAATAGATACACTTATTAAGCCAAGATATCTTTTGAAAAAAGAAAAAGGCATTGGCCTTCTCTCATGGGTATCGAAAACAGGTGAATACAAAACATTGGAAGCTACCACTCCCCATGAATTGACAACCTGATTTCTGCATCTCTAGTTAAAGTTACAAAAATTGGTGATATTAACAAAATAAGCTACATGTTTGATGTCTTCTCCCATCAGCCTCAAAAACCAAGTCATTGGCTTTCATCCATTAAGAATGCTTATAAGCTCCTACACATCTGAACAGATGGAAATAGTATTCAGGTTTTCTCTTTTGACTCTTCAGAACCCTTCAAGTATTGCAGAACTCTAAGCCTGTTGAACAGTCTTTGACTCTACAATGAGTACAGCCGGCACCCACGATCACTCCTCCTACATCTTTCACAACGTATTACAACATTGCAAGATCAACAATCTAGAAATAGGATATATCACATTGAATAGTATATACGACACCACTAGTATCAGCCCTCTCCATATTGGAGTAATGTATGATTGTCCACCTAGTCCTTAGTATAAACCAACCGTAGCCGTAAACTAAATGGATTGAGGTATTGGTTAAATATTGAGTTATTCTTGTTAAACCAAAAGAACCATAAAGCGTTAGTAATTGCCAAGCATCCTATTTAAACAGATCCTTTCCTCTTTCAACCAAACACCCCACCACCAGCTTTCGACAATTTCAAATTAAAATATAGTTTTCACACTCAACTACTACCAGTAATCTCTGGCAAAAAAAATACATGCTAGATAGAATTAGTAAAAATATTACAAAGTGGACAAGAGGAAAGAGGTGCACAATTAATTCTAGAAGACCATTCAAAGGTATGTAATTTAAGAAGCTTCCAATAGAAACTTTTGATTTTAATGAAATGCCTAAGCTCCACATCACCACCCAACCTAACCATTTTAGGAATAAGCTTTGATTTTAACCAAGTGAGAAACATTCTTAACAATAGCAAGACCAATAATAGAATACGTGGACAACCAAAAATCATCACTAGTTTCCTAAGACATATAAATCTTAAAATATTTTTAGTCATTAAAGGATGAACAACAAGCATAGAAATATTGATGAACAAGCACAGAAACGACACAGGGCCAATTTCCCTCTAATAGCTCATTGAAACTAGGAAATTTTATTATTTTAGGCACATTAATGAATGTAGGCCAAACAAAAGAAGAAAAGGTATGTTGAATCAGGAATCATTCCAAATACTAAATTGCTCAAATTTAGATGTTAAAGAATAGATTATTCATCTTAACTATTATCATAATATAGCGAGATGCTTAAACACTTATGAAGAACTCCTCATGAGTATAGCACTTGAGGCATAAGCATTTGAACTTTGAATATCTTAATGTGTTATCAACTAAAAAAATGGTGTATGATCTTCCCTATATACAACAGTAAGTCAAATATGTGAAGGGTATGTTCTTGTCAAACAACTAAGAACAAGTAAATTCTAGAGCAAAGAAGTCCCTTCAACTCATTGATATGGATGTTTGTGGTCATATTGCTCTAATATATTTTGGTGAGCATTTCTAGTTTCTAAAATTTATTTGATGATTATATAAGAAAATTTCTGCTCTAATTTTTGAAAGAAAAAGAGAAAGCTTTTAAAAGGCACAAGAAGTTCAAAAGTTTTGTCAGAGAATGAAAATGACTTCTATAACAAGTCCATCCACTTCGATTAAGTGAATTCACCTCTAAAGGTGAATTCACCTCTAAAGCATTTGAAGACTTTTCTGATGAATATGACATTCAACATTAACTAACGGTACCATATTCTCCCAAAAATAAATTGTGTGATGGAGAAAAAGAACCGAACCATTCTTAATATGTTAATAAGTATGCTCAAGATAAAAAATATGCCTAGAGAGATTTGGGCCAAAGTTATAGTTTGTATCAGTTACACTCTGAACTAGTACCCTAAATTAAGCTTGGAGTACACAACACCACAACTGGCATAGCCTAAAGCAAGTATATAGAGCATGGAATAATAGATTCGATGCCTACTTTTAACAAAATAGTTGTATCCATTATCTTTATGAAACTGTCCTTTACTTGAAGGTAAATAAATATGGAGATAAACTTATTTGTTTTCTTATACATAGATGATCGTCTTTATGGGAAGCTATCCACTTATTTTTAAAGAAATTAAGCAAATCAAGATTTAAGAATTTGAAATGATCAACATTGAACTCTTGTTAAATTTTTTTTGTGCTAAAGTAAAGCAAAATAAATTTTCTTGTATAAACTTTATAAGAAGGTTATACAAACGAGGTACTCAAAATATTCAAGATGAAAAAATATAAACTGATTAGCACACTAATTAAATATGATATTAAATATTCATAATGATATGATGGTGATATAATCGATCCAACAAACTTCAAAAGCTTATTAGAAAATTTGAGACACTTAAATTGCATAAGACTATATATTTTATATATAATTGGATTAGTGAGTCAAATTATGAAAAAACCAAGATCCACACACATGAAGGCAACCAAAAGAATCCTTCGCTATGAAAAGTATCATAACTCATGGTCTACTATATTTATTACTAATCATCTTTTACTTTTTATATATTCTGATAATGTGCTCTTGAAGACTAAAAAAAATACAACTAATATTGTTTTCTACCATAGATGACACCACTGTTACTAGGTATTTAAATGAGCAATCTATTGTAGCCTTATCAACATGTAAAGTAAAATACAAGGTAGGATCATCATGTGTTCATCACATCATATTATTTATGCACAATATCAAACTACAGAGATATATATTGATAATAAGTCGGTGATTGCATTGGTTGGGAATATTATCTTCTATGAGCAAAGCAAGCATATCAATATTACCTTCTATTTTATTCATGTTAAAATCAAAGAAAACGAAATTTCATTGGACTACATCAAATCTAGTGATTAAATTGCAAATATTTACACCAAACTCCACAATCTAGAGATATTTATCAAAATAAAGATGCTACATGGAATATGTGATAAATATAAATTTAAGTTTAATGAGAGATGTTAAAGAGAAATTAACTTAATTAAAAAAGAGAATTTAACAAATGGTAGAAAAAATTAATCTTTAGGATTTGAAGCAACAAGAGAGGTTACACACTATGATAAATTGACCATGAAGAAGAAGGTTACATTGGTTATGAAAAGTAAATTTTATCGGTTACACATGATTAAGGTATATAAATCTTTATAAGGATATCCACCATTGATTTTGAATCTATCTTATTGTGTGTCTTCCCCACATCTCTAAACAATAATTTTTAATCCTTCCAAAATTTCAATTGTCTTGAAATATGTACTAACCTTAGAGAAGGAATATATTGCAACAAAACCAATGCTGTAAATCTTTATAAGGATATCCACTGTTAATTTTGAATCTATCTTATTGTGTACCTTCCCCACATCTCTCACACAATAGTTTTTAATCCTTTCAAAATTGCAATTGTCTTGAAATATGTGCTAATCTTAGCGAAGGAATATATTGCAACAAAACCAATACCACCATTCAAGTTTTTAATCCCCATATCATGTTCTCTTGCAGTAAACCAATACCACAATTCAAAGTTGTGATCACAAGATCATCACAAATGATCGTAATCCAACCAGACTTGGGGTTTTCCATCAGACTCTACTAGGCTCAATAGATTTCAGCATGGTAAATAGATAATAAATAATCTTGTAAAACAAGGTATTGGTTTTAAGGAAAGATTATTTAATATAGAGCTCTCCAAAGAATCATAAATCTTACCCTTCCTAAATTCAAGATCAATCATACCATTGGTGAAAGAACTTATATTTTAAATTCATATGATCTAGAAAAGAATTTTTTTAGAAACTAGTGGCAAAAGAACACCAAAAGAACATATGCTTAATATATTCTTGTAAATTACAGTGACTATACTTGTGGCATTTATAATACTATGGTTTGTTTTGGGTTTCCTCAACAACAATGGTATTTCCCTTGTTATCCTACTAGGGTGGGGTAATACTAGATCGTGTGAGAGTGATTATGCGAGCTAGTGGGTTTATGGATCTACGGAGTGTATTCCTGAGTTATTATTCAACTTCAAGAGTCCTTTAAAAGACAACCTATAAAGAGTCTTGGTTAAAGCAAAATATTTCATATTGAGTGTCTTATCTTATTTAGTGGAAAATCTAACTTTCATAAAGTGGGTTCTTCGTAGATATCACACTATATCATGAGTTCATCAAAATGAGTCATGTAGTTAGAAAATGTTGAAACTTGATATATTATATTTAATTACTTTAGTAGTTGGGTCCTAAAATAAGTAGATACATATATTAGAGCTATCTAAAAGTACTCAAGGTGTCATGCTACACTAATTCAATAGTTGTGCGGGGTATGGTTAATGTAATGTGGAAAAATATTGCTCTATGATTCTCAGCACCAATAAAAGTACCAGTACATAGCCATCAATGAATCCAAGGATACTCGAGAATCAAGATGCCCATCAAAGTAGGGTGGGTTTAACTTAATCTTATGGGCAATATCATCCTTATCATCTTCTTAAGTCTAGGTGTATTTCATGGGTATCTCAACTTGGGTAGCTTAATTTCTCAATATATCTCACCAAAGGGTTCGAGTGAAGATGCTTCACGAGCTAGGTTTGGTTATCATCGGAGTGATCCCTTAGTCTAGGTGGAAACTATGTGGCTTCAAGAGTAGTCAAGTGCCATTCAAATTAATGTTTGATAGTGACCTTCCGAATGAACTAGGCAAGTATCCATAGCCTCAAGTTTAAAATTGATATGAGTCAATACTTGGATAACCTAATTTAGATCCATCATAGGTTGTCTAAGGTTGGGAGGTTTGATGGGATGATACGAAGTACTACTACAGTAAGGCATATAGGTAGAATGTGTGTAATTTGTTCTATCAACACAATGTTGATATTTTAGGGTACCAAATTTGGTCATAATTGAAAATGTCTAGGTGTGGTAAATGAATAGATAAAACTGATAATAAAAACTGAAAACTACTGAAAGTAAATGAGCTATGCAAGGAAGTAAAAGAATTAAACCAATTTGCTTTAATACCAATATGATATAAGTATATGGTGAGCATAATAAGTATATGTGAAGAAGTCAAAGAAGATGGGGAAATTACGAATGGCAATGAGGATGTAAATGATCTTCCCCACCATATTATCTTTTTTATTAGTTTGAGTAATGACTTCAAAAATCTACTCTAGCAAATGCAAATAACTAAGTAAAAGAAAAAAGAAAGATTAGAGGGGCTTACTTGGGTGGAAGGGTTAAGATAAAAGAATGCTACGAGTTAGTCCTTAACAAGATACAACCAAATAAGCTAGATTAATTTTATTCCCCAAGTGATTACATCATTTAAGATTCTAGGGCCGGGAACATTCCTCATCGAAAGTACCCATAAAATACTAAAAAATTTTAGAGCTCTCGACTAAACGAGGGAATGGTAGATCTGTTGATGGTTATTGATAAGGCTTTAGTGTTGATGGTTGTTGCTGCTAGTGTGCAGCGATGGTGGCTGATGAAGAAGAAGAGTGGTAGGAAGGGGGAACGGGGGAGGGGGGAAGGGGAAAGAAAGGAATGGTTTCAACTTCTCCCTTTTATGGACTTTTTTCTCACTTAGATATTTCATCTAGTTTTATAGTTGCTATATGCCCAACCCTTTGAAGAATGTCGCATACCCCTTTACAGAAGAGAGATAAATAAAGAATAGGATAGAGATATATGTTTACTTTGGATACTTGTGTTTAATTCGGATGAATATCACTCTCCTTCTAGAAGAGAGATTGATAGGGAATCATAAGATGAAGACATGAGTTCACTCGAAGATCATCTATCATCTGTACTTTAAGATATATACATGGTATCCTCTTTGTTGATATCTATATAAACTCAAACCCAAAGCTCAATATGATTTGTCTCATATTCAAATCCTACTATAATCTAATAAGAAAATAAGACTATTTGTATGATGAGCTTATGATGGGTGTTTAGGCTCATATTGCTCTGAGTTAGCGATTTGGAGCTCTCCATATCCTCATGGACAATCATAATGGTGTGGTAGTACTCTGATCCCTATCAACATTCCTGCCTCATTAGAAATCATATCATATATTATATCTTCATGGTTAATCATCGGAGATATTCAAAAAAGTCCATTGAAGCTGAATAGGAATATCAAAAATCCATGAATCACACAGAATGTTAATGCTAGTAAATAATCTAGATTCAATAAATTTAGCAAAACCAAATCAAAGAGATTCAAAACTTCTCTTAAAAAAATTCTCTAATTCTAGCTATGCATATTGAATATTATATTTTGATGATAAAATCAATTGCTAGGTTTAATGAACTAGTGTATTTTGAGAAGTGATATAGGAAACATTTCAATTATGAACTCAAACTATTTGATGGCTAAATGTGGAGCTAGAGAGTCAGACATTGTGCTAAAAGATTATCATGTCAAAATTAGACTTCGAATTAAAGGACTAGTTGATATGTCAGAGATTGGACTTCGTGTCTTAGGCTTGAGCATCATACTAAAAGGATTCAATATTACATTGAAATATCAAATATCATGGGCAAGTCAATATGCTAAAGAAATAGGCGATTTACCAAAGGATAGAGTGATGTACCGAGAGTGCGAATGAAGTATTGGAAGATCGGATGACATGCTAGAATAGGAGACAACATGTCGAAAGCTTCAAAGATATACGGAATAAGTAGTTGATAAGTCAAGGTCTTGATTAAGGTTATTTTGAGTCGATATCGAGTTGAAATAGAGCCCACTTATCATAAAAGCTATTGGGCTTGAAGTCTAGCCAAATTAGACCCATCAAAAGGCTAAACTAGTAACCTAAACTAGGCTTAGGTGATGGTATCATTAGGTCCAAGTGGTGGTATCACTTGAGTCAGCTGATAGGTGCTTTTTAGTACTATTAGCCCTATCAATGATGGTATTATAGTACCACCTATGAAAATAGAGGTGCTATCCAAAATTCAAATATTATAATAGTAGGATCATTGGAGTCTAAATTTATGGCTTATGTTAAAAGTGATGATGGTAGTATCGTACATACTCTAAATTTTTAGAAATTAAAATTGTAGCCCTATTTTAAGCCTTTTGGGGCCTATAAATATCTCACTTGAGTTTAGTTGAAAGAGCATCCATTCCTGAGTTTATAAAGTATTATTGTTCTTTTCTTAAATATTATTTGAGTCTTTTCCACCCTCTTAAGTTTAGTTGTTATATAAAGTGGTAAAAGGCGATAGATCTCTTACAAAAGAGTGACTATAGATGTCTCCTAAGCTTGTGAAATGAGAAAGGTTATAAATGGTTATTGATCTTCACCCATTAGAAAAGATCAGTAGTAAAATCTAATTGCATCAAGGGAAAAAAAATCAGAAGTAGACAAAAGTCAAGAAGATCGAAATATTATAAATCGATTTGTATTCCTTGTATTAGTTATAACATTTGTTCATGATTGCTTACTTATTATTATTCACTTTATTTGTAACCATTTCTCATGCTTAATATTTAATCAATCATATTTCTAATATATATATTTTTGATTGAATTTTAAAGTTGATTAAAATTTGCTATAGCACTAATTCAACAAAACCCAAATTCTAAATCTCAGTTTTCTAATTTGAATTAACACCAAAGAGAGAGTCAATAATGATAGGATCTTAATGGCACTAAAAATATGGGCGAATTAGTGCTACAAAAATTTTAACCAACTTTAAAACTTGATTGAAAAATCTATATCAAAAACATAATTAACCAAATATTATGTGCGAGTAACGTTTACGAATAAAGTGAATGATAATAAGTAAGCAATCATAAACAAGAGTCATAAGCAAGAGAAGGAATGCAAACCGACTAACAATTTATAGTGGTTCAGTATTCCCCACTTATGTCTACTCCCAATTCCTCTTCCCTCGATACTACCAACTTTCATTATCGTTATTCTTTCTAATAAGCAAAGATCAACTACTCTTGTTACAACTTTTTTCTTTTTATATGTTTAAGAGAGAATCTCTACCCTCACTCTTTTATGATAGATCTTTCATCTCCTATAATTTAATATCACAACTAAACTTAAGAGGGATAAAGAGACTCAAATAATACAAATAAAAAGAGTTACAACACTTTACAAACTCTAGAATGGATGCTCTATCAATCAAGCTTGAGTGAGATATTTATAGGCTCCAAAAGACTTCACGAATCGAGCTAAAAAGTTAAATATGAAATTTCATTACACGATCAGTACTACCACTGACACTAGGTGATACTACCATTGTATGTTTTGATACCATAATTCTAGACTATAACTGTACTACCATCATAAAATTTGAATTTTAGATGGTATTACTATCGCCCTGGGTGGTACCACTACTATCATAGGCTAATAAGCACAAATAGTACCTTTTGGTTAACTCAAGCAGTATTACCGCTTAGGCTTGGCAGTACTACTACCCAAGCCTACTTTAGGTAATAGTTTGACCTTCTAATGGACCCAATGTCTTTATTGACAAGTTAATACTATTACAGCCCAATACCAACTCAAATTGATCAAAAATAACTTTGATCAAGACTTTAACAAATCATCAATATATTCGACACATTTACAAAGCCTTTGACACATTATACACTCTTTTGGCATATTGTTTAATCTTTTGGCATTTTATTTTAACCTCCGGCATATCGCTCATGTTGAATCTCGAATTTTGATAATGAAGTCAATTGATGGGTTAATTGATCTAATCCATATTATTGAGTTAAGTGTGCAGGTTTAACTACGATAGCTTGAAGACATAAAGCAAGTTTACTGGAGTCATGTTCGATGGGTGTTCGAGAGTCCGCTGAAAGTCCGAAGAATCATCGGAAGTGCTACTGAAACCAACCGAGAAAGAATTAGGGACTTGCCAAAGTTTTCAGACATCCATCGGAAAGATCATCGTAAGTTCACGGAGATCACCGAGAAGGTTCGGATACTTGCCAAAGACTCATTGAACTCGCCACAAGACCGGGAGCTTGCTGGGAGTCCGCCGGAAGAAATCCGAGGGTGTATCGAAAGTCCACTAGAAGTTCGGGGGGAAAGCTCGCCGGAAGGAAACTCAATGTTGCTAGTTAAAAATTTGCTTAGGGCTATGTCTTAATTTCATAGTTTGTATATAATTTGGGTTAGGATTAATGGTTAATCCTATAATCTAGTTAGGGGCTAATTGGGCCCGAGTTTGGACTAGATTGGGCCTAAGTTTGGAGCCCAACCAGTGATCTAAAAAGTCCAAGTAGTGGCATCGTCGGATTGGGCGGTGGCACCGCCCAACACCCGAGAGGTCCGGCGATGGCATCGCCAGACTGGGCGATGGCACTACCAGTACCCTGCCGGACTGGATGGTGGCATCACCTAGAACCCGAGAGGTTAGACAGTGGCACCGCCAGTACACTATCAGTGTCATACACTAACAAGCGGTGGCATTGCCCAGAACCCGAGAGGTTAGGTGATGGCACCGCCAATACACTGTTAGTGTCAAACACTCACAGGCGGTGGCACTGCCAGCGCCGAGAAACCCAAAAGTAATTCAAATTTGGAGCCCAAATTTGAATCCTCTTGGGGCCTATAAATACCCCTCAATTCTCAGTAGAGAAGACACGTTTTTGAGAAGTCAAAAATTGAGAAAAAGCTTTAGCAAAATCTTATTTTCAATGGCTTAAGTGTTCACCTCCTCTTTCTCTTTGAAAAATCTGTAAGAGTGAACCACTTGTAAAAAGGTTGTAAGAGGGGTATTTGGTCCTTCCCCTTCAAAGTGATTTGTTAGTGGAAGTTGGGAGCCTTATCGAAGAAGGCTTCATAGGTGGATGTAGGTCATTTGACCCAACTACTTTACATTGTAGTGTTCCTTGAATGTGTGAGTATTTAATTTTCTGAACCACATATCTTCTTAGCAACAAATTGTTCGATTTTCTTCTCCCTACTCTTGACTTCCTTTACTTGAGCTATTTTAGCTAAGTTATTCTTCATCGAATCGAAATCTCTATATATTTACGAAATCGATTTCAAACTTACAAGTTTTAATCCGCTGCACTAATTCACCTCCCCCCCCTCTCTTAGTGCCACTCCGATTCTAACAATTGGTATCAGAACAAGGCTCACTCTCATATTTGGTTTAATACCCAAGAGAGATGGCTTACTCTGGTATATAAGAGGGTCACTCTATTACCTGTCCGCCTATGTTCAATGGGTTGGATTACACGTGTTGGAAGACTTGTATGAGGATCTTCCTTATTTCCATGGATTTTGAGCTTTGGAATATTATCGAAAATAGATTTCAAAAATCTTCTCTTCCGATGAGCGAATGGGATGAATCGGAGAAAAGGTTTTTGCTTTAAACGTAAAGGCTTTGAATGCCTTGTTTTGTACACTTGACAAAAATAAATTTAATCGCATTTCGATTTGTGATTCGGCTTTTGATATTTGGAGAACTCTTGAGATCACTCACGAAGGTACCAACTGAGTGAAAGAGTCCAAAATCAACATTTTTGTGCATTCTTACGAACTTTTCTGGATGAAACCAAGTAAGTCCATCGGAGACATGTACACCCGTTTCACGGATGTCATCAATGGGCTCAAAGCTCTTGGTAAAGGTTTTTCTAACTTTGAACTAGTAACTAAAATTTTAAGATCTCTTCCAAAGAGTTGGGATCCAAAAGTTACGGTCATTCAAGAGGCCAAGGACCTTAAAATATTTCCTCTCGAAGAACTTATTGGGTCTCTAATGACCTATAAAATGACATGCCATGCTCATGAAGAGCTTGAGAACCCCCTTCCAAAGAACAAGAAGGATATGACACTTAGAACACAAGAAGACCACTTGAAAGGAACATCAAGTGATGAGGACAGTGTCGATGACATTGCACTTTTAACTTAAAAATTTAAAAAAATTATAAGAAATAATAAATTTGAAAATAATACCAAAAACAAACTTGAACATAAAAAGGATCAAGTAATATGCTACAAATGCAAGAAGCCAGGGCACTTCAAAAATGAATGCTCCCAAGCCAAGAAGAAGTAACCGAAGAAGAAGAAAGCTTTAAAAGCAACTTGGGACAACTCAAGTGATTCCGAGAATGAAGAAGCTAGAAATAAAGATGAGGCAAACTTCGTGCTAATGGCTTTAGGAGGAGAGGTATGTGATTTAATTAATGAAGATTTATCTTTTGATGAACTTTTTATCGTTTTTCATGAATTATTTGATGAGTGTAGAGCTATTAGTAAGAAGTTCAACATATTAAAGAAAGAGCATGCCTTACTACAAAATAAGCTTGATAGTCTTCAAACTCCTCCATGCTCTAAGTGTGAACACTTAGAAGCAATAAAAGATAAGAATTTGCTACTTAAAGAGACCTTAAACAAGTTTAAGGTCGGTAGCAAAGGCTTGGACATGATCCTTGCAAACAAGGGTCACGTCGGAAATAGAAGTGGAATTGGTTTTGTGAGAGGATCTCACCAAAATCCTACCACCTTCATTAAAGGACCTATATTACATGTTTCACCTCATTTGAAATGTAACTTTTGTTGTAAATCCGGACATGTTATTTACAAATGTCCATTTAAGAAAATTAGTCCACATAAGTTGATATGGGTTCCTAAATGAACTATGAATAATTCAATGATGAATGACAAAATTAGTAGATCAATTTTTAAGGCACCCAAAATCAAATGGGTACCTAAAAACCATCCTCTTTTGTAGATAAACTCACAAGCTAGGAGCAAGAGATGGTATCTTGATAGTGGATGCTCAAGGCACATGACTGGAGATCCATCTTATTTCTCTATGCTCACTAGCAAAGAAGAAGGGTATGTCACCTTCGGAGACAACAACAAAGGTAAAATCATTGGCAAGGGAACCATAGGTAACAAATCAAGTTTTTCAATTGATGATGTGTTGCTAGTTGATGGATTAAAATATAATCTCTTAAGCATTAGTCAATTATACGATAAAGGTTACATCGTTAGATTTGAATCTAATGTGTGCATTATTGAAAAACCAAACAATAACATATTAATGATTGCCTTAAAACAAAATAATGTCTACACTATCAACCTTGATGAACTTAGTAATGAAATATGTTTTTCCGCTTTAAATGATGATGCTTGGCTTTGGCATAGGAGATTAGGCCATGCAAGTATGAAACTAATATCTAAGATTTCATTTAAAGAGTTAGTATGAGGGATTCCCAATATGAAGTTTGTTAAAGACAAAGTGTGTGATGCTTATCAACTAGGAAAACAAATAAAAACTAGTTTCAAACAAAAAAATCAAATTAGCACCACTAGACCATTGCAATTGATCCATTTGGACTTATTTGGACCAATTGACATAACGAGTCTAGGAGGAAGCAAATATGCCTTCGTAATTATAGATGACTATAGTAGATACACTTGGACCTATTTCTTGGTTTACAAAAGTGATTGTTTCAAATGTTTATATAAATTTTGTAAACTTACTCAAAACAAAAAAGACTTCATGATTTCATCAATTCGGAGTGATCACGGTGGCAAATTTCAAAATTGTGACTTCCAAAGTTTTTGTGAATAAAATGGATATAACCACAACTTCTCCACTTCGAGAAATCCTTAACAAAATGGGGTAGTTGAAAGAAAAAATAAAAATCTACAAGAAATGGCAAGAACCATGTTAAATGAACATAGTTTACCTAAGTATTTTTAGGTCGAAGTCGTTAACACGGCTTGCTATGTCATGAATAGGGTTCTAATAAGACCATCTCTATCAAAAACTCCCTATAAATTATAGAATAACAAAAAACCAAATGTTTCTTATTTTAAAGTTTTCAGTTGCAAATGCTTTATTTTGAATGAAAAGGATGCCTTAGGAAAATTTGATGCTAAATCCGATGAAGGCATCTTTCTTGGTTACTCTTCCGTTTCTAAGGCTTTTCGTGTTTTTAAAAAAATAACCTTAGTTAAAGAAGAGTATATTCATGTAGTTTTTAATGAAATTTTCAAGTTAAAGAAAAATGATTTTGATGATGATCTTGGTTTTGATAATTTGAATTTAAATGAACCCCCTCCTCAAAATAGCAACTTGGATGCATCTTCTTCCGAAATTTCCTTGCCCAAGGAATGGAAGTATGTAGATACTCATCCAAAGGAGCTAATTATATGAGATACATCAAAAGAGGTTCAAACTCGTTCTTCCTTCAAGAATTTGTGTGCTAACGCCACCTTCCTTTCTCAAATTGAACCTAAATGCATTGATGAAGCCTTGAAAGATGATTCATGGGTTATTGCAATGCAAGAGGAATTGAACCAATTTGAGAGAAATGAGGTATGGAAGCTTGTTTCTAGACTTAGTAACCATTTAGTCATTGGTACTAAATGGGTCTTTAGAAACAAGCAAGATGAATGCGGTATCGTAGTTAGAAACAAGGCTAGACTAGTGGCTAAAGGTTTCAACCAATCAGAAGGTATCGACTACGAAGAGACATTCGCTCCTGTGGCAAGATTAGAAGCCATTAGGATGCTCCTTGCCTATGCTAGTAGTAATGATTTTAAACTATTTCAAATGGATGTCAAAAGTACTTTCTTGAATGGTTTTATTTCCGAAGAAGTGTATGTTGAACGACCTCCTGGACTTAAAAATTCTCTTCTTCCTAATTATGTATTTAAATTGATTAAGGCTCTCTATGGCTTAAAACAAGCTCCTAGAGCTTAGTATGAAAGACTTAGTTCCTTTTTTATTTTAATTAATTTTACAAAAGGCAAGGTTGATCCTACATTGTTTATCAAATATTTTGAAAATAATTTTATTATTGTTCAAATTTATGTTGATGATATTATTTTTGGTTCTTCGAATGAATCACTATGTGAATCATTTGCCAAATGTATGAGTCATGAATTTGAAATGAGCCTAATGGGAGAATTAATCTTCTTTTTAGGATTACAAATTAAACAACTTAGTAATGGTATATTTCTTAATTAATCAAAATATACATTAGAATTATTAAAATGATTTAACATGGATGGTTCAAAAGCTATAAACACTCCTATGAGTACTTCCACTAAGTTAGACATGAATGAAAGTGGTGAAAGCTTTGATCAAAAAACATATAGAGGAATGATTGGTAGTTTACTTTACCTCACCGTAACTAGATCGGATATCATGTTTAGTGTAGGACTATGTGCTAGGTTTCAAGCTAATCCTTAATTGTCTCATCTTAAAAGTGTTAAAAGAATCCTTCGATATCTTAAAGGAACTCCTAATTTTGGATTATGGTATCCAAAATCCGATAATTTTGATTTAATAGCTTATGCAGATGTCGATTTTGACCGATGTAGGAAAGATAGAAAAAGCACATCCGGAACATGTCAATTTTTTGGATATGCACTTGTTTCTTGGACTTCCAAGAAACAAAATTTTGTTGCACTATCTACGGTGGAAGCCGAATACATAACTATAAGTGCATGCTGTGCACAAGTTGTTTGGATGAAAAATACGTTGGAAGACTATGAAATTTACTTAAAAAACATTCCCATAAAATATGATAATACAAGTGCTATTTGTCTAACTAAAAATCCAATTCAACACTCTAGAACTAAGCATATTGACATTAGGCATCACTTTATACAAGATAATGTTAATAATAATAATATCATTCTAGAATTTATTGATACAAAACATCAATTAGCGGACATTTTCATAAAAGCCTTAAATGAAGATCAATTTGACTTTATTAGAAGGGAATTAGGCATGTTGAATTGTCCTTATGAATGAGCTTGATTGTATATATTTTTTAAAAATTTTCATTCTCTTTTCGGTTTTCATGGATTTAACTTCTTTCTTTTCGATTTAAAATGACATATTAAAGAGTGATCCAAGACACTATCCTATCTTAAATCAAACACATTAAAACTTCTGAAAATAAAATTATATAAATAAAAAAATCATTTTTTTTGACGTGCCAGTGGTGGCACTGCCAAAACCGACGGTAGCACCTCTTGGGTGCTCAGTCCCCAAGTAGTGGCACTGCTCGGTTAGCGATGGCACCACCCAAGAACCCCCTTATAAAGAGAGAGGGTTAGGGTCAGTGGTGGAACCGCCACCAACCCGTGAGAACCCTCCCTAACACTCCCACTAAACCCTCTAAACCTCTCTTACCCTCATTTTAAGCCATTAGAAGCCTAAGAGAGGGGTTCTTCTTGGATCAAGCTCTCAACCTCCCAAGGAAATTTATATAAGTTAAGGTCTGAAATTTTTTCCTCTTTCTCTCATTATTTGGCCTATTCTTTACCGTTCTCTCTTGATCTATCATCATGATTAGATATGGCTCCTAAGAGATCATCAAGAACCAAAGGGAAAAGGGGGGAAGGAGATTCCTATGACCAAATCCTCTTTAGATATAATGAAGTATATCTTAGGTTTCCTAATTTCGAAATAAGAACAATACATAAGGGCAAACATGTTGATCTAGATAAACTTGAAAACCTAGAACCCATTAGATGATTTACAAATTTAGATGCCTTATCTCTCCTCCAAATCAATGAACCAATTTATCCTAGGTTGGTTAGGTTATTTTACGCAAACTTAAGTGTGGACAATGATAGCTTAACTACCTATCTCTTAGGAATACAAATTCAAATCTTTGATAGCACTATATATAAGTTAATTAGAATTACCGAAAAGGATAGGGGTTGTTATTTTAGAACTTAATGGGATATCAATGCAATCGGAGCAACTTACTCCAAAGCCTTAGAAACTGTTTTTGCAAATCTGAACCTAGGCATGATTCTCAAAAGTTACGAGCACTTAGTTGCCCTTTAAATCTAAATTTCTTCATGACATCATGATAAGCATCCTACTTCCTAAACAATTTCATTATGATGAGATTAGTCAAATAGAGTTAAGTACTATGTATTGGATTATGACCGACCAAAATAATTGTTTTGGATACTTAATCCGGCAATATATGCAGGACATAATAGCTAAAGACTCAATGTTACCATATAAGGGGTTAGTCACTCGATTAATGCTTGCCTATAATATTTGTGTCTCACCCAATGAAGAAATAATCTAGGTCAATTGATTTAACACTATCAACAGAAACCTACTCAAGAGACTTAGGTGCACTTTTAGCAATGGTATATAAATTAGGCAACCTAAAAGGACTGATCCAGTTCCCCCACTAATAAAACACCTTGAAACACCCATTTTTAGGGGAAATGAAACTTCTCCTCCTAGACCCTTTAATGCAGCACCTTCAGAACCAGCTCCTGCTTCATCTTCTAAAGATCCCATTATGGCATAATTAAATCAAATCAAAACATAACAAGAGCATCTCAAATTACTACAAGAGCGCAAATCCAATTATAGCAAGTTAAAATTTTGAGGGAACTACAACAGATGAACCAAAAGATAGATACCATGTATAGGAATTCTGGAATTCCTCCTAAGGAATAATCGATGTGTTTTCTTATTATTGTAAACCTCTATGCTACTTTGACATGTGTTTGCATTATCCTAGTATATAATGTTGGATGTTTCTTTCTAAAGTTTTGTCAATATTTTGATGGTATCTTCATGTTATTTTGGATGATGTATTGTTTTCCTTGAATGAACGATCTCCTTTTTGTTGATGACAAAGGGGGAGAAGAATGTGCAAAAGATTGATGACTTATGCAAAATATGAAATTTGCATGACTTATATATTGTATAATGCAATGGAAAATGTCTTATATGTATTTTACTCCTTAAAAGTATCGTAAAACTTTTTGAGCATATCGTATATGAAAGTTTTTTTTGATTGGCTATCGTATCATGTTTATCAATTTTTAAAATGAAAAGTAATTATCTCATGATCAATATGAAATCATGCCTTGTATTTATATCATACGATCTAATATGAAATTTTATATTATTATTATTTCTTATCGAAATGATAATTGTCTTTTATCATTCGACTTGAAAATAATTTTCATGCCTTGAATTTATGAGAAATATGAAGTTTCGTATTTACTCATGCTTATTAAGAATAACGATAAGTTCAATTGATAGAACTTATCGGTTTAGGCATGAATTTAAAGAGACCAAATTCAAGTGATTTTATCTTTTCATAATATGGCATATAGATAGGGGGAGTTGTGATTAACTCCATCATCAATTGATTGTCATCATCAAAAAGGGGGAGATTGTTGAATCTTGATGATGAAGTCAATTAATGGGTTAATTGATCTAATCCATATTATTGAGTTAAGTGTGTAGGTTTAACTACAATAGCTTGAAGACATAAAGCAAGTTTACTGGAGTCAAGTTCAATGGGTGTTCGAGAGTCCGCCGAAAGTCCGAAGAATCATCGGAAGTGCTGCCGGAACCAACCGAGAAAGAATCGGGGACTTGCCGAAGTTTTTAGACATCCACCGGAAAGATCGTCAGAGGTTTGCGAAGATCACTGAGAAGGTTCGGATACTTACCAAAGACTCGTTGAACTTGCCAGAAGACCGGGAGCCTACTGGGAGTCCGTCAGAAGCAATCTGAGGGTGTATCGAAAGTCCGCTAGAAGTTCGCCGGAAGGAAACTCGACGTTGCTGGTTAAAAATTTGCTTAGGGCTATGTCTTAATTTTGTAGTTTACATATAATTTGGGTTAGGATTAAGGGTTAATCCTATAACTCGGTTAGGAGTCAATTGGGCCCAAGTTTGGACTAGTTTGGACGTAAGTTTGGAGCCCAACCAGTGATCTGAAAAGTCCAAGCGGTGGCACCACCGGACTGGGCAGTGGCACCGCCAGTACCCTACCGGACTGGGTGGTGGCACCGCCTAGAACCCGAGAGGTCAAGTAGTGGCACCGCCAGTACACTGTCAGTGTCAGACACTGACAGGCGGTGGCACCGCCAGCACCGAGAAACCTAAAAGTAATTCAAATTTGGAGCCCAAATTTGAATCCTCTTTGGGCCTATAAATATCCCTCAATTCTCAGTAGAGAAGACACCTTTTTGAGAAGTTAGAAATTGAGAAAAAGCTTTAGCAAAGTCTTGTTTTCAATAGCTTAAGTGTTCACCTCCCTCTTTCTCTTTGAAAAATCTGTAAGAGTGTGAACCACTTGTAAAAAGGTTGTAAGAGGGGTATTTGGTCCTTCCCCTTTAAAGTGATTTGCTAGTGAAAGTTGGGAGCCTCATCAAAGAAGGCTTTGCAAGTGGATGTAGATCATTTGACCGAACCACTTTGCATTGTGGTGTTCCTTGAATGTGTGAGTGTTTAATTTTCTGAACCACTTATCTTTTTAGTAGTAAACTGTTCAGTTTTCTTCTCCCTACTCTTCACTTCCTTTACTCAAGCTATTTTAGCTAAGTTATTCTTCATTAAATCAAAATATTTACATATTTATGAAATCGATTTCAAACTTATGAATTTTAATCCACTGCACTAATTCACACCCCCCCCCCCCCTCTTAGTGCCACTTTGATTCTAACAACTCCTACCTTTAGCATATTGCCTATTCTATCGATATATCGACTTTCTCATGACATATAATTTTTCAATACGAGTTCATCATTTGCATAAATCAAACAAAAATTGTATAATAATAAAAATTTATAAGAAAGATATCGTAATTCTCCCTATTCATGCATGAGTCACCACTTCTTTTCATTCGTTAATAATAAAAAACATGAGTTACTACTTCTCCCTCTTTGTTATCAACAAAAAGAACATAGTGATATTATTGTATTATGGTACTACTTCTTCCCTTTTGTATTAATATTCTATTTATATAAAAATAAAATTTATTTTGATATCATGGCTCATGAAGGATCTCAATATTATTATTAGGAAACCTAGGATATCATGGTTCATGCATAGTGGAAGGATAGAAAACAAAATCTCATATTTTTATAAAAAATAGTTTCTTATCATCATGCAAAGATTACTACGTCGCAAAATAAAAAAAACGCACATATTAAGGGATATGTTACCTAGGGAGATCGTATAACTTTAAAAACCTATAGATATGTGAGAGGGGATGAAGGAGGTCAATTGTCCTCCTCGCTAGCGATGATCCACATGGCAAAGGCTGCGAAGATACTCATCAAATTACTGCATAATCCTCATTTCCACGCGCACTATAAGATCAAGAAGAGCCAACCCTTCTTGTTATTCACACATCCCAAATAGGGGTTGCTGGCTGATGAGGAGAGGGAGACAAGAGAGTAGGAGGTAATAGTTGCTAGTAATAGATGCCCTACAAGGTAATCAAGTAAGTGATGATACATGTGATATGATGTGCATTCTTTTTACTTATTATTTATTTGATATTTTTTTCACTTTATATTTCCTAATGCATGCATTTTGATATCCATGGATCTATGCAATGAGATTCGAATCATGAGATTATAATAATAAGACCAATTCAATTTAAAATAGAAAACCACATATGAGATAGATTGTGTTACCTAGGGAGATCGTATATCTCTGAATCCCCGCAGATATCTAGGAGATGGTAAAGGAGGTCAAGCACCCTCCTCTCTAGCGGTTATCCACATAGCAGGGCTACGATGACTCTCCTCAAAACTTTAGGCCTGCTTTGAGGTGGAGAGGGGGAGGAGAATAGGAGAGGAAGAAAAAGCTCTAGCCTATAAACTATTGAAGACCTCCTATTTATAGAGGTCCCTTGTAAATTTAACCCTAATGGATCCTCCCCTATTGGGTATTGAATCTTCATCCAACTACTCAAGCCTCTTAGATTAGTGGATCTCTATCCAATAATCTCTTAAGGGCTCTTATTGGATCTCATCAACAGGATCCAATAATTCTAGGGCTTATTGGATATCCAATAAGATCGGGGCTCTACCGGATATCTCATATCCGAACCTCTACTCATCACAATACCTACCATATATGTGTGACCCTCTAAGCCCAATATCAAGCTAGCCATGAGTCATACCTGTCAGAACTCATTCTAGCTCAGTGAATTATTATTTCCATAATAATTCACTCGACTCATCAACTGCGAATGTACAAGGCCACTACGCCATAGTCTCTTGACGATATAGGGGAATCCAATCCATTAGACATGTCTGCCCTTAGTTACTATGTACCTATAGTCTCTCATCCATCTAATATCCTAGAGATCGTATACTAGGCATGGTGCTATCAGACCCATACGGTTTCTACTTGAGTCTTGCTATAATCGAACTCTCCCAGAGAACTCTTCTCTCTCAATCCGAATGACCCTGGCCAGGGATTTATCTAAGAAAGAATAAATGAGACATTTCTCTTATGATACCTATAGTGGATGATCCTCTATCGACACTCAATAGCCCTCGTAAGGTTAACTACTACTTCCGATGACCAGTTGTGCTAGATTTGGGACATCCAAACCTACAAGTCAGGTATCAAAAATTGGAGCACTCATACAGGACATCCTTGATGTCTCAAGTCTAAGGACTAGATTCACCACTAGGACTACAAAATCACTATCTAACAATAAGACATCATCAACCATTCAACATTCCGTAAGCAGATCAATCAGTAAACTCATTCCCTAATGAGCACCTGTATTGTATCCCTAGTGTCCCCACATGAGCACCTATGAGACCAGTTGCATCCATAATATGGACGGGTATACAACATACCAATCTATCTGGTTATCTCAATATCTCTCTCGAGTAACCTATGACCGAGATTATTTAGAATCTCTATTTAAAGGCGAATCGGTCTCATTATCGTGATCTCATCACGATTTGATTCTTATTGCACAGATCCAAGAATATCACTATATATATATATATATATATATATATATATATATATATATATATATACAACAAGCAATATAAAGTGATAAACGCTAAAATATAATAAGCAAAATGATTATGTGTCAAGTCACACGTGTCATCACTAACGTGATTGGCTTGTAGGACACATATTACTAGCAATCTCTCACTTGACTTAAAGTCAATTACCTTTGTGTCTGATCCCCATTAGACCCCTATGACACTCAAAGACAATTTGAGACTACGACTTTGTTAGTGGATCTGCCATGTTATTGATAAGACCCTAAAGTCTTATCATAGGCTCTGATACCAAATGATAAGACCCTAAAGTCTTATCGTGGAAGAAAGGGGAGAAATGAGGATGATAATGATCACTTCGAGGGGATCGGCCTCCTTGATCGCTTCGAGGGGATCGGCCCTCCTTGATCGCTTCAAGGGGATCGGCCTCCTAGGGTTTGTCCAAAGACAATAGTATTTTTCATAGATTATTGAAAAGAAGCAGTTACATCCCTATTTATATAGTTCCACCCAGAGTCCATCAGGACTTGAACTCTAATAATAAATAAATATTAAATAAACCTCTACTTGACTCTAACTGAACCAAACCGACTCAATAAACAACTAGACTAAATAGGCTCAATAAACATTATTCAAAAGCTCAGAAAAAGGGTCCTAACAGTTCCTCCCTCTTCAAATCAGCCTTGCCCTCAAGGTTGAGCAGCATCAATCTCGGGGAGTTTCTCTTTCAGCACTTCAGTCATAGACTATCTGCAACGCATCACAACCCATTGATCAAGTAAGTATGGTCTCCACTTTTTGATAGTGTAAGCAACAAGTCGATCTTTCAGTGTAGTAATCGTTGCATGAAACTTCTGGCCCTGTATAATCAATTTAATCTTTGAGCCTTTGCTATCACAAGTGAAAATCCGTCCATCAATGATCTTTACTTCGAATCTGTCATAGTCTTCAATATGGTGGGTCAATCGGTCAATAGTCTCACTATCCATAAAATTGTTAGTGCTACTAGTATCAATCAAAAGTATAATAGGCTGATGCTCTAGAGTTCCAGCAACTTCCATAGTTTGCGGGTTAGAGTAGTCGGTTAATGTATGCATTGTATGTACGGTAGGTTCAACGTCTTCATTAGAATTTATACCTTCATGATCGGAGTCCAAATCTTCTGCTTTCGGTTCCTCTCCAATTGGCTCAATCATTATATGTTGCCCTTGTTTACATTGGTGCTCCATACTCCACTTTTCATCATAGTACAAACCCTTTGCTGATCTTTCCTTAAGTTCTTCTTGGGTTAGTCTTCGGGTGTCAAGGCTTTGGTTGGGAATAGATAGGGCTGGTAACTTACTGATCATCTGGTTCTTGTCACTTCTGTTTCCATGATTTTCCATGTTAATTTTTTTCTCATATAGATGTGCGAATGAGATCGCAGCTATCATAGTGCAAGGTTGACGAGCCTTAACTTCACACCGGATCTCTGGAATAAGACCTTCAATAAATGTATCCAGAAGTTGTCATTCTGACCAATCTCTAGCTTGATTTGATAATCTTTCAAACCTACTATGATATTCCAAAACTGTAGAAGTCTGACAAATTTTTGAGAGCTGTCCATCCACCTTCATGTATGAGTAGATTGTGTCACAATCTTGGGGCCCTTTTCCTGTATTTTCAGATCTATGCAACGTAAAACTTGAGCCCCCATTTTGTTGAAATTTGCTAAGGCTCTCCAGTAGGCTCTTTTTGAAATCATTAAGTGTTTCTTGCAGTCGGTTCTCAATTCTGATTTCCTATGCTTCCATTTGTGCTTTCATCGAGTTATTAGTGGCCATTGCGTAAGACTGCAAATCTGTAATCTCAACTTCTATTTTTGGTGTCGGTCAAGGGCATCAACACTGTCAATGCGAAGTTGCCGAGGAGGTGGACACCAAGGGCAGTGCTGCTATCGCTGCGTTGGAGGAAGAATAGCTGTACTGTTTCTATCGCTATTGCTGAGGGCTTGGAGGCAGCAATGGTGGTGCGGCTGGGGCAGCACCGCCAAGGGCTCACTACTACGATGGTTGCGACGGCGCGGATGGAAGGCAGCGTTGCTCTATTTCTGTCACACTGCGGAAGGAGGCACTGCGGAAGGAGGTGCAAGGGAAAATAGGAATCGACGGTGGCAGGCTGGGCGGCGAGCGACGGCTGGGAGGCGATCAGCGGTCGCTGCACGGTGGCTGGCAGTGGTGGTGGGTCGACTGGAAGGCGACGGCGCTCGAGGCGTGGCTGAGATCGACGAGGGGCTGCAACAACAGAGGAAGCTCTGTTTCTGCAATCGCTGTAAGGAGGGGCTGCGGCAACCGGCGACTGCGGCTGCGGTGCCGGTGGTCCTTCTCGCTCGAGCGAGATGGGGACACGAGGAGAAGAGGTCGCTGGCCGGGTGATCGAGCGGCGGCGATGCGGCTGGGAAAAGTGGTGGTGACGCGGCTGGGAACAAGGGCAATCCGTGAGTTGCCCTGTTTTGGTCACCGCGAGGAGGGCGACAATCGGCGGCTACGGCTGCGACCCAAGGGGATGCGGGCGGCGGTGGAGAGGCAGCGGTGGTGGCGCGGCTGGGAGCAGCGTCACCAATGATCGCCGAGGAGAAGAGTCGAGTGACTGCGCTGCGATGGAAGGGGACGCGGGCGGCGGTAGTAGGGCTGGGATGGACGCTGGCAGCGTCGTCTCCTGGCCGGGGAACAGCGACGGTGGTGGTCGCCGGCCGGGAAGCCGGGCAATGGTGGGCGCTGGCCGGAGAGCAGTAGCGGCGGGTGGGCTGGCCGGAAGCAGGGGACGCAGGGGTGGCTACGGCTTCTTCTTCCTCTCGTGTTTCTTCTTTTCTTTTTCCTTTGTTTTTTTTTTTTTTTTTTTTTTTGAGCGAGATGAGGCAGCGAGAAGGTTGAGCGGTGGTCGAAGGTCGCTGGCCGGGGAAACAATGATAACGATGAAGAAAGAGTTGCCTTGTAGTAGTGGTGGGGAAGAAGGGAAGCAAGGTTGTGGCGGGTTGCGCCAAGAATCGTTGCTCTGATACCAAATGATAAGACCCTAAAGTCTTATCGTAGGCTCTGATACCAAATGATAAGACCAGAAAGGGAAGAAATGAGGATGATAATGATCGCTTCGAGGGGATCGGCCTCCTAGGGTTTGTCCAAAGACAATAGTATTTTTCATAGATTATTGAAAAGAAGCAGTTACATCCCTATTTATATAGTTCCACCCAAAGTCCATCAGGACTTGAACTCTAATAATAAATAAATATTAAATAAACCTCTACTTGACTCTAACTGAACCAAACTGACTCAATAAACAACTAGACTAAACAGACTCAATAAACATTATTCAAAAGCTCAGAAAAAGGGTCCTAACAGTTATCTTCGGATGGAACTTTTTCCACTACTATATCTCCTCGGGTCACGATCTCTCCAATAGGTTGGAGTCTCCTTAGAACACTTCTGACAAGACCTAGATTCCCTCATCTGAGCAATCGCCTTGTAGTAGTCACAATATAAGGAAATCGGCTCCTTTCTATCCAGCATGACTCATAGATCTGTGATGAACTTCTTTATCCAGACTTCCTCTTTTACTGCCACTACTATAGCAATGTACTCCGCTCTATGGTCAAGTTAGCAGTAGTATCTTACTTGGAACTCTTTCAGCACACTACTCCTCCATTCAAGGTGTACACATACCCCAAATTTGACTTGCTATCATCGACATCGGATTGAAAACTTAAGTCTGTGTAGCTTTCAACCTTAAGGCTACTACTTCCATATACTAGTGAAAGATCCTTAGTCCTTCTCAAGTACTTAAGAATACACTTTATTGCTTTCTAATACTCCAAGCCTGGATCAGCTTGATACCTGCTCGTGACATGTTAGGACTCTAGCTTGGAGAGTCCTAATTGAGAGGGACATTCATGTAAAAATGTTAGGACTCTAGCTAGGAGAGTCCTAATTGAGAGGGACATTCTGTTAGGACTCTAGCTAGGAGAGTCCTAATTGTGAGGGGCATTCATGTAGGAGGTTTTTTCTTAGAGAAGAATTAGGAGTTGTAAGGGAATAGGAGTCTTGAGTAGGAGTTCTATTAGGAGTTGGTTAGAAGTAAGAGTCTTAAGTAGGAGTCCTATTAGGAGTTAGGGTTTAGAAGCCCTATAAATAGCCATGTATTCCTTCTCTTTTCTTAAGCAATAGATGAATCTTTTCTGCAGCCTTTGAGCAGCAACTTGGAGGGAGGAACCCCTATAGAGTTCCAAGGAGGCCGATCCCCTAAAGAGATCAACCCCAAGTTTAGAATATGCAAGGGTTCTAACACCTGGTATCAGAGCAGCGTTCTTGGCGTCTTGCTGCCCTTCCACATCCATCCATCAACCCTCTACAACCATCCAAAGCAATTCCCACAATTGCTTAAAAGATCGTCACCGAATTTTGTCATCATCTCCACCACCACGGATCATCATTTGATCTCCCCGTGAATTGCAATAGGTTCTGGTTTTCTACCTTACTGCTGCTGCAATTTAGTTATCCTTATTCGAAAATCCAAAAAAAAAAAAAAAAATCGTTCCTATATTGCTGCATAAACTTTTCGTCACAAAGTTTTCATCTCTACGACGAAAGATACATTGCAGAATTCCAGCCGCATAACACCATCTGTTTGATCTTGCTACTGTGCTTTTTCTATCCAAATTTCTATGAAATTTTTATGACATCTTTGACACTTCTTAACAGTGGATTTCCCTTTGGTTTCATCAAAAATATCTCAATATAAACTACTAATCTTTTATGTCCAATCTGCTGCACTTGAATTGCAGAATTCAAGCCGCATAGCACCATCTGTTTGATCTTGCTACTGTGCTTTTTCTATCCAAATTTCTACGAAATTTTCATGACATCTTTGACACTTCCTAACAGTAGATTTCTCTTTGGTTTCATCGAAAAATTCTCAATATAAACTACTGATCTTTTTTGTCCAATCTGCTGCACTTGAAAATCTATGCTGCAGAAAATTTCAGCTGCATATCGTTTCCTTAACCCATCTATTTGCAATATTTTTTGAATGAAATTTCTTATACACTTCATAGATCATCTTGGCTTCCATCTTAGATTGATCTATTAAGAAATTCATCTCTAAAAATGATTTTATGTTGCTGCAAATTTTCATCGTAACCCGCTGAAATTTTTCGACGATAATTTTGCAATTGCAACTTGCACCAATTTCCTTGCTGTTATACTGCCGAAATTTTCTTGATTAAATTAGATATCCTTGCTGTCATATAAATTGTGATTTTGCTATCAATTCCCTCCTCAATTCTCTCAAGTTTTTGGTGGAAATTACGTCGAGAAACCATTGTTTCTTCGACGACAATTCTACTCTTACAAGACAGCACATACTTGCTGCAACTTCCACAGATTTCTGTCAAACCTTTGCTACCATCTACCACAGATCCAAAACTTTCAACCATAGCCCTAAAACTCTACTAAACCACACCCTCAAACTGCACCCAAAACTACCACAAAACAAGCCTAAATCGTAGCCTACATCCACCAATCCACCAACCCTTTTGACCATCACTTCTCTCAACCTATACATGCCTTTAACCTAACAACAAAAGAGAGATCTTAACATCATAGATTTGGAGGCATATATTATGGCATATAAGGAGGTAATCAAAGCTAAATTCGAAGCCTTGGAGGCGCGAATGGAGGATAAGATTCGGATGATCTTTACCGAACTCAGATTGGGCCGACCACTAAGCCCGAAGAAATCACATCAAGGAGAGAGCTTTGCCCAATCACACCAACCCCAAAGATATGACTTCCAAGAGAGGGGAAGCTCTATGACCAACCCCAACTATCCATGCATGAGAGTGGACTTCCCTAGATGGGAAGAAGGAGACCCGATTGGTTGGATCTCGCGCGCGGAGCGATATTTTCGGTACCACAAAACCGCGGATGTATCTATGGTGAAAATTGCAGCTATACATCTTGAAGGGGATGCTATACAGTGGTTTGACTGGTTTGAACATACTTATGGAGTCCTTTCATGGCGACAATTCAAAGAAGGACTGCTGATTCGCTTCAGACCAACCGATTACGAGAATATTGACGAACAACTAGCAAAGATCCAACAAACCTCCACCATTCAGGAGTACCAAACCAGGTTTGAAAGGTTATCTAATCAAACTCATGATTGGTCTCAAAAACAGCTATTGTGGACCTTCATTGAGGGCTTGAAGCCAGAGATCCGAGGAGAAGTTAAAGCGCGACAACCGTATACGCTTATGGCAGCCATCAAGAGGAGCAATTGAACCATGAAGCTCGGAGGACTAGGGTCTCTCCTCAACCAGTAATATTGAAGCCCTTAGCCCCCCTACTGTCGACCAAGTCCCTACACTAAAGAGGTTAACAAGAGAAGAGCTTCGGGAGCGATATGCGAAGGGGTTATGTTGGCATTGTGACGAGCCGTGGAGCCGTGAGCATCGCTGTAGTAAAGGGGGACTTCTTATGATTGAACCGATAGAAGAAGAGGTCATTGAACATCCAAAAGAGAGCCTTGAACATGAAGAAGAAGATGCAGAAGAAGAGCCACAACCGACCGAAGTTACGGTACAAACACTAGCTAGCTACTCAAACCCGCAAACGATGAAAATTCGAGGCCTTCTCAAACAACAACCAATCACTGTTCTCATCGACACGGGCAGTACTACTAACTTCCTAAATAGTAAGCTTATTGTTCGGATATCATTACCTATCGAGAATCGCTGCAGGTTTGATGTTAAGGTCACCGACGGACGGATTTTGAATTGTGATCATAGGCGCTTGCAGGAGAAACTATTGCTGCAGGACCAAGAGATAATTGCAGATTTCTTCCTTCTCCCTCTTAACAATCATGAGGCCATGCTCATAATTAAATGGTTGACAACATTATGTGATATTTCTTGGAATTTTATGAAACTAATTATGAAATTTTACAGTAAGGAGAAACAGGTGACATTGCACGGGAAACATGGGGGCGACATAACAACGATTTGCACACAACAAATGGAGAATGTTTTGCATAAAGCATGCAGTGGCTTTTTGGTACAACTTGAGCAGCAAACTAAGGGAGAGCCAACAGAATTTGAAGATCCAAATCTACTTCCTTTGCTTACTAAATTTTTAAATATATTTGACGAACTGCGCAACCTACCTCTTACCTGTCGGCATGATCATTGTATAATGATTTTTCCAGGCAAATCTTCAGCAAATGCTCAGCCATATCAGTATCCACATCCCCAGAAGGATGAAATAGAAAGGATTATAAAAGAGATGCTCGAAACAGGAGTTATTCGGCCAAGTTGCAACCTCTACTCTTCGCCGGTGCTACTTGTACGCAAGAAGGACGGAACAAGACGAATATGTGTTGATTACCGAGCTCTCAATGGCATAATCATCAAGGACAAATACTTTATTCCAATAGTAGATGAATTGCTAGATGAAAGGGAGCACAAATCTTTACAAAGCTGGACCTTTGATCCGGGTATCATCAAATACGAGCATGCGAAGAAGACATACGGAAAACCACCTTTTGAACACACAACAACCACGAATTTTTGCTTTCTTCAACAAAAGGTGGAATATCTTGGGCATATCATATCAGAGGAAGGTGTGGCAGTGGACCCCTTCAAAATTGGAGTAATGCAAAACTGGCCGACCTCGAGAAACATAAAATTGCTACATGGCTTTCTGGGTTTAACAGGATACTACCGTAAGTTCGTGAAAAACTATGGAAAGATCAGTGCACCACTTACTTCCTTACTAGAAAAAGATGTCTTCTAATGGTTGGACAAAGCCTCCGCTACCTTCGACAAACTTAAGGCAGCCATGACGACGACGCCGGTGCTAACACTACCAGATTTCAACCGACCCTTCATTATTGAGGCCGACACATCTGGAGTCAGAATTGGAGCCATTCTCATGCAAGATGGTCGACAACTCGCATAGACTAGCAAGGCATTATCTCCCTCCGATCAAAATATGTCAACATATGATAAGGAGATGCTCGCCATTGTGCGCGCAGCAACGAGGTGGAGATTGTACTTGATCAGGCGATACTTTCAAATCAAGACCGACCATAAAAGCCTAAAATATCTCTTGGAGCAGAAGATATCTTCCCCCGAGCAGCAAAAATGGGTAACAAAACTTCTTGGATTTGATTTTGAAATAACTTACAAAAAGGGGAAAGAGAATGTTCTTGCAGATGCGCTTTCGCAGCTACCCGAGCAAGTTGAAGTTTCGACCGTTTCACTTCCGACCAGCGACTTCCTTGAGGATATTAAGATGGAATGGCAGGAAGATTCAGATACTAGTAAGATTATAAAAATATTGGAGGAAGCACCAAGCCCCATGGCTCATTACAATTGGGACTCAAAAGAATTACACTATAAGGGATGCATTGTGCTTGTGACAAATTCTACTTGCATCTTCAATAGCAGATTTTAGACAAAGTTATTCTATATGTAGGGTACTAAATTGAAAAGGAGTACGACATATCACCCACAAACCAACAGCCAATCGGAAGTTTTAAACAGGTGCTTGGAGACAGCCCAAAGCCACCCACCAAATATGACTACCCAAAGAGAACTCGAGACCCAGCCAAGTGCCATTATTGATCGACGGATTGTGACTCGACGACGACGACCCAGTAATGAAGTGCTAATATAGTGGGCGAACCTACCAAAAGAAGATGCCACTTGGGAGAACTATGACGACTTGAAGATCAAATTCCCAGAATTCATGAATCATCAGCCTCGAGGACAAAGCTGATTTGAAGAGGCGGGTCTGTTAGGACTCTAGCTTGGAGAGTCCTAATTGAGAGGGATATTCATGTAAAAATGTTAGAACTCTAGCTAGGAGAGTCCTAATTGAGAGGGACATTCTGTTAGGACTCTAGCTAGGAGAGTCCTAATTGTGAGGGGCATTCATGTAGGAGGCTTTTTCTTAGAGAAGAATTAGGAGTTGTAAGGGAATAGGAGTCTTGAGTAGGAGTTCTATTAGGAGTTGGTTAGAAGTAAGAGTCTTAAGTAGGAGTCCTATTAGGAGTTAGGGTTTAGAAGCCCTATAAATAGCCATGTATTCCTTCTCTTTTCTTAAGCAATAGATGAATCTTTTCTGCAGCCTTTGAGCAGCAACTTGGAGGGAGGAACCCCTATAGAGTTCCAAGGAGGCCGATCCCCTAAAGAGATCAACCCCAAGTTTAGAATATGCAAGGGTTCTAACATGACACTTAGAGCATGCGCTATATCAAGCCTGGTACATAGCATGACATGCATGATAGACCCTATTGCCGATGCATAGGGTATCATATCCATGTTCGCCCTTTCTTCAGGAGTATTTGGGGACATACTCCTAGAAAGCGATATCCCATGTCTCATCGGTATGAGACCTCTCTCAGAATTTTTCATGTCAAACCTTTTGACAATGGTGTCTATATACTGGGATGCTTTCCCTTGCATCTTCTTAGATCTATCTCTATAGATCTGAATCCCTAAGATGTAGGATAGTTCCCCTAAGTCCTTCATAGAGAAGTGTCTAGATAACCAAACCTTTACTATGGATAGCATTCCTACATCATTCCCAATGATCAGGATGTCATCCAAATATAACACCAAGAAGGTGATAGCACTCCCACTTACCTTCCTATACACATAAGGCTCATCTTCGTTTTTAACTAAGTCATAAGATCTGATTGCCTCATCAAATCTTATGTTCCAACTTCAAGAAGCTTGCTTTAGTCCATAAATGGATCTAAGCAACTTGTACACCTTATCTGGGTAGTCCTTAGACACAAATATCTTAGGCTATATCATATACACCTCATCCTTGAGGTTGCCATTGAGGAATGTGGTTTTCACATCCATCTGCTAGATCTCATAATTATAGTATGCTGCAATAGCCAAAAGAATTCGGATAGATTTTAGCATGGCTACGATTGAGAAGGTTTCACTATAGTCAACACATTACCTTTGATGATACCCCTTTGTCACTAGCTTTGCTTTATAGGTCTCTACATTTTCATCTACTTCAATTTTTTTCTTAAAGATCTACTTGCAATTGATGGGTAATTCTTAAAGATCTCTTTGTTAAAGGTCTCTACCTTTCCATAGAGTACATAGAATCCATCTCAAAATTCATGATTTCTTGCCACTTCCGAGAGTCTATACTCATAATAGCCTTCTCGTAGGTTTGAGGATCAATATTCTCAACATCCTCTCCTCCAATATGTCCCATATATCTCTTAGGAGGATGAGATACTCTGTCGGACCTATGTAAAGTCAGAACTTATGTGTTAGGTACCTAAATAGTCTAGTGCTGTGGAGTGGTGCTTGAGTTAGGCTCTCCAACCTCACTCAACTCTATCATGATCCCACTATCTTCGCTAAGAATGTGTTTCTTCTTAAGGAACGACGCTCTCTTGGCTACAAAGACCTTTTGGTCCTCGAGAGGATAGAAATAATACCCATAAGTAACACCGCTCCATCCTTGATTCTAACTTATCGGGGTTATGTCTTTTAAGGTGGGCAGGGCAACCCCAAATCTTAACAACCTTAAGATCTGACTTCTTCTCTTTCCATATCTTATATGATGTAGACACTACCGATTTAGTTGGAACTCTATTCATAAGGTAAGCTACAATCTCTATGGCATATCTCTAGAATGAGATGTGTAGGTCAGCAAAACTCATCATGGATTGTACCATGTCTAACAGCGTATGATTCCTCCTTTCAAATACACCATTGAACTGAGGTATATAAGGAGGTATCCATTGGGATACAATCTCATGGTCCTTGAGGAATTGGGTAAACTCTGTACTTAAGTACTCACCTCCTCGATTTGTTTGAAGAGTCTTGATACTCTTTCTAGTCTGGTTCTCCACTTCATTCTTTTACTCTCTGAATTTTTCAAATGCCTCGGACTTGTACTTCATTAAGTACACATATTCATACCTTGAGAAATCATCGGTAAAGGTAATGAAGTAGGAGTAACCACCAATCACATGAGTTAACATGGGTCCACATACATCACTATGTATGAGTTCCAATAGTTCAGTGGCTCTTTCTCTAGTTCCACTAAATGGAGAGTTAGTTAGTTTTCCATGAAGTTAAGGCTCTTAGGTTGTATATAACTCATAGTCGAATAGATCTAGATATCCATCCTTTAACAACTTTTGAATCCTTCCCTCAAGGATGTGACTTAGCCTACAATACCACAAGTATGCACTGTTCACCTCATCTCGTTTTCTCTTAGACACGCATATATTCACGATATGTGGAGTAGTGTCGAGCATAAAAAAATCATTATGCAATGTTTCTCTCGTGATGATCTTTTCATCTAATAGTATTGAACAATCATTGTTCTCAAAAACTAATTTATATCCACTAACTGTCAAATATGAAATAGAAATAAAATTTTTGATAATAGAAAGAACAAAGAGCATGGATCCAATGCAATAATAGCTCCACCAAGCAGATGTAGGGCGACCTCGCCAACAACTACTACAACAACTTTTGCTTCATTGCCAATCTTGAGGTCCTCTCGTCTCTCGCTAGTCTCTTAGGCCTTGCTAGAACCTACAATGAATTGCAAATATGATAAGCACTATCGGTATCCAATACCTATGTATTATAATAAAAGTCTAAGAAATAGAGACTGATAATGAATGTACTTAAAGCTTCTCTAAGCTTCTGTTTTGCCCTCTCTGCAAGGTACTCTTTGCATTCCTCTTCCAGTGCCCATCTTTTCCATAGTGGAAGTACTGGCCTTTGTCCTTTGTCGAGTCTTTCTTAGCAACATTTGCTTTACTTAGTCTACCCTTACCCTTCTTAAGGGACTTTTCTGCTTTTCTTTTCTTTCTGGTATCATTAGTGTAGAGAACTAGCTTCTCTTTCTTGATAGTACTCTATGCCTCCCTCAACATATTGAGGAGCTATGGGAGAGTCATCTCAAGCTTGTTCATATTAAAATTCATTATGAACTATGAAAAGAAATATGATAAAGACTGAAGCACAGGATCCACACATAGGTTATCCTCTATGACCATTCCTAGACCTGTGAGTTTCTCTATCCACTCAATCATATTTAGGACATGGTTCTGAACTGGTGTCCCCTCAGTCATCCTAGCGTGGAAGAGGCTCTTGGATATCTCATATCGCTAAGTCTTTCCCTATTCCTTAAATAGTTTGTAGACATGTAGGAGAATGGATCTGGCATCCATCTTTTCATGTTGTCTCTGTAACTTAGGAGTCATGGAGCCCAATATGTAACACTGAGCAAGAGTTGAGTCATCAATGTACTTCACGTAGCGAGCGATCTCATCCTCTCTTGCCCCTTCCTCAAGCGTAAGCATCACTGTATCAAGGACGTACATGATTTTCTTCGTCATGAGAACAATTCTCAAGTTATGGAGCCAATCCGTATAATTTGGACTAATGAGGTAGTTGACATCAAGTATTCCACGTAAGGGATTTGAAAGCGACATTTTCTGAAAATAAAGATGCAGCAAAAATAAATAACATGTAGATTTTATAAAAATAAATAATCAAGATATGAACTTCTATCTTAATATGCTCCCACTATTTTATTGGCACGTCACACGACACCCTCAGCAAATGAAACGAAAGTCTCTGGCAGACTTCTAGTGGTGATCAACATCCAATCAGCATCTTAGTGTAATCTCAAGGGACTCGACCAATCATACTAAGCCCAAAAGGTAGGCAAGTCTTGCCGATCACAACTCCTTGTGATTCCCATCCTGTTCAGCCTCCAAATCACCATGGTTTCGTGAGACTCGATCAACCATGATGTTTGGTTAAGTCAACACCATCGTTACAAGATGAGTTTGATTTGATGATATACCCTCGAGGGACTCGACCAAGTATATCATTTCCTCAAGTCACCGGTGACATCTCTATGTCATAAGCAAGATAGCGAATCGTGATATAAGTGAGCCTCGAGGGACTCGACCAACTCAACCAACACCGAGAATCGATCCCTACCTATAACGATGGAAGGTCACGTGGGTTAATCTAATTATCTTATATTTACCGACTTAATATTATCGAGAGAGGGGTTTTTTTGATTTGGTCTCCTAATATGACATGTCATGTATATACATATTTAATATATATCTACATCGCATGTAAATATATATACATATTTAATAGGTGTATAAACAATCACTCATCACATGAGCAATTACACCAGATGATCATGGACCACAGTCTAATGTGATCAGGCCTGAGCTAGTGGGCCTAATCACTCACATCAAGATCTATGTATCCAACGGTGCATCTCCATGCCCTATGACCGCCCATCTCGTCCTCGTCGGTTCCGTTAGCATCTCGACGCATCTCCATGCATTGTGATCGTTTGTCTCGTGCGTCTCGCTATCACATCCATGCTCCCCTTGCGCCTCCTCATGTAATTATAACTTAATCATAGGCATGCATGCCCGATAATAAATGAGAAAAAGGCTCACAGACCCCAATAATAATAATCACAAGTACACATATCACACGGTCCATGATCATCCTTTCGGATTTTCATACATCACATATATAAATCATCATCATGTAGGACTACTAGATAATAATAAAATTAATGATCAATTAAAATATTTAATTAATTAATATTTTTTGAAATCAAGGATATGTAAGAAATTTTTTGATTTTGAGGGGTATTTTCATAATTTGGACAAAGGACAGAACTTGGAATTTCTGAAAATTCGAGGGGAAAACTATCTTTTGGCCAAAAACCCTCCCCTCCCTTCTCCCTACTTGCTGCGGCCGTCACCACCCTATTGACGGTAGCCTGTGCAGTAGACGACATTACCCTTGCGGTCGAGTGCCCCTGCGGGCACTACCGCCCTCGTGGGCAATTGTGCTCGCGAGCGCAATGTCCGTAGGTGCCGCTGCCCTACGGTGCTTCAACCCACGGTCGTAGTGTCACACCAGCAGGCCATCCCCGCCCATTGGGGCTCACTACCGCCGCTGCTGGCGGCTCATGCGTGGGTCCAACGGCGGTAGGTGCCACCTACGCCAACAAGTCCAACAACTGCAGGTGTCGCCCTTGAGCGCTAGCGCAATGCCTGTATGCAGGTGGCCACTGTGCCTGTAGCCCTGCTTGCGGGCACCGCTACAAGCAATCATGCCTGCATGCGTAGTGCCTGCACACAGGTGGCTGCCACTATAGTAGCCCGCCAGTTGTCGCCCGAGAGCCTACATGCAGATGGTAGCACTGCCATCTACGAGGGCAGCAAGGGCAGCAACAGTTGTTGTCCATTCTCACTTTTGCGTCAACGATTTTGATGTCAAAAGCTTCTCCAACATATAACACACAAAGTTCAAAACCAATTTTCGTACAAACAACCTGGCTTTGATATCACTATTATGAAATCTTGGGGGCGATATCACATGCGCAGTGGAAAAATAGAAAACAAAATCCTCAATTCCCAAAGATATGTTCGTCGTCATATGAAGATTGTTGCGTAAAAATCCATAAAATAGAAAACCACGTGTGATAGATTGTGTTACCTAAGGAGATCGTATATCCCTAAATTCCTGCAGATCTCTAGGAGAGGGTGAAGGAGGTCAAACACCCTCCTCTCTAGTAGTGATCTATGTTAAATCTCGGATTTTGATGATGAAGTCAATTGTCATTTGTTATCTAATCTATATGTTGAGATAAGTATGCAGGATTAACTACGATGAAAGTAAGACATGCAGCAGGAGTTGTGCCGGAGTCAAGACAATGATCACGTTAGGAGTTCGAGAGTTCGACGGAAGTTCGGACAATCGTCGGAGGTTCTACGGGAACAAATCCGAGAAGTCCATGAGCTTGCCAAAGAAGCTCGTCGGAACTCGCCAAGTGGATTGTCGAAAGTCCAGGAGTTTGCCGGAAGTCCGCAGGAGCATCACCGAGGGTTCATCGGATGATCGACGGAAGTTTGCCAAAAGAAGCGATTGACGCACCGGAGCAAGTTGTAGTAAATGTCTTAGGAAATATCGTAGTTAGCACAATGATTAAGTTAGAAATGGGAGGTGATCCCATTAACTTAATCTTGGGGCAATTGGGCCCCTGAAAAACCCAAATTGGGCCCGAATGGATCAACCCATTCGACCCTGATTTCTGCCAGGCGGTTGAACCGCCCAAGGCAGGAGGTTGCACCGCTTGGGCTTAGTCTCCGAGTGAGACTGGGAGGTGCAACCGCTCCAGCCAGGCGGTGGCACCGCTTGGGCTCAGTCTCCTAGCGAGACTGGGCAGTGCAACCTCCCCTAATAGGAGGTGGCACCGCTTGGGCTCGGTCTCCGAGCACTGGATGAGCGGTGCAACCGCCTCAGTCAGGAGGTTGCACCGCCTGAGCTCGGTCTTCGAGCTCTGGTAGGAGGTGCGATCGCCCATGATAGGAGGTGGCACCGCCTAGAGGCTCAGTCTTCGAGCTCTGCCAGGCGGTGCAACAGCTCTAGTCAGGAGGTGCAACCGCTTGATCCCGGAATTCCGAGAATTGACAGTTTTGAGCTCCAAATTTGAACTGGGTTGGGGTCTATAAATACCCAACCCATTCATCACTGAAAGAGCACTGAACACACACCGAAATCTTGATCTTGTTCTGTGATTTTTAGAGCTCAAAATTGTTGTAAAGGCCAAAAGTTCTTCTTCCTCTTTTCTTCCAAGTTCTGAGCTGTAAAGAGAGAGAAAATTCTGCAAGGGTTGTCTCCTAAGCCCGTCAAAAAGAGTGAAACTGTAAAAGGGTGGTTGGCCTTTGCCTTTTGAAGGAAGGCCTCTAGTTGACGTCGGTGACCTCGTCGGTGGAGGAAGCTAAAAGTGGAGTAGGTCAAGATTGACCGAACCACTCTAAATCTCGGTTTACATTTATTTTGAGCATATTATCTTTACTGCAAACCTCCTCTAAAGCTTACTGCTTTCTGCACATATACGATTGGGTTTCAAGCTTTGCACTTTCCGAATCAGCGTTTAGACGTAAATCTATATTTTCGTACGATCATCATATTTCAGTTTGCGTTTATGTTTTGATTTCAATCATAACTGCAAACTACCTTTATATCCTTACTTAAACTGCATCTCGCCTAATCAAGTGATTTACGAATCAGCATTTAGATGTAAATTAGCTTCTTCGTACGAACGTCATATTTAAGTTTACGCTTATATTCTAGTTTTCATCATAACTGCAAACTGCCTTCATAGATTGATTTTAATGTCATCTCGCTTGATCTTAAGTTAAAGTAATCTTAGAATTGGCTTTCACACCGAAATCATTTTTATCGTTTGAACGTGTTTTATCGTCGAAAGATTTCTGCTGCACTAATTCACCCCCCCCCCCCTCTCCTAGTGCTCTTGATCCTAACAATTGGTGTTAGAGCGAGGTTAACTCTCAAACGGATTAAAACCCAAGAGAGATGGCATACGCTGGGAACCGAGAGGGCCATTCTATTACACGTCTACCCATGTTCAATGGGACGGACTACACCTATTGGAAGACCCGAATGAGGATCTTTCTTATTTCTATGGATTTTGAACTTTGGAATCTTGTCGAAAATGGATTTTCGAAGTCTTCTCTTCTAATGATCGATTGGAATGAATTGGCGAAGAAGGCTTTCACTCTTAATGTAAAGGCTATGAATGCCTTATTTTGTGCGCTTGATAAAAACGAGTTCAACCGTGTTTCGGTTTGTGAAACCGCATTTGATATTTGGCACATACTCGAAGTGACTCACGAAGGCACAAGTAGAGTGAAAGATTCAAAATTCAATCTTTTGTTACATTCTTTCGAAATTTTCCGGATGAAACCGAGTGAGACTATTGGCGACATGTTTACCCGTTTCACAGATGTCGTCAACGATCTAAAAGGACTCGGAAAAAGTTTTTCGGATTTTGAGCTCATAAATAAGATTCTAAGACCCCTTCCTAAGAGTTAGGATCTGAAAGTCACTGCTATTCAAGAGGCGAAGATCTAAACAACTTCCCTCTTGAAGAACTAATCGGGTCATTAATGACCTACGAGATGACTTGCAAAGCTCATGAAGAGCAAGAAGACATCCTTCCAAAGAACAGGAAGGATATGACACTTAGAACTTCAGAAGACCACTTGAGAGAAAGCTCAAGTGATGAGGACTGTAACGATGACTTGCCACTTCTAACAAGAAAATTTAAAAAATTCATTAAAAGAAACAAGTTTAAAAATGACACAAAAAATAAACTTGAACCCAAGAAGGACCAAGTTATTTGCTATGAGTGCAAAAAGCCGGGACACTACAAAAGTGATTGTCCCCAAGTCAAGAAGAGAACATCAAAGAAGAAGGCGCTCAAAGCAACGTGGGATGACTCGAGCGCGTCCGAAGAAGAGGAGTCCAACACCGAGCAAGTTGCTCATTACGCCGTAATGACCATCGGAGAGGAGGTAACAAATTTAATAGATGTAGATTTATCATTTGATGAATTATTAAATGCCTTCCATGACTTATTTGATGAATGCAAGATTATTAGTAGAAAATATAAATTGCTAAAAAAGGAGCATGATAGTCTTACTTGTAATTTTGATAAGTTAAAAACTGAATATCATGATAGTTTAAGTTCATGCATAAAATGCCATGATCTAGAAACTCTCCAAAAGAAAAACTTGCTACTTAAGGACACCTTGAAGAAATTCGAGGTTGGTAGCAAGTCATTGAACATGATCCTTGCAAACAAGGGTCACGTTCCCAAAAGAAGTGGAATTGGATTTGTGAGAAGTCCTCACCAAAATCCAACCACCTTCATAAAAGACCCCATCTTACATGTTCGACACCAAAACAAATGTAACTTTTGTTACAAACTTAGACACAAAATGTATTATTGTCCATTCAAGAAAATTAGTCCAAACAAATTAATTTGGGTTCCTAAAGGAACCATGATAAATTCTATGCAACATGATAAACAATGTAGATCTATTTTTGTGGCACCCAAAAGAAAATGGGTACCTAAAAATCATCCTTTCTTGTAGAAACCTATACCATCGCAAGCTAGGAGCAAGAGATGGTACCTTGATAGTGGATGCTCAAGGCATATGACCGGAGATCCATCTCAATTCTCTAAGCTCACTAGCATAGACAAAGGCTATGTCACCTTTGGAGACAACAACAAGGGTAAAATCATTGGCAAAGGAACCATAGGTAACAAATCAAACTTCTTTATCGAAGATGTTTTGTTAGTTGATGGTTTAAAACATAACCTCTTGAGCATTAGTCAATTATGTGATAAAGGATATATTGTCAGATTCGAGTCTAATGCTTGCATCATTGAAAAACCACCCAAAAATACATCTATGATTGCATTAAAACAAAATAACGTATACACTATTGACATCAATGATTTGTGTAATGAAATGTGTTTTTCGGTTTTGAATGAGGATGCTTGGCTATGACATAGAAGATTAGGTCATGCTAGCATGAAACTAATCACTCAAATATCATCTAAAGAACTTGTAAGATGTATTCCTCATATCAAGTTCATCAAAGATAATGTATGTGATGCTTGCCAATTAGGTAAACAAATTAAGGGCAGTTTCAAATCTAAGAATCAAATAAGCACCTCTAGGCCGTTACAATTGATCCATATGGACTTGTTCGGACCAATCTCTACATCAAGCCTAGGAGGTAGCAAATACGCATTCGTCATTGTGGATGACTATAGCAGATACACATGGACTTACTTCTTAAAACAGAAAAATGAATGCTTTAGATATTTTACCAAGTTTTGTAAACTTGTTCAGAATGAGAAGGGTTCTATGATTTCGTCAATTAGAAGTGATCACGGTGGTGAATTTCAAAACCATGATTTCTAAGAATTTTGTGAACTTAATGGATACAACCATAATTTCTCTGCTCCTAGAAATCCTCAACAAAATGGAATAGTAGAAAGAAAAAATCGAAATTTACAAGAAATGACAAGAACCATGTTGAATGAACATAGCCTACCCAAATATTTTTGGGCCGAAGCCGTAAATACTGCATGCTATATTTTGAATAGAGTTCTAGTAAGACCCTTACTCACCAAAACTCCCTATGAGTTATGGAACAACAAAAAACCCAATGTTTCATAAAGTCTTTGGGTGTAAGTGCTTTATCTTGAATGAAAAAGATAACTTAGGAAAATTTGATGCTAAATCCGATGAAGGAATCTTTCTTGGTTATTCTTCAGTTTCTAAAGCTTTTCGTATCTTCAAAAAAAGAACTTTAATTATTGAAGAATTCATTCATGTTGCCTTTAATGAGATTTCCGAAATCAGGAAAAACGATTTTGATGATGATGTTAATTTTGATTCCTTGAATTTAAATAAAACCCCATCTCCAACTAGCAACTTGAATGCATCTACTTCCGAAACATCCTTACCCAATGATTGGAAGTATATAGATGCTCATCCTAAGGAGCTAATCTTAGGAGACACATCAAAGGGGGTTCAAACACGTTCTTCTCTTAAAAATTTTTGTTCCAACGCCACTTTTCTCTCCCAAATTGAACCCAAATGTGTTGACGAAGCCATGAAAGATGATTCATGGATTATCACAATGCAAGATGAATTAAATCAATTTGAGAGAAATGAGATGTGGAAGCTTGTTCCTAGGCCAACTAACCATTTAGTTATTGGTACTAAATGGGTTTTTAGAAACAAGCAAGATGAATATGGTATCATGGTTAGAAACAAGGCTAGATTAGTGGCCAAAGGTTTCAACCAAGAAGAAGGTATCGATTACGAAGAAACCTTCGCTCCTGTGGCTCGATTAGAAGTCATAAGGATGCTCCTTACCTACGCTAGTAGTAATAATTTTAAGTTGTTTCAAATGGATGTTAAAAGCGCTTTTCTTAATGGCTTTATTTCCGAAGAAGTCTATGTTGAACAACCTCCTGGATTTGAAAATAATAGCCTCCTTAATCATGTGTTTAGATTAACTAAAGCTCTCTATAGTTTAAAACAAGCTCTGAGGGCTTGGTATGAGAGACTTAGTTCTTTTCTTATTGAAAATAATTTCACAAAATGCAAGGTTGATACTATATTGTTCATCAAGAATTTTGAAAATAATTTTCTCATTGTTCAGATTTATGTTGATGATATTATCTTTGGTTCTACGAATGAATCTCTTTGTAAATCTTTTGCTAAAACTATGAGTCTTGAATTTGAAATGAGTTTAATAGGAGAATTAATATTCTTCTTAGGCTTACAAATCAAACAACTAAGTAATGACATCTTTATTAGTCAAACTAAATATGCTATGAATTTGCTGAAAAAGTTTAATATGAATAACTCAAAAGCTATTAACACTCCTATGAGCACCTCCACTAAGTTAGAAATTGATGAAAGTGGAGAAAGTTTCAATCAAAAAACTTATAGGGGTATGATAGGAAGTTTACTTTACCTCACTGCAACTAGACCATATATCATGTTCAGTGTAGGACTTTGTGCTAGATTTCAATCAAACCCAAAGTTATCTCATCTCAAAGTAGTTAAAAGAATAGTTAGATATCTTAATAGTACCACAAATCTAGGATTATGGTACCCAAAATCAGAGAATCTTGAGTTAATTGCTTATGCTGATGCAGACTTTGCTGGGTGTAGACTAGATAGAAAAAGCACATCAGGAAAATGTCAATTTTTAGGACATGCCCTTGTTTCCTGGTCATCTAAGAAACAAAACTCGGTTGCACTATCAACAACCGAAGCTGAATATAATGTAGCAAGTGCATGCTGTGCACAAGTTGTATGGATGAAAAATACCTTAGAAGATTATAAAGTTCATCTTAAAAATATTCTCATTAAATGTGATAACACAAGTGCAATATGCCTAACAAAGAATCCTATACAACACTCAAGAATAAAACATATTGATATTAGACATCACTTTATACGAGATCATGTTACTAATCATGATGTAATCAGAGTTCATTGATACTAAACATCAATTAGCTGATATTTTTACAAAACCTCTAAGTGAAGAACAATTTGATTTCATAAGAAGAGAATTAGGAATGTTGATGTGTCCGAATACATAAACTAGTTAAAATTATTTTTCGGACTTAATTGAATGATCAAATCACTTGATTGCCATTACATGCCAAAATAACATGTTGAAAATTATGTGCTGAATACAAAAATTTCCATAACAATAAGCATGTTTTGTCTTCATGATTGTATTTGAAAATCTGTAGCATAGTCTTGTCCGAATGCATGAAAGTGTTTATTTCATTCGCTTAACAATTGGTATCCTAAAAATCGGATTTTCTCATACACTTATATGTGAAAAATATTTTTCTGAAATGGATTTGATGAAATGATTCCTGCTTATGAATTCCATCTTGAGATATGGATGATTGTGTTTTTACTTGCAAAGATTTGCTTCACATACATATCTTGATACCTGAAGCATGATTTAATCTCTCATCGGTTTTAACTTAATTCAAAGTAAACTCACAAATAGCTGGTATCACAAATGGCCTTCCTCCTTCATACAAAAAGATTATAACAAATACAAAGGAAGAAGTATTCAAAGTGATCTATATATCATACTTGTACAATTGATTTCCTATCACTTACTATTGAAAAATAACTCGAACCTAGTAAAGGCATGAACGACTATCACACTTATGCTCAAAATTTGCTTATATTGTTCTCTTGGTATCACAATTACTATGCTTTTTGTTGATGACAAAGAGGGAGAAATATATGAGTATTAATGCCTATGAGTATTAATGTCATGCTTACATCACCAAGAGATATATGAATTGATGCTATAATTTGCATTATGCCTTGTTTGTATCATGAAATGATATCAAAATCTTACTTCGCAGTTTTACATGTTGATATCTTACAATATGATGAATTGCTACTATTACCATCATTCAAACATGTAATGTAAAATTTGAAAATGAATGTCAAGCCTTGACATCATCTTCGGAGAGATACATCATGATGGGAATCATGATGAGAGTATTGATAAGTTTAAATGATTTTAACTTATCAATATGTCTCTTGAAGTCAAAGGTTTTGAATTCTAAAATGACTTATCTCAAGTATGGCATATAGACAGGGGGAGTTAAAGTTAACTCCATTATCAATTAATTGTCATCATCAAAAAGGGGGCGATTGTTGAATCTCGGATTTTGATGATGAAGTCAATTGTCATTTGTTATCTAATCTATATGTTGAGATAAGTGTGCAGGATTAACTACGATGAAAGTAAGACATGCAGCAGGAGTTGCGCTAGAGTCAAGACAATGATCACGTTGGGAGTTCGAGAATTCGACGGAAGTTCGGATAGTCGTCGGAGGTTCTGAAGGAACAAATCCAAGAAGTCCATGAGCTTGCCAAAGAAGCTCGTTGGAACTCGCCAAGTGGATCGTCGCAAGTCCAGGAGTTTGTCGAAAGTCCGCAGGAGCATCACCGAGGGTTCATCGGATAATCAACGGAAGTTCGTCGAAAGCTCGCCGGAAGAAGCGATTGACGCACCGGAGCAAGTTGCAGTAAATATCTTAGGAAATATCGTAGTTAGCACAATGATTAAGTTGGAAATGGGAGGTGATCCCATTAACTTAATCTTGGAGCAATTGGGCCCCTGAAAAACGTAAATTGGGCCGAATGGATCAACCCATTTGGACCCTGATTTTTGCCAGGCGGTTGAACCGCCCAAGGCAGGAGGTTGCACCGCCTGGGCTTAGTCTCCGAGCGAGAATGGGAGGTTCAACTGCTCCAGCCAGGCGGTGGCACCGCTTGGGCTCAGTCTCCGAGCGAGACTGGGCGGTGCAACCTCCCCTGATAGGAGGTGGCACCGCGTGGGCTCGGTCTCCGAGCATTGGTTGAGCGGTGCAACTGCCTCAGTCAAGAGGTTGCACCGCCTGAGCTCGGTCTTCGAGCTCTGGCAGGAGGTGCAACTGCCCCTGACAGGAGGTGGCACCGCCTAGAGGCTCAGTCTTCGAGCTCTGCCAAGCGGTGCAACCGCTCCAGTCAGGAGGTGCAACCACCTGATCCCGGAATTCTGGGAATTGACAGTTTTGAGCTCCAAATTTGAACTGGGTTGCGGGGTATAAATACCCCACCCATTCAGCACTGAAAGAGCACTGAACACACACCGAAATCTTGATCTTGTTCTGTGAATTTTAGAGCTCAAAATTGTTGCAAAGGCCAAAAGTTCTTCTTCCTCTTTTCTTCCAAGTTCTGAGCTGTAAAGGGAGGAGAGAAAATTCTGTAAGGGTTGTCTCCTAAGCCTGTCAAAAGGAGTGAAACTGTAAAAGGGTGGTTGGCCTTCGCCTATTGAAGGAAGGCCTCTAGTTGACGTCGGTGACCTCGTCGGTGGAGGAAGCCAAAAGTGGCGTAGGTCAACATTGACCGAACCACTCTAAATCTCGGTTTGCATTTACTTTGAGCATATTATCTTTACTACAAACCTCCTCTAAAGCTTACTGCTTTCTGTGCATATACGATCGGGTTTCAAGCTTTGCACTTTCCGAATCAGCGTTTAGACGTAAATCTATTTTTTCGTACGATCATCATATTTCAATTTGCATTTACGTTTTGATTTCAATCATAACTGCAAACTACCTTTATATCCTTGCTTAAACTGCATCTCACCTAATTAAGTGATTTACGAATCAACATTTAGACGTAAATCAACTTCTTCGTACGAACGTCGTATTTCAGTTTGCGCTTATATTCTGGTTTTCATCATAACTGTAAATTGCCTTCATAGATTGATTTTAACATCATCTCGCTTGATCTTAATTTAAAGTAATCTTAGAATCAACTTTCACACCGAAATCATTTTTATCGTTCGAACGTGTTTTATCGTTGAAAGATTTCCACTGTACTAATTCACCCCCCCCCCCCTCTTAGTGCTCTTGATCCTAACAATCTATACAATAGGGCTGCAATTACACTCCTCAAAACTTCAGGCCTACTCAGAGGTGGAGAGAAGGAGGAGACTAGGAGAGGATGCAAAAGCTCTAGCCTATAAACCATTGAAGCCCTCCTATTTATAGAGGTCCTCTGTCAACTTAACCTTAAAGGATCCTCTCCTATTGTGTATTGGATCTCCAACCAACTACCTAAACCTCTTATATTAGTGGATCTCTATCCAATAATCTCTCAAGGGCTCTTATTGGATCTCATCCATAGGATCCAATAATTTAGGAACTTATTGGATATCTAATAAGATAGGGGCTCCAGCGGATATCTCATATCCGAACCTCTACTCATTGCAATGCCTACCATATGTGTGTGACCCTTTAGGCCTAATATCGAGCTGGCCATGAGTTATACCTATTAGAACTTCTTCTAGCTCAGTGAATTATTATCTTCATAATAATTCACTCGACTCATCGACTACAGATGTACTAGGCCACTACGCTGCAATCTCTATACGATATAGTGGAATCCAATCCATTGGACCTATCTATCCTCAATTACCATGTACCTATAGTCCCTCATCCATATAATATCCCAGAGACCGTATAATGGGCATGGTGTTATCAGATCAATACGGTTTCTACTCGAGTCTCACTCTAATCAAATTCTTCGGAAGAACACTTTCTCTCTCAATCCGAATGACCCTAGCTAGGGATTTTTCTGAGCAAGAAAATATGGGACATTCCTCTCATGACATCGAGAGTGGATGATCCTCTATCGACACTTAATAACCCTCGTAAGGTTGACTGCTACTCCCAATGATCGGTTGTGCTAGATCTGGGACATCTAAACGTATAAGTCTTGTGTCAAAGAGTGGAGCACTCATACAGGACATCCTTGGTGTCTCAAGTCTAAAGACTAGATACACCATTGGGACTATGGAATCGCTGTCTAACAATAATACATCATCAACCATTTAGCATTCTGTATGCGGATCAATTAGTGAACTCATTCCCCAATGAGCACATGTATTGTATCCCTAGTGTCCCTACACGAACACCATTGAGACCAACTGTATCCATCATATAAATGGGTATACAACACACCAATCTGTCCGGTTATCTTGATGTCCCTCTCGAGTAACATATGACCGGGATTATTTAGGATCTGTGTTTAAAGGCGAATCGGTCTCATTATCGTGATCTCATCACGATTCGATTCCCATTGCATAGATCCAAGGAAATCACTATATATATATATATATATATATATATATATTATATGCAACAAACAATATAAAGTGATATCCGTTGGAGCCCTTATCTTATCATCTATCTAATAAGCCTATGAATTATTGGATCTTGTGGATGAGATCCAATAAGAGCCAATAAGAGATTATTGAATAGAGATCCACTAATCTAAGAGGCTTGGATAATTAAATGGAGTTCCAATACCCAATAGGGCAAGATCCATTCGGGTTAAGTTGATAGGGGCCCTCTATAAATAGGAGAGAACCATAGGGTCATAAGCTAGGCTTCTTGGTTACCATATACTATTCTCCTCTACGCTTCTCCTCCTCATATAGTAGGTGTGAAGGCTTGGGCAGTAATTTGAGGAGTGTCTTCATAGTCCCTACCATGTGGATTAATGTTAGAGAAGATGACGCTTGACCTCCTTTGACCTCTCTCACATATTTGTAGGAATTCGGGGATATACGATCTCTTTAAGTAATACAACTATCTCATACTTGGTTTTCAGTTTCACGAGATTTTGCGTACTAATCTATGCATGACAATGAAACATTTTTGTAAAAATCTAGGACTTTGTTTTATGTTCTTCCGCTGCGCATGTGATGTCACCCCTAGATTTTCCAACAGTGGTATCAGAGCTAGGTTGTTCGTGCAAAAGATTGATATTGAATTGCGTGTGTTGTATTTTAGAAAAGCTTTTAACATCAAAATTATTGACAAAAAAGGCGAGAGAGGACAGTAACTATTGCTACCCTCGTAGGTTAGCCAATGGCTGCTTATATCCTCGGCCGAGAGCTCCTAAGGGAGTTCTCAACTTGGCCACCTACAGTTGGCAACTTATGGGCTACAAGCAGGCAATTGCACGGGTGGCCTACTCGGAACGACGCTTGCAAGGGCAGTGCTTATGGGCAGACGCACTTGCGGGTGGCCTACCCACAAGTTCATGTGGCACCCGTAGCGATGCTTGCGGGCCCTGCGTCCTCGGGAAAAACCACCTGCAAGGGCGACGCCCCCGCCCCCGCCCCCCTATAGTGGCAGCCGTTGGTAGGGTGGCAACGGCCGCAATGTAACAAATGGGAGGGATTATGTTTTGTAGCAAAAAGGATAATTTTGCCCCTTAGAATTTGAGAAATTTTGAGTTCTATCGTTTCTGACCAAATTACCTAAATACCCCTTATAATTTAGAAAAAAATTTATATATCCTAAATTTTATTTTTAATAAATTGACTATTATTATTTATCTAGTAGTCCAATATAAGATATATACAAGTGATATATAATGTGGATGGATGATCATGGACCATGTGATGTGTATGTAATTGTGATATGATTTTTATTATTATTCGGGTACGAGCCTGTAATATATTTCTTGTTTATTATTGGATATGCGTGCTTGTGATTATGTTATAATTGCATAAGAAGACATAGTGGGAGTGTGGAAGCGATAATGGGACCCATGAGGTCAAGACCGACGATTGCGACATATGGAGATATACCGAGATGCTGATAGAACCGACGAGGACGAGATGAACAATCACAGGGCATTGAAATACACCACTACATATATAGATATTGATGTAAGTGATTGAGCCCACTAGCTCGGGGCTGATCATATTAGGATGTGGTCCATGAAAATCTGATATGATTGCTTATGTGATATGTGATTACTAATACACCTACTAGATATATTATATATATTTACATGCGATATAGATATATATTAAATATGTATGTGTGTAACACATCATAGGAGATCAAATCAAAATATCCTCTCTTGATAATATTAAGTCGGTAAACGTGAGGCAATTAGATTAACCCACGTGGCTTTCCATCATTATAGGTAGGAACCGATTCCCGACGTAGGTTGAGTTGGTCGAGTCCCTCGAGACTCACCTATATCATGATTCGTTATCTTGCCTACGATATAGAGATGTCATCGGTGACCTAAGGACGTGGTATTCTTGGTTGAGTCTCTCGAGGGCATGTCATCGAATCAGACTCATATTGTAATGATGGTGATGACTTAACTGAACATTATGGTTGGTCGAGTCCCTCGAGACCACGGTGGTTCGGAGGTCGAGCAGGCCGGGAATTACAAAATATTATGATTGGTAAGAGTTGCCTATCTTTACGAGCTTAGCGTGATTGGTCGAGTCCTTCAAGGTTACGTTAAGATGCCGATTGGATCTAATCCCCACTAGAGATCCGTTGGGGGTCTCCGATTCACAAACCGAAGGAAGTTGTGTGTTTCGCAAGAAAATATTGGGAGTAGATTAAGATAGAAGACCATATCTTAATTGTTTGATTTTTGTAAAGTCTATATGTTATTTATTTCTACTACATCTTTATTTTTAAAAAATATCACTTTTAAATCCCTTATGTGACATACTTGATGCCAATGACCTCACTAGTCCAAATTACACTGATTGGCTCTGCAACTTGAGAATCATTCTCATGGTGGTGAAAATCGTATATGTTCTTGATATAGTGAGGTAGGGGAAAGCAATGGTGAGATCGCTTGCTATGTGAAGTACATATATGACTTCATACTTGCTTAGTGTTATATATTGGGCTTTATGACTTCTGAGTTATATAGACAACATGAAAAGATGGATGCCTGATCCATTCATCTATATATCTATAAATTGTTTGAGGAACAGAGAAGGACTCAGTGATATGAGATATCCAAGAGTCTCTTTTGTACTAGGATAACTAAGGGGACACTGATTCAAAATCATATCCTAATGATGATTGAGTAGATAGAGAAACTCACAGGTCTAGGTATGGCCCTAAAATGACCTATGTGTGGACCTTGTGCTTCAGTCCCTACTAGATTCATTTTCTTTGTTCATAATGAATTTTAATATGAACACGCTTGAGATGACTCTCCCTAAGGTCCTCAATATGTTGAGGGAGGTAGAGAGCACTATTAAGAAGGAGAAGTCAGTTCTCTTTGCTGGTAAGACTAGAAAGAAAAGGAAGGCAGAAAAGTTTCATAAGAAGGGTAAGGGCAATGATAAACTGGGTAAAGCAAAAGTTACTAAGAAAGATCCGATAAAAGACAAAGGCTAGTGCTTCCACTATGACAAAGATGAGTATTGTAATATCTCTCACTTTTGAAATTTATTAATGAGGATTTATTTGTAAATCAGAGGACCTATATGTAAATATAGAAATTTTAAGGACTAAACTGTTAAGTTGAAAAAAAAAAAAGAGAACAAAAAATTTCGATTTTATCCCACTGCCCCCACGCTCTCTGAGCTGTGGGGCGTGGGGAGAAGAAGAAGAGAAGTAGAGGGAGAAGAGAAGAAAAGAAGAAGAAGAGGGAAAAGAAGAGAGGAGGAAGAAGAGAAGAAAAGAAGAATAAGAAGAAAGGGAAGAGGAAGAGGAGAGAGAGGAAGCTGCAGCAGCTAGTGCTGCAGCACCTCTGTTTCCTGTAGGAGGAAATAGAGGAGTGCATGTGTGGGGAGGAGAAAGGAAGAAGAGGAGAAGAAGAGAAGAAGAAGAAGAAGAAGAGAGAGGAGGGTGGCTGCGGCAAGGGCTACAGTGAGGAGGTGTGAGGCGTCAGGGAGGAGAAGGGAAGAAGAGGAGAAGAAGAGAAGGAGAAGAAGAAGAAGAAGAGGAAGAGAAGAAGGAGAAGCGGGAGAAGAGGTTGTGACACCTCTATTTCCTGCAGGAGGAAACAGAGGAGAGGGTGTGTGTGATGCCGGGGAGGAGAAGGGAAGGAGAGGAGAAGAAGAGAAGAAGAAGAGGAGGGAGGAGGAGGCTGCGGCACCTCTATTTCCCGCAGGAGGAAACAGAGGAGAAGAGAGGCTGTGCGTCGGGGAAAAGAAGGGGAGGAAGGAGAAGAAGAGAAGAAGAAGAAGGGAAGGAGAGGGAAGAAGAGAAGGGAAAGAAGAAGGGGCTGCGGCTGCGGTGGTGGCAGCTACAACTAGAAGAGAAGAAGGAGAGGAAGAAGAGCAGGGGAGGAAGAAGAGGCTGCGACTGCAGCGGTGGCAGCTGCAGCTGGAAGAGAAGAACAAGAGGGAAGAAGAGAAAGAAAGGAAAGAGAAAAAAAAGGGGCTGCGGCCATGATTGCGGCTGTGGCGACGGTGGCTATGTTTGTAGTAGCTATGTCTGCGAACGAAGAGGAGGAAGAAGGCAGTGCGGTGGATGGGGCTGCGACTGTGGCAGTGGCAGCGTAGGTGAATGTGCCCCTATATTCTGCACAAGCTACAGTTGTGGAGGAAGAAAGAAGATTAGTGCATAAAATGAAAACAGGGAGAGGAAACAGAGGAAAAAAATAGAAGAAGGATTTGGACGTATACTTTCTTCGGATCTTCGAATCAAAATCTTCGAAAGGCAAGTGTCCCGATCTTTTCTTCTGTAAGTGTTATCTTTTCTTTTGCAAGTATTATGTTTTCTATTGCAAGTGTTTCGATGCTTTCTATTGCAAGTGTTCCGATCCTTCCTATTGCAAGCTTTCTAATCTTTCCTATTGCAAGTGGTCCTGATCTTTCCTTACTGCAATTTTATATCTACATTTGCTTTGAATATGAGGAAGTTTGAATTGTTCTAGCTTTGCATTTGATATATCTCTTGTTTAGATGTAACGATTTGAATCTGTGAAACTTTCGAGATTTTGACCTTTCTACTTTGTTATGGTTATAACTTTATGCACTAACCTCTAATTTAGACAAAACTTTTTGATCTAAATATAGACTCATAAACCTTTCTTTCGATAGCTTATTTTAAGAATTCAGAGTAAGTTTGCCTGTCCAAAATTTTGTTTCAAATGACCCTATGAATTCTGCAAAATAGGGATCGTAATTTCTGACCTTTTGATACTAAACATCCTATAAGTCCCTATTGGAAACTTTGATTTATTCCAAACTTATTTTATTTTAAACTAGACTCGTAGATCTTTCATTTGATACATAAATTGAAAGATTTAGAGTCCAAATGCCTGCCTAGTTTTCTATTGAAATCGACCCTGTGAATTCTGTAAAATTGAGATTTATTCTTTGATATTGGGTTACTAAATCTATTGTAACTCTTTGTTGGAAACTTCGATTCATATGAAACTTATTTTATTTGAATATAGATTGAAATATCTTTCATAGCAGCTTTCTTAAGTATATTGGAGCACGATTGATAGTTTGAATCATTTGTTCAATGTGCCTCTCGAATTCTGCAAGAAATCGAGCTTTGGTTGATTTCGCATATTCTGGTTTCATTCCTTTGGAAATTGATTTCATTTAGCTTTCTTGTTCAATTGAGCTTTATATTACTACTTTGAATTCTTATATGCTCTTGTCCTTAAAATTATTTGCATTCTTGAAAACTATTGTGTAACGGTTATGCTATATCATATTGACTCATATAGGCACATGTATATCCCATTGTTCCGCATTTGATTTCGATATGTGCCTATTCCAGTTTCATTCCTTTGGACATTGAATTTGTCTAACCTTCTTATTTAAATTGAGTTATATGTGATTGCTAGGAATCTTTGAATGCTCTTGCTTCCATTTCCTTTCAAATCTGAATACATTTGTGAAAGATTATGCTTGCATCGTATTGACTCATAAAGGCACATGTACGTTTTATTGTTCCGCGTGTCCTTCCGATATGTGATATTTATTGTTTATATTGTCCTTTTATACTTTGGTGTTTGTGGGATACTATGAACCTTTGCCAGAAATGGTAAAGGGAGTTATGCAAAGAGCTTGCGATTCTTTGTCGGCCCCTTCTGACTTCACCTAGACGTGGGTGGATGGAGCTTCCAAATGTGGAAGACTTCTGTCTAGTGGTCATTTAGAAATGAATGAATCACATTCTATCTGTGGTCCCACTACACCTTCTGTATGTTTGATATGATATCCAGAACTTTGGTTATGTATTAATGTATGCGCTTTCGATAAGAAAGATATAAATGCAACGTCAAATATGACATTTCAACTTATGTTTCGTATTCGTTCTTTGATATGCTCTGAAATGATTCATATGCCATTGATATACTCTGAAATATTTCCTACGCTATTGATATGTTCCGAAATGCTCCCTATGCCTCTGAAATGTTCCTACGCCATTGATATGCTTTGAAATATTCCATATGCCATTGATATGTTCCAAAATGTTCCATTTGTCATTGATATGCTCCGAAACATTTTATACGCCGTTGATAAGCTCCAAAATGTTTCATTCATTATTGATATGCTCCGAAATGTTTCATCTATTATTGGGATGCTCCGAAATATTCCATATGCTGTTGATATGCTCCGAGACATTTCCTACGCTATCGATATGCTTTAATTACTCTATGCTCCATTTGTTTTGGAACCAAATATGTTTCGATTGAAATGACACATATGATTTTGTATCTAATGAGATGGTATCCTTGAGAATTCTTGTATTCTGTCTTGCATTATGATACCTTGTTTGAAATCGTTCCTTTTGTTCTGAATATGCTTTGTCACTTGCTGAGCTGATTTTAGCTCACTCCATTATATAAAATCTTTCAGGTCAATTTGTCACTCTTTGAGATGTTTGAATTGGGCTGAGGTAATGGAGAGCTATTCAGAATTATGGGCAAGTCTTGTTGATTATTATGTTATTATTGTATAATCATATTTTGTATGTAATGAAATGTTGTCGATGAATCGAAATGGATATACCTTGTAAAAGTGTTAGAAGATATCTCTTATTTAGAATTTCGGAATGTTAAGTCTAGTTTACGATAATATGAATTTGTGGTAAATGGTTGGAGTTCTGATTGTATAAATTACTTAGCTTGTAGATTTATAAATGTTGTTCATATTTGTTAAGTTGGCTTGGGTTATCATAAATATGAATTATCGAGTAATGTGATATATGATTATAAACTGCACAAGTTTTATAGATGTGAATTTGATAGAATATTTTTCAGTGTCCTCAAATGTTAGTTTGGATCTTGGATTGGTTGGTGATGCAAATTTTAATATTATCGATTATTTGAAGGGGTAGGATAGGTATTGGAAAAGGAACTACAAAGAGTACCTTGCAGAGTGGCCAAAACAAAAGCTTGGAGAAGCTTTAGGTACATTCATGATTAGTCTCCATTTGTTAAAGTCTTATGATAACACATGAATATTGGATACCGAGAGTTTTTATCACATCTGCAATTCGTTGCAGGTTCTAGCAAGACCTAAGAGATTGGCAAGAGGAGAGATGAACCTCAAGATGGTTAATGGAGCAAAAGTTGCTATAATGGCTATTGGCAAGGTCACCCTACATCTGCCTAATGGAGCTATTATTGCATTGGATGCATGCTATTTTATTTTTTCTATTATTAAAATTATTATTTTGACAATTAATGGTTATAAATTATTTTTTGAGAATAATGGTTGTTCAATATCATTAGATGATAAGATTATCATAGAAAGAACATTGCATAATAGTTTGTTTACGCTAGACACTACTTCACATATCATGAATATAAGCAAGTCTAAGAGAAAATGAGATGAGGTGAACAATACATACTTGTGGCATTGTAGGCTAGGTCATATCCATAAGGGAAGGATTCAAAAGTTGCTAAAGGATGAATACCTAGATCCATTCAACTATGAGTCATATGTAACTTGCAAGTCTTACCTTCAGGGAAAATTGATCAAATCTTCATTTAGTGGAACTAGAGAGAGAGGGCCACTAAGTTGTTGGAAGTTATACATAGTGATGTATGCAGTCCCATATCAATTCATGTCATAGATAGTTACTCCTATTTAATCTCATATTTTGATAATAAAATTAATTGATAAGTTTATGATCTAATCCATATTTTGAGAAAAGTGATGCAAGACTTATCATGATCATGAAAAGGTAAAACTATTGAAGCAAGAAGAAACAAATGTTGGGCTAGAGTCAAAAAACGAGCATCGGGTCAGAAGAATCAAACATTGTGCTAGATAGTCATAATTGCCCTACAAGCCAATCAAGTGAGTGATGGCACGTGTGACATGATACAAAGTCTTTTGGCTTATTATTATTATGATATTTTCTTACTTTATATTGCTTGTTGCATTAATATATTGTGAGGTCTACTGATCTGTGCAATGGGAATCGGATTGTGATAAGATCACGATAATGAGATCGATTCACCTTTAAGCATAGACTATAAATAATCCTGGTTATATGTTACTTGAGAGGGATATCGAAATAACCAAATAGACTAATATACTGTATATTGAAAGGAATATCCAACCTAGTGGCAACCAATCTTACGAGGGCTATTGAGTGTCGATAGAGGATCACCTGCTTTCGGCATCATGAAAGAAATATCCTATATGTTCATGCTTAGATACTCCTTGCCAAGGTCATTCGGATTGAGAGAGAAAGAGTTCTCAAGGAGAATCCGATTAGAGCGAGACTCGAGGAGAAATTGTATGGGCTTAATAGCACCATGCTTGGTATATGGTCTTTGGGATATTAGATGGATGAGAGATTATAAGGATATGGTAATTGAGGATAGATTGGTCTAAAATATAAGATTCCCCTAAATCGTCTAGGGACTACGGCATGATGGCTCAGTATGTCCGTAGTCGATGAGTCGAGTGAATTATTATAGGGATAATAATTTATTAAGCTAGAAGGAGTTTTGACAGGTATGACTCATGACCAGCTCGATATTGGGCCTCGAGGGTCACACACATATGGTAGGTGTTGCGAAGAGTAGAAGTTCGAATGTGAAATATCCGTCGGACCCCCTATCTTATTGGATATCCAATAAGCCCCTCAATTATTTGATCCTATGGATGAGATCCAATAAGATTCAATGAGAGATTATTAGATAGAGATCCACTAATTTAAGAGGCTTGGGTAGTTGGATGGAGATCCAATACCCAATAGGGTAGGATCCATTAGGGTTAAGTTGATAGAGAACCTCTATAAATAGGAGGGAACCAAAGGCCCATAGGCTGGAGCTTTTTTTGTTGTCATCTCCTATTCTTATCTCCCCTTCTCCTCAAATAGCAGGCTTAGAGAATTGAGGAGCGTCCTTGTAACCTTGCTGTGTGGATTACCGCAAATGATTAGGACGCTTGACCTCCTTCACCCTCTCCTATAGATTTATAAAGATTTAGTGATATACAATCTCCCTAGGAAAATTTAGGGATTTTGTTTTATGTTCTTCCGTTGCGCATGTGATGTTGCCCTCTAGATTTTCCTACAATTAGTGGTCAAAGGTTTCAACCAAGAAGAAGGTACCGATTATGAAAAAACCTTCACTCCTACAGTTAGACTTGAAGCCAAAAGGATTCTCCTTCCCTATGTTAGTTATAATAATTTTAAGTTATTTCAAATTGATGTTAAAAGTGTTTTTCTTAATGGTTTTATTTTCGAAGAAGTTTATGTTGAATAACCACCCAGATTTGAGAATGTTATTTTTCCGAATGATGCTTTTAAGTTGTCTAAGGCTATCTATGGTTTGAAACAAGCCCCAAGGGCTTGGTATGAGAGACTTAGTTCCTTTCTAATTAAGAATGATTTTTTGAAAAATAAAGTTAATACCACATTGTTTATTAAATATTTTAAAATTAATTTTTTTATAGTTCAAATGTATGTTGATGATATTATTTTTGATTCTACGAATGAGTCTTTATATGAATATTTTGCCAAAAGTATGAGCCAAGAATTCAAAATGAGCTTAATGGGCGAATTAATCTTTTTCTTAGAAATTTTTGTTAATCAATCTAAATATGCTTTAGATCTATTAATACGATTCAATATGAATAGTTCCAAGGCTATTAACACACCAATGAGTACTTCATTGTTGAATCTCAGATTTTGATGATGAAATCAATTGGTAATGTGTTTGATATAATCTATATATTGAGATAAGTTTGCAGGATTAACCACAATAGTAGTAAGGCATAAAGCAGATGTTGGGTCATAGTTAAAGATCGGATGATACGTTGAAGGTTTGGATGATGTTCCGGAAGTTTGCAGGAAGGTCACCGAGAGTTCATCGGTAGATTGCTGAAAGAACAATCGACATATCCGATATAAATTGCTTGTTTAAATGTCTTAATTATCATAGTTAGACCTTTAATTAAGGATTAGGAGGTAATCCCACTAATTTAGTTAGGGGCCAACTAGGCCCTTAATTGAGTTAAATTGGGGCAGTTGAATAGCCCATTTAGCACCTAAAATCACGACCGACGATGACACCGCTAAGGCTAGCGATAGCACCGCTTGGTGACTTAGTCTCCTAGATGGTCTGGGCGGTGGTGTTGAATCTCATATTTTGATGATGAAATCAATTGGTAAATTGTTTGATCTAGTCTATATGTTGAGAAATGTGTACAAGATTAACTACGATAGTAGTAAGGCATAAAGCAGATGTTGGGCTAGAGTCAAAGATCAGATGATACGTCGAAGGTTCGGACGATGTGTCGGAAGTTTGCAGGAAGCTCGCCAAGAGTTCATCGGGAGCTCGCCAAGAGTTCATCAAGAGTTCGCTGAGAGTTCGTCAGAAGTGCATCGGAAGTTCGCCGGTAGATCGCTGAAAGAACAATCGACATATCGGATAGAGATTGCTTGTTTAAATGTCTTAATTATCGTAGTTAGACCTTTAGTTGAGTAAGGATTGGGAGGTAATCCCACTAACTCAGTTAGGGGCCAATTGGGCCCTTAATTGGGTTGAATTGGGCTGATTAAATAGCTCATTTAGTACCTGAAGTCACGACCGGTGATGGCACCGCCTGGTGACTCAGTCTCCTAGGTGGTCTCGGCAATGGTGTTGAATCTCATATTTTGATGATAAAATCAATTGGTAAATTGTTTGATCTAATCTACATGTTAAGAAAAGTATGCAGGATTAACTATGATAGCAATAAGGCATAAAGCAGATGTTGGGCCGGAGTCAAGATCGAGATTTCGTTGGGAGTTCGAGGGTTCATCGAAAGTCCGGAAGTTCATCGGAAGTCTAGGAGCATGCCAAAGAAGCTCATCGAAACTAGCCAAGAAGATTGTCGTAAAGTCCAAGAGCTTTCCAAGAGTCCACTGGAACATTGCTGAGAGATTGTCGGAAGTTCGCTAGAAGATTACCGGAAGACCAATTGACATACCAGACCAAGACTACTTAGTTAATGTCTTAAACTATCATAGTTGGACCCTAATTTAAGTTAGGATTGAGAGGTTATCCCACAAACTTAGTTAGGGGCCAATTGGGCCCTTAACAGGGCTGAACTTGGCTGGTTAAATAGCCCATTCAGCACTGGAAGTCACGGCTAGCGGTGGCATTGCATGGTGACTCAGTCTCCCAGGTGGTTTAGGTGGTGGTACCACCCAGAATGGGTGGTGATACTATCGGCAGTTAATGCTGCCAAGCGGTGATATAACCCTTGTCTAGCGGTGGTACCGGTAGAGCTCGGTCTCTTAGCTTTATGAGGTGGTCGTACCGCCCTATGTTAGTGTGTAGGTGGTAGTACCGCCCAATAATGGCGGTGGTATCGCTAGTACTTTGAAATCCGAGGATATGACACTTTTTGGCTCCAATTCTAAAGCCATTGGGGCCTATAAATACCCCATCCTTTTTTGCATGAAAGGGTAATAAAGTCCAATTTAAGTGTTGAAAAATTCTAAGTGTTGGGGTGTTAAAAGTGTTATAAAAGTGAGAAGAGTTCTCCTCCTCCCTCTCAGATTTGTAATCATTCAAGAGAGTTGTGAGGCTATTGAATCTCAGATTTTGATCATGAAACCAATTAATAGTGTTTATTTGATCTGTGTTTTGAGCGACGCAGGAAGCTTTGATCAGGAAGAGACAATTAAAGTAGGAAGAATCATGTTGGGCCAGATAGAAATATATCAGAAGATTGGACGTCGAGCCGAAGGATTAGTCGACGTATCGACAGAAGGCTTCGGGCCATGAATTCGGGCATTGGGCCAAGAAGAGCAGAAATTATGCCAAGGAAATCAGAGTTGCAGAGGATAACTGGTCGATTGGGCAATAAGCGGCAAGAGAGGACGATACGCCGAAGAATCGGACGAAGCATCGATAAACCAATGACATACCGGACTGTTGAATCTCGTATTTTGATGATGAAACTACTTGATATATGTTTATGATTTAATCTGCGTTTTGAGTGACGCAGGATGCTTCGATCAGGATGAGACAATTAAAGCAGGAAAATCATATTGTGCCGAAGGAACATGTCAGAAGATTGGACGTCGGGCCAGTGGATCGGTCGACGTATCGACAGAAGGCTTCGGGCCGTGGACTCGGGCATCGGGCCAAGAAGAGCGGGTATTGTGCCAAGGATATCGGAGTTGCGGAGTCAACTGGCCGATTGGGCAATAGGCTGCACGAGAGGACGATGCGCCGAAGAATCGGACGAAGCGTCGAGGGACCAATGACATGTCGGACAACTTGGTTAATTGCTTAGGATTAATTGTCTCGATTGAAGTTTTGTTTTAATTGTGCAGGATTAACTATGATAACGATGAAGACATAAAGCGAAACAAAGTGTCGGAGTCAAGCGCGAAGGATTTGTTGCGAGTTCGAGAGTTCGACGGAAGTCCGAAGATTCGTTGGGAGTTCGCGGAGCTCGCCGAGAAAGATCGGAGCTTGCCGAAGAAGCTCGTTGGAACTCGCTAAGAACAAATCGTGAAGTCTAGGAGCTTGCCGGGAGTCCGCAGAATGGTTTTCGAGAGTTCATCGGAAGACCGCCGGAAGTTTGCCGGAAGCTCGCTAGAAGAAGTCTTGACTTGCGGACTTTGTAATAGCTTAGAAAATGTCTTTAAATTCATAGTTAGCACGTTAATTAGGGTTAGGATTAGGTGTTAATCCTATAACCCAAGTAGGGGCCAATTAGGCCCAAGTTCGGACTGGTTTGGACCAAGTTTGGAGCCAAACCAAGTGAGCTGGAATAGTGAAGAGGTGCCACCTCTCCAGCTTGGAGGTAGCACCGCCCAGGCTATGTCTTCCTGCGAGGTTGGGAGGTGCAACCGCCCCAGCCAGGAGGTGCAACCGCCCCAGCCAAGCGGTGCAACCTCCTCTGCCAAGAGGTAGCACCGCCAGAGCTCAAGTTTCGAGCTCTGCCAGGCGATGCAACCACCGAGCTCAGTCTTCGAGCTCTGGTAGAGAAGTGCATCAGCCTGAGCTCAGTCTCGAGCTCTGCCAGGTGATGCAATCACCGAGCTCAGTCTTCGAGCTCTGGCAGAGAGGTGGATCAGCCTGAGCTCAGCTTGGAGCTCTGCCAGGTGATGCAACCACCGAGCTCAGTTTCGAGCTCTGCCAGGTGATGCAATCACCAAGCTCAGTCTTCGAGCTCTGCCAGGTGATGCAACCATCGAGCTCAGTCTTCGAGCTCTGGCAGAGAGAAGCAATCGGCAGAGCTCAGTCTTCGAGCTCTGCCAGGCGGTGCCACCTCTCCAGTCGAGAGGTGCAACCGCCTGATCCCAGAATTCTGGGATTTGATCGATTTGATCGTTTTGAGCTCAAATTTTGAATTGGGTTGGGGCCTATAAATACCCCACCCATTCAGCACTGAAAAGATACAGACCTATACCGAAATCTTGATCTTTTCTGTGATTCTAAGAGCTCAAAAGTGTTGTAAAGCCCTTAAGTCTCCTCCTTCTGTTCTTCAAGTTTTCAATTGTAAAGTGAGGAGAGAAAGGTCTGTAAAGGTTGTCTCCTGAGCCTGTCAAAAGGAGAGAAATTGTAAGAGGGAAGTTTGGCCTTCGCCCATTGAAGGAAGGCACCTAGTTGACGTCGGCAACCTCATCGGTGGAGGAAGCCAAAAGTGGAGTAGGTCAAGGCTGACCGAACCACTCTAAATCTCTGGTTTGCGTTTATTTTCGAGCACTTTATCATTACTGCAAACCTCCCTCATCACTACTGCTCTCTGCGCTTTCACGAACAAGTTCTAAGTGCTGTTCTTCCAAATCTGCATTCAGACGTAAATTCGTATTTTCATACATTACAGTTTACGTTTACGTTTGATTCTGCAGAACTGTTTTCCGCGCTTTTACGAACGAGCTTCCTTGCAGTTTACGCTTACATTTTAATCCTATTAATAACTGCAATCTGTCCTCTACGATTTTACGAACGAGTTTCAACATTTAGACGTAAAACTGCATTCAGACGTAAATCGGCTTTCCTCGCTCAATCATCAGATTTCAGTTCACGTTTACGTCTTGATTTCAACTGCATACTGCCTTCTGCGAGTATACAAACGAGTTTCAAAGTTTAGACGTAAATCTGCGTCTAGACGTAAAACTGCGTTTAGACGTAAATCTGCGTTTAGACGTAAAACTGCGTTTAGACGTAAAACTGCGTTTAGACGTAAAACTGCGTTTAGACGTAAAACTGCGTTTAGACGTAAAACTGCGTTTAGACGTAAATCTGCGTTTAGACGTAAATCTGCATTTAGACGTAAATCTGAGTTTAGACGCAAAACTGCGCTTAGACGCAAAACTGCGCTTAGACGCAAAACTGCGCTTAAACGCAATCTGCGCTTAGACGCAAACTGCACTTAGATACAAACTGAGAATTTGCTTTTGCATCATAATAGTTTTTGAACGAACGCAGCTTTTGGTTTTTAAATTATTATAAGATTTCCGCTGCACTAATTCACCCCCCCCCCTCTTAGTGCTCTTGATCCTAACAATTGGTATCAGAGCGGGGTATTTCTCATTTCGGATTTACACCCGAGAGAAATGACTTTTCAAGAGGGCTGTTTGGTCTTTCGTCCACCGTTCTTTAACGGATTGGACTACACTTATTGGAAAACTCGAATGAGAGTTTTCTTAATTTCTCTAAATCTGGATTTATGGAATATCATTGAAAACGGTTTTCAACTTCCCTCCAAACCGATGAACGAATGGTCGGTTTTGGAGAAGAAGAATTTTTCTTTAAACGCAAAGGCTATGAATGCCTTATTTTGCGCATTGGACAAAAATGAGTTCAATCGGATTTCTACGTGTGAAACGGCTTTCGATATTTGGCGCACTCTTGAAATCACGCACGAGGGAACTAGTAGAGTCAAAGACTCGAAAGTTAATATTCTACTGCTTAATTTCGAGCTTTTTCATATGAAACCAAGCGAAACCATTGTTGACATGTACACCCATTTTACGGATGTCGTCAATGGTTTAAAATCACTTGGTAAAAGCTTTTCGGATTTTGAACTCGTTAACAAAGTTTTGCGCTCACTTTCTAAAACTTGGGATTCAAAAGTAACTGCTATTCAAGAATCAAAAAACTTGAACCATTTTCCACTTGAAGAACTAATTGGTTCATTGATCACATATGAAATGACGTGCAATGCACGTGAAGAACTTGAGAACCACCTTCCAAAGAACAGGAAGGATTTGGAACTCTGGACAAATGAATGCCACTTGAGCGATGACTCAAGTGATGAGGACAATGATGAACAAACCAACCTTCCAAAGAACAGGAAGGATTTGGGACATAGAACATTTGAAGACCACTCGAGCATAAGCTCAAGTGATGGTGAACTTAAAATGAAACGAAAATTAAAAAGCAAAAAGAATGGAACTACTTGCTTTAAACGCAAGAAGAAGAACAAAAATTGGGATGAATCGAGCTCCTCCGAAGAAGAGAAAGTCAACAAAAGCAAGGCGGCAAACTACGCCTTAACAGCCTACAATGATGAGGTAATCGAAATCCCCCTAATTTACTTCGAAATTACATGATGCTTTTCATGATGCATTTTTCTTTTTCTTTAAATTTTCTTGAAAATTATATTTTTAATAATTTAATAATAATGCAAAAAAAATGATCATGCTTGTAATCTTGAAAATGATAATGAAAATTGCATGTCTTATGTTAATGCAAGATAGAAATCTAATGATTTTACACCTAGTGAGATTAATCTTATAGAAGCAAGAATGTATATTTTATGATTTTCATATTGCTTTTCAATGACGATACATGGCTTTTGTCTGGAAGGCTTGATATTTTTCATTGTCTTTGTTTATTAAATATAATGTATGGTTTTGACATAAAAATAAAGATTTGAGCATGCTATTATAAAGTCAATCATAAATTAAAACTAAAGAAGTTTTAGGCATTTATAAGAATCATTCAAAATTATGTTCAATGAAACCTTGCTTAATGCTGCAATGAAAATATTAAAGTTATACTTGATGATTTCAGATCTGACAAATGCTACACTTTAAATATGAATCATTCTTCAATCAGATTAAATGCTTCAATCATTTTCTATCTCTAAGAGTTTTCGATTTTGGTGAAATACAAGTGATAAATTCATTTATGATATCTTGTAAATCACTTGAATTATGAATGAGTTTTTCTTTTTTATGATGTGTTAAAAGAATCACTTAAAAAGAAAATGTTTTTCCTATTTTATCGAGATTAATGATTTCATGATATTATGTGAATCTCGAAACTGATTTTGATGAAATAGTAATAACGTTATTCATGTTATGAATCTTAAAAATGATAATATGCTTCATGTGATAATATGGATACATGAAACACTTATGATTTTCTGTGTATTCATAAAATATTTATCTCATCATCCAATAACTCTTCTTGATATTCCTTATGAGATGAAATGAAATAATGCATGAAATACAAATGAGGAGTTAATAATCATGCATAATAGGATGTAATGAATTCTAGATACCATCGTTTGAATATCTATGATCATGCTGCCAAAATGATATATCACGAATGCTTGAATATCATGTTTGATATGCTCATGATGATGATTGATTTTTCGGTATCATGCATAAATTTTTTGAAATGTAATGTTAATGAATCTGTGCATTGAAACTATAATGATGCACAAATAAAAATGATTACTTACCTTTGTCATGATTTAGAAATTGATGTAAAGGGTTTTTCCCTTGTTGACAATGACAAAGGGGGAGATAGCTAGCTTGTACAAGTCAAGAAGATGCAAAAACTTGATTTGCTAGCTTACCTATTTTAAGAAGCAAAGATTGCTAACTTGCTTATTTCAAGAAGAAAAATTGTCTTCTTGAACATCACTATCTTGAATATCTCAAGAAGCAAAACTTGCAATTTGCACATTGTAATAGGAAGCAAGAATCATGAGCTTACACAAGAAATTTATCTTGCATTTGCTTTCGAAATTTTTGCTAGCTTATATATTGTGAAACTTGTATATCGTAAAAATTGCTAGCTTGTTGGTCTAAAGAGAAGCAAAAAGTTGCTATCTCAAAAGAAGCAAATGTGCTATCTTGCCTATCTCAAGAGGCAAAAATGCTAACTTGCGCATCTAGCAAAGTGAGCAAAATTTTCAAGAAGCAAGAGTTGCCTTCTTGAACATCTCTAATTTGCTAGCTTGCATGATGTAGAACTTGCTATCTTGAACATTACCAAAAGTGCTATCTTATATGCTATAAAACTTGCATATCTAAAACTTGATAGCATGAATGTTCTAAGCATGATGTAACACTTGCTAAATCTTCTAGCTCCAAGATTGCATGATGATAAAACTTGATACTATGTTCTTCATGCAATGAGTTGAACCAATATCACACACACTTGATTGTAGTACTTCTCCTTTTTGTTGATGACAAAGGGGGAGAAGTATGTTGATGACATGACATGTGATGCATAAGTTTATGCATAAGTTCATGTTGACGTGTTGCAAGTATTCATGATGAATATTGCAATGACTTGAATTCAGTTTGAATTCAAGGTTCTATCAATATGGCATATTGATAGGGGGAGTTTGTTTAAACTCCGGGAGTTAAGTTTAACTCCGTCATCAAGTGGTTGTCATCATCAAAAAGGGGGAGATTGTTGAATCTCGTATTTTGATGATGAAACTACTTGATATATGTTTATGATTTAATCTGCGTTTTGAGTGACGTAGGATGCTTCGATCAGGATGAGACAATTAAAGCAGGAAAATCATATTGTGCCGAAGGAACATGTCAGAAGATTGGACGTCGGGCCAGTGGATCGGTCGACGTATCGACAGAAGGCTTCGGGCCGTGGACTCGGGCATCGGGCCAAGAAGAGCGGGTATTGTGCCAAGGATATCGTTGTTGCGGAGTCAACTGGCCGATTGGGCAATAGGCTGCACGAGAGGACGATGCGCCGAAGAATCGGACGAAGCGTCGAGGGACCAATGACATGTCGGACAACTTGGTTAATTGCTTAGGATTAATTGTCTCGATTGAAGTTTTGTTTTAATTGTGCAGGATTAACTATGATAACGATGAAGACATAAAGCGAAACAAAGTGTCGGAGTCAAGCGCGAAGGATTTGTTGCGAGTTCGAGAGTTCGACGGAAGTCCGAAGATTCGTTGGGAGTTCGCGGAGCTCGCCGAGAAAGATCGGAGCTTGCCGAAGAAGCTCGTTGGAACTCGCTAAGAACAAATCGTGAAGTCTAGGAGCTTGCCGGGAGTCCGCAGAATGGTTTCCGAGAGTTCATCGGAAGACCGCCGGAAGTTTGCCGGAAGCTCGCTAGAAGAAGTCTTGACTTGCGGACTTTGTAATAGCTTAGAAAATGTCTTTAAATTCATAGTTAGCATGTTAATTAGGGTTAGGATTAGGTGTTAATCCTATAACCCAAGTAGGGGCCAATTAGGCCCAAGTTCGGACTGGTTTGGACCAAGTTTGGAGCCAAACCAAGTGAGCTGGAATAGTGAAGAGGTGCCACCTCTCCAGCTTGGAGGTAGCACCGCCCAGGCTATGTCTTCCTGCGAGGTTGGGAGGTGCAACCGCCCCAGCCAGGAGGTGCAACCGCCCCAGCCAAGCGGTGCAACCTCCTCTGCCAAGAGGTAGCACCGCCAGAGCTCAAGTTTCGAGCTCTGCCAGGCGATGCAACCACCGAGCTCAGTCTTCGAGCTCTGGTAGAGAAGTGCATCAGCCTGAGCTCAGTCTCGAGCTCTGCCAGGTGATGCAATCACCGAGCTCAGTCTTCGAGCTCTGGCAGAGAGGTGGATCAGCCTGAGCTCAGCTTGGAGCTCTGCCAGGTGATGCAACCACCGAGCTCAGTTTCGAGCTCTGCCAGGTGATGCAATCACCAAGCTCAGTCTTCGAGCTCTGCCAGGTGATGCAACCATCGAGCTCAGTCTTCGAGCTCTGGCAGAGAGAAGCAATCGGCAGAGCTCAGTCTTCGAGCTCTGCCAGGCGGTGCCACCTCTCCAGTCGAGAGGTGCAACCGCCTGATCCCAGAATTCTGGGATTTGATCGATTTGATCGTTTTGAGCTCAAATTTTGAATTGGGTTGGGGCCTATAAATACCCCACCCATTCAGCACTGAAAAGATACAGACCTATACCGAAATCTTGATCTTTTCTGTGATTCTAAGAGCTCAAAAGTGTTGTAAAGCCCTTAAGTCTCCTCCTTCTGTTCTTCAAGTTTTCAATTGTAAAGTGAGGAGAGAAAGGTCTGTAAAGGTTGTCTCCTGAGCCTGTCAAAAGGAGAGAAATTGTAAGAGGGAAGTTTGGCCTTCGCCCATTGAAGGAAGGCACCTAGTTGACGTCGGCAACCTCATCGGTGGAGGAAGCCAAAAGTGGAGTAGGTCAAGGCTGACCGAACCACTCTAAATCTCTGGTTTGCGTTTATTTTCGAGCACTTTATCATTACTGCAAACCTCCCTCATCACTACTGCTCTCTGCGCTTTCACGAACAAGTTCTAAGTGCTGTTCTTCCAAATCTGCATTCAGACGTAAATTCGTATTTTCATACATTACAGTTTACGTTTACGTTTGATTCTGCAGAACTGTTTTCCGCGCTTTTACGAACGAGCTTCCTTGCAGTTTACGCTTACATTTTAATCCTATTAATAACTGCAATCTGTCCTCTACGATTTTACGAACGAGTTTCAACATTTAGACGTAAAACTGCATTCAGACGTAAATCGGCTTTCCTCGCTCAATCATCAGATTTCAGTTCACGTTTACGTCTTGATTTCAACTGCATACTGCCTTCTGCGAGTATACAAACGAGTTTCAAAGTTTAGACGTAAATCTGCGTCTAGACGTAAAACTGCGTTTAGACGTAAATCTGCGTTTAGACGTAAAACTGCGTTTAGACGTAAAACTGCGTTTAGACGTAAATCTGCGTTTAGACGTAAAACTGCGTTTAGACGTAAAACTGCGTTTAGACGTAAATCTGCGTTTAGACGTAAATCTGCATTTAGACGTAAATCTGAGTTTAGACGCAAAACTGCGCTTAGACGCAAAACTGCGCTTAGACGCAAAACTGCGCTTAAACGCAATCTGCGCTTAGACGCAAACTGCACTTAGATACAAACTGAGAATTTGCTTTTGCATCATAATAGTTTTTGAACGAACGTAGCTTTTGGTTTTTAAATTATTATAAGATTTCTGCTGCACTAATTCACCCCCCCCCCTCTTAGTGCTCTTGATCCTAACACGGACAACATGATTCAAGCATTGTAATAATTATCTAGATCGAAGTAGGTTTTATTTGTGCAGGATTAACTACGATAGTGATCAAGGCATAAAGCAAAATGAAGTCCCGAAGTCAAGAACAAGATTTCACTGGGAGTTCGAGAGTTCGTCGGAAGTCCAGACATTTGTCGGAAGTTCTGCTGGAATTGACCGAGAAGTCCAAGAGCTTGTCGAAGAAGCTCGTTGGAACTCGCCAAGAAGATCGTCATGAAGTCTACGAGCTTACTGGGAGTCCACTAGAACATTGCCGAGAGATCGTTAGAAGTTCGCTAGAAGATCGTCGAAAGCTCACCGGAAGAAACCAGACTTATTTAGCTTAGTGTATGCCTTAGAATTTGTAGTTAGCGCATAATTGGGATTGGAATTGGGCCAACCCAATTAGGAGCCAGTTGGGCCCACATATGGGCTATGTTGGGCCAAGTGAAAGGCCCAAACAATGACCCAACAAGTGGAACTATCGTGGCATAGTCTCCGAGACTATGTTAGGTGGTGGTCCCATCGGTCTGGACGGTGGTACAGCCTAGACACAGTCTCCAAGAGACTGTTAGGCGGTGGTATTGTCAGACTGGGTGGTGGTACCACCCAGTGACAGGGTGCCAAGCGGTGGTATCACCCTTATTAGGCGGTTGTATCGCCCAGTGTTAGAAAGCACTAGCGGTGGTACCGCAAAGACTCGGAAAACTTAGGATGAGACCTTTTTAGGCTCCAAGTTTGAATCAACTTGAGGCATATAAATACCCCACTCATCCTTGGTTAACATATACAACCATAGAGAGCCTAAAAGTGAGAAAATGCTATAGAAATCACTTGGGAAAATCCCTCCTTTAGTTCTAAGTTTAGAATTCTGTTTAGGAAGGAGTGTATGCTTGTAAAGGTTATCTCCAAAACCCGTGAAAAGGAAAAGAGGGATATCAAAGTGTAGTTGGTCTTCGCCTATTGAAGAAAGACCAATAGTGGATGCCGGTGGCCTCGATGGAAGAGAAATCAGTGGAGTAGATGTAGGTCACGATGACCGAACCACTATAGAAATCTAGTTTGCATTTCTTTTGAGCAATTTACTTTAACTGCAAACTACCTCCTTACTTGCTATACTCTTCCATACGCTTTTAATGTAAGCATCTTTATGAAATGGGTGTTTATCATACGAAGATTTTCCAACCAACATAATTTTCTCCGCTGTACTAATTTATCCCCCTCTCTTAGTGCCATCTCGTTCCTAACAATTAGTATTAGGGCCACATTATTTCTCATTTAGTTTAACAACTAAGAGAAATGGCTCTTTTTGGATTTCAAGAGGCTTTTTCTATCATTCATCCTCTTATGTTCAATAGGATAGACTACACTTATTGGAAAACTCAAATGAGAGTTTTTTTGCTTTCTATCGATTTAAACTTATAGAATATCATTGAAAACAGATTTCAAAAGTCTTATACTCTAATGAATGAATGGAATGATTTGGAGAAGAAAACTTTTTCTTTAAATGTTAGAGCTATGAATGCTCTATTTTGCGCCTTAGACAAAAATGAATTCAATCGAATTTCTACTTGCGAAATGGCTTTGGACATTTGGTACACTCTTGAAATCGCACACGAAGACAAAAATAAATATTTTGATGCATGATTTTGAACTATTTTGAATGAAACCAAATGAGTCTATTCGAGATATGTACACTCGTTTTACGGATGTCATCAATAGTCTAAAAGCTTTTGGTAAAAGTTTTTCAAATTTTGAACTTGTTAATAAAGTTTTACGATCTCTTTCTAAAACTTGAGACTCTAAAGTAACGGTCATTCAAGAGGCCAAGGATTTGAATACTTTTTAACTTGAAGAACTTATCGGATCATTAATGACCTATAAGATGACTTACAACGCTCATGAAGAGCTTGAGAACTACCTTCCAAAGAACGTGAAGGATTTGACCTTAGAACAAATGAAGACCACTCGAGTGAAAGCTCAAGTGATGATGAACTTAAACTTCTCACTATAAAACTTAAAAAGTTCATTAAACAAGAATTAAAAAATAAAAATGAACTTAAAAAGAAGTTACCAGAGAAGAAGAGAGCACTTAAAGTGATTTGGGATGAAACGATTGCATCCAAAGAAGAGGAGCAAACCGATGAAGACGAAACGACAAACTTCGCCTTGATGACTCTCAACAATGAGGTAAACAACTCAAACAAAACTCCTTTACTTTATTTCAAAATTATATAAAGTAAAGGAGTTTTTAGTGTCATTTTTAAATTTATTCCTTTTTATGAATTTTTTAAATTTTCTTGTTAAGAGTGCCAAGTCTTCATTAAGATCCTCATCACGTGAGTTTTCTTTCAAGTGGTCTTCTTGGGTTTTTAATATCATATCCTTCCTGTTCTTTGGAAGCATGTCCTCAAGCTCTTCATGAGCTTTACAAGTCATCTCATAGGTCATTAGTAACCTAATTATTTCTTCGAGAGGAAAATTATTTAGGTCTTTGGCCTCTTGAATGATCGTGACTTTAGGGTCCCAACTCTTTGGAATGGATCCAATGGTCTGAGAAACCTTTACCAAGTCCTTTTAGACCATTGACGACATTCGTAAATCGAGTGTACATGTCTCCAATGGTCTCACACGGTTTCATTCAAAACAACTCATAAGTATACACCAAAAGATTAATTTTTAACTCTCTCATTCTACTAGTGCCTTCATGAGTCACTTCAAGTGTGTGCCAAATGTCAAAAGCAGATTCATAAATAGATACACGATTAAACTCATTTTTATCTAAGGCACAAAATAAGACATTCATAGCCTTTACGTTTAAAGCGAAAGTCTTTTTCTCTAACTCATTCCAATCGTTCATTGGAAGAAAAGACTTTTGAAAGTTATTTTCTATAATATTTCATAATTCGAAATCAATTGAAATTAGAAATATCCTCATTTTAGTCTTCCAATATGTGTAATTCGTCCCATTGAACATTGGCGGACATGTAATTGAATGACTCTCTAGGTTGTCGGCAAATGTCATCTCTTTTGGGTTTAAAACCAAATGAGAGTGAACCTTGCTCTGATACCAATTGTTAGGATCAATAGCGGTACTAAGGAGGGGGGGGGGGGTGAATTAGTGCAGCGGAAAACATTTCCGATTTTAGAAAAATGTTCGTTTCGATTAAAACTGATTCCAATGAAAATGGTTTTGATTCAATCTGTTTTGGAGAGAATATTAACTTAAAAGCTTTCATAAAAGTGCAAGAGAGGATTATGGAGATTTGCAGTAATATAAATTGCACAAATGAAAAGCAAACCAAAAATTAGAGTGGTTCGGTCAATGTGACCTACATCCACTTTCGGATTCCTCCTCCGACAAGGTCTCCGGCATCCACTATAAGCCTTCCTTCAATAAGCGAAAGTCAACCACCTTTTACAGCTCTTTCTCCTTTTGCCAAGTTTAGAAGACAACCCTTACAAGTCTCACTCCTTTTTCTTGGATGGTTACAAGGCTAAGAGATGAAGGAGGAGAACTCTTTACTTTTACAACACTTTAAGACCCAAAAACTCAATATTATGCCAATAGTTTTCATGCCCTTTCATGTAGAAAAGGGTGAAGTTTTTATCAGCCCCAATGACTTTCAAAAATGGAGCCAACAAGTGTCTTATCCCGCAATTATTGGGCGGTACCACTGCCTGACATCTGACACTAGGCGGTAATACCGCCCAGTCTAGGCGGTACCACCGCCCAGTCTGGGCTATACCACCGCTTGATAGAGCTCGAAGACCGAGCTCTAGCGGTAACACCGCTTGACAAGGGTGGTACCACCACTGGTAGCATTAACTGCCAATGGTACCACTGCCTAGAAAACTTAGGGCATTGCTTTCCAAGCGGTGCCACTGCCATCCATGTTCTTAGGGGCTGAATTGGCTGCTCAATTCGACCCAATTAAGCCTTGTTAAGGGCACAGTTGGCCCCTAATTATGTTAGTAGAATTATCTCCTAATTCTAACTTAATTTACGCTCTAACTATGATAATTAAGACATAATTATAGCACTTCTTGTTCCGGTGCGCCAATTGCTCTTCCGGCGAGCTTCTGGCATACTTTCAACGAACATCCGACGAACTCTCAGTAATGTTCTGGCGGACTCCCAGCAAGCTCCTAGACTTTACAATGATCTTCTTGGCGAGTTCCGATGAGCTTCTTTGGCAAGCTCCTGGACTTCTCGATTGGTTCCAGCAGAACTTCCGACGAACGTCCAGACTTCCGATGAACTCTCGAACTCCCAATGAGAACTCAATCTTGACTCCGGCACAATACCTGCTTTATGTCTTACTGCTATCGTAGTTAATCCTGCACACTTTTCTCAGCATATATAGATTAGATCAAACAAATTATAATTGACTTCATCATCAAAATCTGAGATTCAACATTATCTTAAAAATTTTGAGCATGGCAATTGCATGATAACTCCTAGCACTAAGATTCACTTAAAATGAAAAATGCATTAATACAACAAACAATATGTTTTTGATTGAAAATACCTTATGTTCAAAGAAATCATGATTGATGTTTTAATGACATAATAATGTAAGACGTAATGAAAATGTTAAAAGATTTTGTATAATTCTTGATGATTTTATATTATCCATGAGGATTTGAAGTAATGATGATTTTTGGATAATTTATGATTTATTGATCTTGATGATTTCGATAATGAAATTTATTTTTTGGTTTTAATCAATGATGTATAATGATCATGCTTAATGAGTTTATCTTTTAAAATTATGCATGATGATTCTTGTGATTTATGGATCTTTACCGTAATGAAAGTTCTTTTTCGTTTTAAATATTGATGCTTGTTTTTATTTGGCATAAAAATTTGGGCATGTTTATATAAAATCAATCATATGAATTGAAACACTAAAAAGAGGAAAGTTTTCTCCTTAAAAATTTATCTACTTTATCAATTTTTCACTCAGAGATTGATAAAGTTATTTATGCCATTTCTAATCTCTTAAAAGTAATTTTGATGATTGGTTGATTTGAATTTAGATGAGTTTCATCTAACCATGATGTTTATCTTAATTTCTCGACATTTATAACTTGAGATTTACCCTATATGAATCAAGATCTTTTATCCTCGATGTTTCTTTTTGCTATCTACTATCTAAATGAATCATGATTTTTTGGAATTATAATTTTTATGATTCATATTGAATTGAGAGATATTATACATGAATCGAAATCCTTTATGTGTTCTCTTATGACACATTTTGCCATACGAATGTCTTTATTAATATCATGATCTTGAATTCTCGATATTGATACTTGAAATTTTTTTATGAATCAAGATCTTTTTTTTGAACTCCCATATTTCTTTTTTGTTATTTACTAAAAGGAAGATTTGTCAAGATAAATTATGTCATTTAGTATTCATGGCTTAATCCTTCATGATCTTTGATATTTTATCTTTCATGATATGATTTTTATAATTCCTTGTATTCATGAAGTTTATCTCATCACTCAATTAATTTTTCTTGATATTCTTCATGTGATGATATGAAATTATGCATGAAATACTCATGAATTTATGTTGATGCATACAAATGAGAAGTTATGATCATGCATGGTAAGATGTAATGTAATTTAACATTTTAATACCATCATGATTTGAATTAGTTATGATTTGGAATGGTGCATGCAATACTATGATTTGTTGCTAAAATAATGTATCATGAATGTTTGAGTATCATATATGATATGCCCATAGTGATGATTTATTTTTGATATCATGCATGAATTAAGAATAAAATATAAGGTTTTAAAATTATGCTAGTTTTAATTTGAAACTATTATGATGCACAAACATATTGAAAAAGATTGATACTTTAACTTTGTGATGATTTAAAAATTGATGTAAAGGGAAAAAGAATTATAACATTATATTCTTCCCTTCTTTTTGATAATGACAAAGGGGGAGAAAACTTGCTAGCTCAAGTTGCAAAATTTTTTCCGACTTTCATGTGTTAAAAACTTGCTAGTTTGAACATCATAAAGAAAAGCAAACATACTAATATGCACATCTAGCAAAATTTATAAACTTGAAAAACTTAAAATTTGCTAGCTTCCATGTTGTAAATTAATATAAAATTTTGTTAGCTTGTGTTTTGCAAAGGATGCAAAAAATCTCACTTCTAGCTTACCTATCTTATGAAGGAAAAATGAAAACTTACAAAATTTACAATCTTGCACATCTTCAAAATTAATGATGATTTAGTGATTATGCATGTTGTAATGTGATGAACAAATTTGCTAGTTGTATATTATAAAACTTGCATGATGATAAAACTAGAGATTATGCAATGATTTGAACTTGTATGTCTAAACACTTGATAGTTGAACTTCTCCTTTTTGTTGAGGATAAAGGGGAGAAGTATGATGTTATGCATGATTTTATCATGACATGTTACTTGGATTTTTGAATCCAAGAGTTCTATCATTATGCCGTATTGATAGGGGGAGTTAATGTTAACTCCATCATCAATTAATTATCATTATCAAAAAGGGGGAGAATGTTGAATCTCGAATTTTGATGATGAAACCAATTAATAGTGTTTATTTGATATGCATTTTGAGTGACGTAGAAAGCTTCGATCAGGAAGAGACAATTAAAGTAGGAAGAATTATGTTGGGCCGGAGAGAAACATTTCAGAAGATTGGACGTTGAGCCGAAGGATCGGTCGACATATCGGCAGAAGGCTTTAAGCTATGAGTTCGGGTATCAGGCCAAGAAGAGCGAAAATTGTGCCAAGAAAATCAGAGTTGCAAAGGTCAACTGGCCAATTGGGCAATAACCCGCAAGAGAGGACGATGCACTGAAGAATCGGATGAAGCGTCGATAAACCAATGACATGCCGGACGACATGATTCAAGTTTTATAATAATTGTCTAGATCAAAGTAGGTTTTATTTGTGTAGGATTAACTACGATAGTGATCAAGGCATAAAGAAAAATGAAGTCCCGAAGTCAAGAACGAGATTTCGTAGGGGAGTTCGAGAGTTCGTTGGAAGTCCGGACGTTCGTCGGAAGTTCTACCGGAATTGACCGAGAAGTCCAGGAGCTTGCCAAGAGTCCGTTGGAACATTGCCGAGAGATTGTCGGAAGTTCGTTCGAAGATCGTCGAAAGCTTGCAAGAAGAAACCAAACTTATTTAACTTAGAGTATGCCTTAGAATTCAAAGTTAGCACATAATTAGGATTGGAATTGGGCCAACCCAATTAGGGGCCAGTTGGGCCCATGAATGGGCTGTGTTGGGCTAAGTGAACGACCCAAACGGTGACTCAACAAGTGGAACTATCGTGGCATAATCTCCGAGACTGTGTCAGGCGATGGTACCACCCAAACATAGTCTCCAAGAGACAATCAGGCTATGGTACCACTAGACTGGATGGTGGTATCGCCTAGTGACAAGGTGCCAGGCGGTGGTACCGCCCCTGTTAGGTGGTGGTACTGCCTAGTGTTAGAAAGCACTGGCAGTGGTACTACCAACACAGGCAGTGGTACCGCTAGGACCCAGGACACCCGATATGAGATATTTTTAGGCTCCAAGTTTGAATCAACTTGAGGCCTATAAATATCCCTCTCATCCCTGGTTAACATATATAAGCATAGAGAGCTTAAAAGTAAAAAAACGCTATAGAAATCACTTGGGAGAATCCCTCCTCTAGTTCTAAGTTTAGAATTCTATTTAGGGAGAAGTATGTGCTTGTAAAGTTTGTCTCCTAAACTGGTGAAAAGGAGAAGAGGGGTATAAAAGGGTGGTTAGTCTTTGCCCATTGAAGGAAGACCGATAGTAGATGCTGGTGGCCTTGAAGGAAGAAAAATCGGTGGAATGGATGTAGGCCACGATGACCGAACCACTATAAAAATCTAGTTTGCATTTCTTTTGAGCAATTTACTTTAACTACAAACTACTTTCTTATTACTTTCACTACGCTCCCTTACGCTTCTAAGTTAACATCTTCTAAGATCGATTTTCGACGTATGAAATATTTTTCGAACCGACGTAATTTTATCCGCTACACTAATTCACCCCCCTCTTAGTACCGACTCATTCATAACATAGGCTTGTAAGGGTTAACCCCTAAACCCATAAAAAAGAGAAAGCACTATAAAGAGGTGGTTGGTCTTTGCCTATTGAAGGAAAACCATTAGTGGATGCCGGTGACCTCGACGAAGGAGGAATCAGAAAAGTGGATGTAGGCCACAATGACCGAACCACTATAAATTCTAGTTTGCATTTCTTTTATTATCATTTATTTACTTTGCAATTGCTTCACTTCCTCCTTAGCTTCACTACCCTTACGAATAAACATGCTTTCAAGAAATCTTTCGAGATCGATTTTTTAACATAGGAAGTTTTTTTTTATAATTGACATTCTTTATCCGCTGCACTAATTCACCCCTCTCTTAGCGCTAACTCGATCCTAATAATTGATATCAGAGCTCAGTTACTCTCGATTTGGTTTAAAACCTAAGAGAGATGGCTTTTACCAGCAATCAAGAGGGTCATTTAATTACACGTCCACCCATGTTCAATGGGATAGATTACACATATTGGAAGACTAGAATGAGGATCTTTCTAATTTCAATGGATTTGAAGTTATGGAACCTTATGGAAAATGGCTTTCAAAAGTCTTCTCTTCCAATGAATAATTGGAATGAGTTGGAGAAGAAGACTTTTGCTTTAAATGTCAAGGCTGTGAATGCCTTGTTTTGTGCTTTAGAGAAAAATGAGTTCAATCGAGTGTTTATTTGTGAAACGGCTTTTGATATTTGTCACATACTCGAAATCACTCACTAAGGCACTAGTAGAGTAAAGGAGTTGAAGATAAATCTTTCAATTCATACTTATGATTTATTTCGGATGAAGCCAAGCGAAACTAATATTGACGTGTACACCCATTTTTAGGATGTCATCAATAGTTTAAAAGCTCTTGGCAAATATTTTTTGAATTTTGAACTTGTTAATAAAATCTTGAAATCCCTTCCATAGAGTTAGGACCCTAATGCAACGGCCATTGAAGAGGCCAAGGATTTAAATAACTTTCCTCTTAAAGAACTTAACGGGTCACTAATGACCTATGAGATGACTTGCAACAATGCTCATGAAGAGCTTGAGAACAACATTCCAAAGAACATGAAAGATATGACACTAAGAACTCATGAAGACCACTTGAAAGAAAATTCAAGTGATGAGGGCTTTGATGATGACTTGGTACTCTTGACAAGAAAGTTAAAAAAATTCATAAAAATAAATAAATTTAAAAATAATACTAAAAATAAAATTGAACCCAAGAAAGATTAAGTTATATGCTACGAATGCAAGAAGCTAGGACATTTTAAAAGCGAATATCCCCAAGCAAAGAAGATGCAACCAAAGAAGAAGAAGGCTCTTAAAGCAACTTGGGATGACTCAAGTGCATCCGAAGAAGAGGAGCCAACCAACATAAAGCAAGTTGCTCACTATGCACTAATGGCTACTGGAGATGAGATAAGCAGTTCATTAGATGTAAATTTATCTTTTGATGAATTATTAAGTACTTTTTATGATTTATTTGATGAATATAAATTAGTTAGTAAAAAAATATAAACTATTGAAAAAAGAGCATGCTTCTCTTGTTAGTGATTTTGATAGATTAAAAATTGAGCATGATGATAGTTTAGCTCCTTGCACAAAATATGATGAATTAGAAATGCTTAAAAAGGAGAATTTGCAACTACATGAAACCCTAGAAAAATATGAAATTGGTAACAAATCCTTAAACATGATTCTTGTAAGTAAGAATCATGTTCATAGAAGATATGAAATCGGCTTTGTGAGTAACACTCATAAGAATCCAACCATCTTTGTTAAAGGCCCAACTTTACATGTTTCACCTCGAAATAAATGTAACTTTTGTTTTAAATTTGGACATGTTGCTTATCAATATCCGTTTAAACGATGTAGTCCACACAAATTGATTTGGGTTTCTAAAGGAATCGTAAAGAAGTCCATGCAAAATGATAAGTTAAGTTGATCGATTTTTTAGGCACCCAAAGTCAAATAGGTACCTAAAAATCACCCTTTTTTGTATAAATATTTACCATCACAAGCTAGGAGCAAGAGATGGTATCTTGATAGTGGATGCTCAAGGCACATGATCGGAGATCCATCTCAATTCTCTAAGATCATTAGCCTAGACGAAGGGTACGTCACTTTCGAAGACAACAACAAGGATAAAATCATTGGAAAAGGAACCATAGGTAACAAATCCAACTTTTTGATTGAAGATGTATTGTTGGTTGATGGCTTAAAGCATAATATTTTGAGCAATAGTCAATTGTATGATAAAGGATACATCATTAGATTTAAATCCAATGCTTGCATTATTGAAAAACCATACAAAAACACATCTATGATTACCCTAAAATAAAATAATGTATACACTATTGACATTGTTGGTCTTTGTAATGAAATGTGTTTTTCGATTTTGAATGACGATGTTTAGCTTTGGCATAGAAGATTAGGTTATGCTAGTATGAAACTAATCTCTCAAATCTCATCAAAAGAACTTGTAAGAGGTATTCCTAACATCAAGTTCGTTAAAGACAACATGTGTGATGTATATCAACTAGGAAAACAAATAAAAGGTAGTTTCAAACCAAAGAATCAAATAAGGACCTCTGGAGTATTGTAATTGATCCATATGGATTTATTTGGACCAATTGATACATCAAGCCTAGGAGATAGCAAATACACCTTTGTAATTATGGACGATTATAATAGATACACTTGGACATACTTGTTGGCACATAAAAGTGATTGTTTTAGGTATTTTTCTAAGTTTTGTAAATTTGTTCAAAATGAAAAAGGCTTTATGATTTCATCAATTCGGAGTGATCACAGTGGTGAATTTCAAAACCGTGATTTTTAAAAATTTTATGAATCTAATGGATACAACCACAATTTCTCTACTCTGAGAAATTCTTAACAAAATGGAGTAGTAGAAAAAAAAATAAAAATTTACAAGAAATAGCAAGAACTAAGTTGAACGAACATAGCCTACCCAAATATTTTTGTGCCAAAGATATTAATATGATATGTTATGTCATGAATAGGGTTCTAGTAAGATCATTACTTTCCAAAACTCCTTAAAAATTATGAAATAACTAAAAACCTAATGTTTCATATTTTAAAGTTTTCAGTTGTAAATATTTATCTTGAATGAAAAAGATGCCTTAGAAAATTTTGATGTAAAATCCGTTGAAGGGATTTTTTTTTTCTACTCTTCTATTTCTAAAGCTTTTCGTATATTTAACAAAAGAACTTTGATTATAGAAGAGTCTATTCATGTTATCTTTAATGAAGTTTCTGAACTTAATAAAAAAGAGTTTGATGATGATCTTAATTTTGATGCTTTGAATTTAAATGAACCCTCTCCTCAAACTAGCAACTTGGATACATCTTCTTCTGAAACATCCTTACCCAAGGAATGAAAGTATGTAGATGCTCATCCTAAGGAGCTAATCATAGGAGACACATCAAAAGGGGTTCAAACTCGTTCTTCTCTTAAGTGGAAAAAGCTTTGATCAAAAAGCTTATAGGGGTATGATAGGAAGTTTACTATACCTCACCGCAACTAGACCGAACATCATGTTTAGCGTAGGACTTTTTACTAAGTTTCAATCTAATCCTAAGATATCTCATCTTAAAGTAGTTAAGAGAATTCTAAGATATCTTAAAGGAACCACTAATCTAGGACTATGGTATCCAAAATCCGAAAACTTCGAATTGATTGCTTATGCTGATGCGGATTTTGCTGGATGTAGATTAGATAGAAAAAACACATCCGGAACATGTCAATTCTTAGGTCATGCACTTGTCTCTTGGTCTTTCAAGAAACAAAACTCAATTACATTATCTACAACCAAAGCCGAATACATAGCTGTGAGTGCATGTTGTGTACAAGTTGTGTGGATAAAAAATACTTTAGAGGATTATAAGATTCACCTTAAGAACATTCCCATAAAATGTGATAATACAAGTGCAATATGTTTAACAAAAAATCTCATTCAACACTCTAGAACTAAATATATTGACATTAGGCATCATTTCATATGAGATCATGTTAATAATCATGATGTAATTTTAGAATTCATTGATACAAAACATCAATTGGTCGATATCTTTATAAAACCTTTAAATGAAGAATAATTTGATTTTATAAGAAGGGAGATAGAAATATTAAATTGTCCGAATACATGAGTTTGTTGTATTCCAGACTATCTTCCTCTTTATTCATCTCATGAATGGAGCCTTTATGAATTTATTTCACTTTTGATAAATTTATTACAGATGTCGTCAATATTCTTCTTAACTTGGTATCAAATTTGTTTCGTATGATGCTCCATCACTTAATGATTTTTTATACACTAAATGGATTTCATTGACAAATACATCTATCTCGAATTTCACTCTTGTGAATTTTTAATGAGAAACGGATTTGATTTATGAATTTTTATTCATGAATTTCTTTTTCATATGATGCTCTGTTCCCATGAATTCTTCCTTACTCTTCTCATGAAAGATGAATTTTATAAATTCCAATGGATATCTTGATCCTTGAAAGATGAATTTTAGTGTGTGATGATTACTTGCAAGAATGGCGATTTGATTTCACGTGGATATCTTGATCCTTTTTTTGAATCCCTTTTCTTTATTAAAATTGAAGCATGATTTAATGAAACTTATTTATTGTTTTGAATTTGACTTGATTCAAATCATTTCATAAATTTAGTTCTTAATAGATTCTCTCCTTACCTTTCTTCCTCTACTTCTTATTACAAAAGAAGAAAGAAACTTGCACATCTAAAGAAGAACGAAAAAACCCTTGAGTAAAAATATTAGCTTATCCAAAAAGGTTATCATGCAAAGCTTTTGTTTACCTTCCCTTATGGCTTGGATAAATTGATGTGAAAATTGCTTAATTTTGTTTCCCGCACTTGCATTGTTGAAAGGTTCTCCTTTTTGTTGATGACAAAGGGGGAGAATGTGGCAAATTGATGGCAAATTACAATTATGAATGTTTGAAATAAATGTATCAAAATGTATCTTATCGTAAATGCTTGTATGTTTTGTGAATGCTTGAAATATAATTGGAATAGTTAAATACATCGTAACATATCACAAATACTTGAAACATATCAAAATGTATTTCATATGCATTGTAGATACTTAAAATGTTTTATGCTTGATAAATGTCTATCATAAGGCATCATGAGCTTAACTAGCTATTCATAATTGATATCATGCCTCGGAATGATCAATTGTTATTTTTATCAAGAGTTGTCATCTTGCAAAATTTCATATTTGAAATTCGTATCATACTTAAAGATGATGATTGTCTATCATTATTGGACTTGAAAATGGATGTCAAGTCTTGACATTATTTTTTATAAATATGTGGTATCGTATTTTGAATTGATAAATCATGATAAGTATCATGATGTGCATGTTGATAAGTTCAAATTAATATAACTTATCAAATTGATGCTCAAATTCAAAGGCCTTGAATTCAAGAGTATCTTTTCTCAAGTATGGCATATAGATTGGGGGAGTTAAGGTTAACTCCGTCATCAATTGATTGTCATCATAAAAAATGAGAAGATTATTGAATCTCAGATTTTGATGATGAAATCAATTGGTAAATAGTTTGATCTAATCTATATGTTGAGAAAAGTGTGCAGGATTAACTACGATAGCAGTAAGGCATAAAGCAGATGTTGGGCTAGAGTAAATATCGAGATTTCATTGGGAGTTCGAGAGTTCGTTGGAAGTCCGAACGTTCATTAGAAGTTCTATTAGAATTGACCGAGAAGTCCAAGAGCTTACCAAAGAAGCTCGTCGGAACTCGCTAAGAAAATCATCATAAAGTCCAAGAGCTTGTCAGAAGTCCACTAGAATATTGTCGAGAGATTGTCGGAAGTTCACCTGAATATCGTCGGAAGCTCACCGGAAGAACAATTAACATACTAGACCAAGACTAATTAGTTAATGTCTTAAATTATCATAGTTAGACCCTAAGTTGAGTTAAGATTGGGAGGTAATCTCACTAACTTAGTTAAGGGCCAATTGGGCCCTTAACAGGGCAGAACTGAACCAATTGAACCGCCCATTCAGCACCTGAAGTCACGATCGACGGTGGCACCACCAGGTAAATCGGTCTCCCAGGTGGTTTGGGCGGTGGTACCACCGGCAGTTAATCCTGCCAGGTGGTGGTACCGCCCCTTTCAGGTGATGGTACAATCAAAGGTCGGTCTTCAAGCTTTATCAGGCGGTCATACCGCCTAAACTAGGGCGATGGTATTGCCTAGTGTCAGTCTGTAGGTAGTAGTACTGCCCAATAATGGCACTGGTACCACTAGTACCCCGAAATCCTAGGATGTAACACTTTTTGGCTCCAATTCTGAAGTCATTGTGGCCTATAAATACCCCACCCTTTTCTGCACGAAAGGGTAACAAAGTGCAATCAAAATGTTGAAAATTTCGAAGTGTTGGGGTGTTAAAAGTGTTGTAAAAGTGAGAAGAGTCCTTCTCCTCCCTCTCCTTAGATTAGTAATCATTCAAGAGAGGTATGAGGCTTGTAAGGATTATCTCATAAACACATGAAAAGGAGAAAGTGCTGTAAAGAGGTGGTTGGTCTTTGCCTATTGAAGGAAGACCATTAGTAGACGCCGATGACCTCGACGGAGGAGGAATCAGAAGTGGATGTAGGTCACAATGACCAAACTACTATAAATTCTGGTTTGTATTTCTATTATTATCATTTACTTGCATTACAATTGCTTCACTTCCACCTTACTTGGCTTTCACTACCCCTACGAACAAACACACTTTCAAGCAAACTTCCGAGATCGATTTTTTAACGTATGAAGTTTTTTTTTTAAACTGACATTCTTTATCCGTTGCACTAATTCCCCCCCCGCCCCCTAGTACCGACTCGATCTTAACAGGTGGTACCACCCAATAATGGCAATGGTATCGCCAATACCCCGAAATCCAAGGATGTGATATTTTTTTACTCCAATTCTGAAGCCATTGGAGCCTATAAATACCCCACCCTTTTCTGCATGAAAGGGCACAAAAGTGTGAACAATATCTTAAAATCTTAGGGTGTTAAAAGTGTTGTAAAAGTGTAAAAAGTCCTCCTCCTCTCTTTCTAGTATTGTGATAATTCAAGAGAGGTGTGAGGCTTATAAAGGTTATCTCCTAAACCCGTGAAAAGGAGAAAGTACTGTAAAGAGGTAGTTGGTCTTCACCTATTGAAGGAAGACCATTAGTGGATGTCGGTGACCTCGACAAAGGAGGAATCAGAAGTGGATATAGGTCACAATGACCAAACCAATATAAATTCTGGTTTGCATTTTTATTATTATCATTTACTTACTTTGCAAATTGCTTCACTTCCTCCTTGGCATTCACTACCCTAACGAACAAACACGCCTTCAACCTATCTTTTGAGATTGGTTTTCTTTTTAACATATGAAGATTTTTAAACTGATGCTTTTATCCGTTGCACACTAATTCAACCCCCCCCCCCTTCTTAGTGCCGACTCGATCCTAACAATTGATATTAGAGCAAGTTCACTCTCGTTTGGTTTGAAACCTAAGAGAGATGACATTTACTGACAACCAAGAAGGTCATTCAATTATACATCCAGCCATGTTCAATGGGATGAATTACACATATTAGAAGACTAGAATGAGGATTTTTCTAATTTCTATAGTTTGAGTTATGAAACATTCTTTAAATGACTTTCAAAAGTCTTCTCTTCCAATGAACATTTTGAATGAGTTGGAGAAGAAGACTTTCGCTTTAAATGCAAGACTATGAATGCCTTATTTTGTGCTTTAGATAAAATGAGTTCAATCTAGTGTCTATTTGTGAAACAACTTTTGATATTTGGCACACACTCGAAATCACTCATGAAGGCACTAGTAGAGTAAAGGAGTCGAAGATAAATCTTTTAATTCATACTTATGAGTTTTTTTGGATGAAGCCAAGCGAAATTATTATTGACATGTACTCCTGTTTTATGGATGTTGTCAACAGTTTAAAAGCTCTTGGCAAATATTTTTCGAACTTTGAATTTTTTATTAAAATTTTGAGATCCCTTCCAAAGATTTGGGACCCTAAAGTAACGAACATTCAAGAGGCCAAGGATTTAAATAACTTCCCTCTCATAAAACTTATTGGGTCACTAATGACCTATGAGATGACTTGCAATACTCATGAAGAGCTTGAGAATAACCTTCTAAAGAACAAGAAGAATATGACACTAAGAACTCATAAAGACCATTTGAAAGAAAGTTCAAGTGATGAGGACTATGATGATGACTTGTCACTCTTGACAAAAAAGTTTAAAAAATTTATAAAAAGGGATAAATTTAAAAATGACATAAAAAATAAAATTAAACTCAAGAAAGAACAAGTTATATGCTACGAATGCAAGAAGCCGGGATATTTCAAAAGCAAATGCCCCCAAACGAAGAAGAAGCAACCAAAGAAGAAGAAAGCACTTAAAACAACATGAGATGACTCAAGTGCATCCAAAGAAGGGGAGCCATCCAATAAAGAGCAAGTTGCTCACCACGCATTGATGGCTATCAGAGATGAGGTAAGCAGTTTATTTAATGCAAATTTTATCTTTTGATGAGCTTTTAAGTGATTTTAATGAATTATTTAATGAATATAAATTAGTTACTAAAAAGTATAAACTATTGAAAAAAGAGCATGTTTCTCTTGTTAATGATTTTGATAGATTAAAAAATGAACATGATGATAGTTTAGTGTTAGGATCAAGAGCACTAAGAGGGGGGGGGGGGGTAAATTAGTGCAGCGAAAAACTTTCGACGATTAAAACTTCATTCGTACGTTGAAATCCAATTCTGACGTAAAAGTCACTTCGTGTAGATAATAAATTTGAAAGCTGAAGTAAAGTAAGGAAGGCAGTTTGTAATTAAGATAGAAATCAGAATATAAGCGCAAACTGAAATATGATGTTCGTACGATAAAACTGATTTCCGTCTTAATGCCGATTCAGAAAATACTTAACTAAGAAACACATTTATAAATGAGCAGAAGGCAGTAAGCTACTGAGGAGGTTTGCAGTAAAGATAAGATGCTCAAAGTAAATGCAAACCAGAGAAGACGAGAGTTTATAGTAGTTCGATCAATCGTGACCTACATCCACTCCTCCGATTCCTCTTCCGTCGAGGCCACCGCCATCCACTAACAATCTTCCTTTACTAGGTGAAGATCAATCTCCTTCTTACACCCCTCTTCTCCTTTTACTAGGTTTAGGAGACAACCCTTACAAGCACTCACTCTCCTCTCTTAAACAGAATTCGAACACTTAAGCTAGAGGAGGGAAATTCTAGAGATTGCAGCAACATTTTCTCTCTTTTAATCTCTCTGTGCTTGTGTATTTTGCCCAGGGATGGGAGGGGTATTTATAGACTCCAAACCAGTTTGAATTTCAAGCTTAAAAATGTCATCTCTCGGAATTTCGGGGTCTGGCGGTTGCACCGCCTGGCAGAGCTCAGAGACTGAGCCTCTGGGCGGTGCCACCGCTTGTTAGGGGCGGTTGCACCGCTTGGCAGAGCTCGGAGACTGAGCCTTTGGGCGGTGCCACCGCTTGACAGGGGCGGTTGCACTGCCTAGTCTCTCTTGGAGACTGAGCCCTAGCAGTGTCATCACTTGTCAGGGGCGGTTGCACTGCCCAATCTCGCTCGGAGACTGAGCCCAGGCGGTGCCACCGCCTGCCTGGGGCGGTTGCACCGCCCAGCTTTCCTGGGAGACCCTCTCCTGGGCGGTGCCACCGTCGACCCTAGCGGTGCCACCGTCGACCCTGGCGGTGCCACTGCCTAGTAGGAATTCTGGTCCGAATGGGTTGATTCATTTGGCCCAATTTGGGTCTGTCAAGGGCCCAATTGCCCCCAGATTAAGTTAATGGGATCACCTCCCATTCCTGACTTAATCTACATGCTAACTACGAGAATTCTTAAGACATTTACTACAGCTTGCTCCGGTGCGTCAATCGCTTCTTCCGGTGAGCTTCCGGCGAACTTCCGATGAACCTCTAGTGATGCTCCGACGGACTTCCGGCAAACTCCTGGACTTGCGACGATCCACTTGGTGAGTTCCGACGAGCTTCTTTTGGCAAGCTCTTGGACTTCTCGGATTTGTTCCCGTAGAACCTCCGACGATCGTCCGGACTTCTGTCGAGCTCTCGAACTCCCAACGTGATCATAGTATTTGACTTCGGCTCAACTCCTGCTGCCTGTCTTACTTTCATCATGATAGTTTAATCCTGCACACACAAGCCAAAACTCTACTCCGATCTAGACAATTATTACAACGTGAATTGACATTATGTTGCCCAGCACGTCATTGGTTAGCGCTTCGTCTGATTCTTCAGCGGATCGTCCTCTCTTGCGGCTTGTTGCCTAATCGGCGATTGACCTCTATAACCCCGATATCCTTGGTGCAATTCCACTCTACTTGGTTTGATGCCCGACGTTCGAAGCCTTATGCCATCCAATATCCTGACGTGATCTCCTCCGATGCAACATCAATTCCTCCTGCGTCAACTATCTAATCCTGCACACTTAAAACAAAACTTCGATCGAGATAATTAATCCTAAGCAATTAACTAAGTTGTCCGGCATATCATTGGTCCCTCGATGCTTCGTCCGATTCTTTGGCCCATCGTCCTCTCCTACAGCCTATTGCCCAATTGGCCAGTTGACTCTGCAACTCTGATATCCTTGGCGCAATACCCGCTCTTATTTGCCCAATGTCCAAGCCCACGGCCCAAAGCCTTCTATCGATATGTCGACCGATCCATCATCCCGACGACCAATCTTTTGACATGTTCCACCGGCACAAATAGCATACGATTCCTCCTTCCAGAGACACCATTGAGTTGAGGTGTATAAGGAGGTGTCCATTGGGATAATATCCCATGGTCCTTAAGGAACTGAGTAAACTCTGTACTTAAGTACTCACCTCCTCAATCTGACGAAGAGTTTTGATACTCTTTCCAGTTTGGTTCTCCACCTCATTCTTATACTCTTTGAATTTCTCAAAGGCTTCAGACTTGTACTTCATTAAGTACACATATCCATACCTTGAGAAATCATCAGTAAAGGTAATGAAGTAGGAGTAACCACCAATGGCATGAGTTGACATGGGTCCACATACATCACTATGTATGAGTTCCAATAGCTTAGTGGCTCTCTCTCCAGTTCCACTAAATGGAAAGTTGGTCAGTTTTCCACGAAGGCAAGGCTCGCAAGTTGCATATGACACATATCCGAATGGATCTAGATATCCATCATTTAGTAACTTTTGAATCATTCCCTCATGGATGTGACCTAGCCTACAATGCCATAGGTATGCACTATTCACCTCATCTCGTTTCCTCTTAGACATACTTACATTCTTGATATGTGGAGTAGTGTCTAGCATAAACAAACCTTTATGCAATATTCCACTCGCCAATCTCCCCTCGACTTTACTAGAATTTACAATAAATTGTAGATGTGATAAGCAATACTCGTATCCAATACTAATGCACTATCACAAAAATCTGACAATTGGAGATTGATCATGAATATACCTAAAGCTTCTCCAAGCTTCTATTTCGCCCTCTCTGCAAGGTACTCTTTGCAGTTCCTCTTCCAATGCTCATCTTTACTATAGTGGAAGCACTGGCCTTTGTCCTTTGTTGGGTCTTTCTTAGCAACCTTTGCTTTACCTGGTCTGCCCTTGCCCTTTCCCTTCTTAAGGGACCTTTCTGCTTTTTTTTTCTTTCTGGTCTCACCAATGTAGAGAACTGGCTTCTCTTTCTTAATAGTACTCTCTACCTCCCTCAACATATTGAGGAGTTTTGAGAGAGTCACCTCAAGCTTGTTCATATTAAAATTCATTATGAACTGTGAAAAGGAATCTAATAGGGACTAAAGCACAATGTCCACACACAAGTTATTCTCTAGGACCATTCCTAGACCTGTGAGTTTCTCTATCCACTCAATCATCTTTAGGACATGGTTCTGAACTGGTGTCCCCTCAGTCATCCTAGCGCGGAAGAGGCTCTTGGATATCTTATATTGCTGAGTCCTTTCCTGTTCCTCAAACAATTTGTGGACATGTAGGAGAATGGATCTAGCATCCATCTTTTCATGTTGTCTCTGTAACTCAGGAGTCATAGTGCCCAACATATAGCACTGAGCAAGAGTGGAGTCATCAATGTACTTCACATAGCGAGTGATCTCATCCTCGCTTGCCCCTTTTTCGGGCGCAGGCATTACTGTATCAAGGACGTACACAATTTTCTCCACCGTGAGAACAATTCTCAAGTTACGAAGACAATCCGTATAATTTGAACCAGTGAGGCGGTTGACATCAAGTATGCTATGTAAGGGATTTGAAAGCGATATTTTCTAAAAATAAAGATGCAGCAGAAATGAATAACATGCAGATTTTGCAAGAAATAAACTATCAAGATATGGACTTCTATCTTAATATGCTCCCACTATTTTACTAACTAGTCACGCGACACCCTCAGCATGTGAAACAGAAGTCTCCGGAAGGCTTCTAGTGGGGATCAGGATCCAATCAGCGTCTTAGTGTAATCTCGAGGGACTCGACCAATCACACTAAGCTTAAAAGATAGGCAACTCTTGCCGATCACAACTCCTTGTGATTCCCATCCTGTTCGACCTCTGAATCACCATGGCCTCGAGGGACTCGACCAACCATGATGCTCGGTTAAGTCAACACCTTCGTTACAAGATGAGTCTGATTTGATGATATACCCTCGAGGGACTCGACCAAGCATACCATACCCTTAGGTCACCGGTGACATCTCTGTTGGGAAATCATAAGGGGGCGACATCATATGCGCAGCGGAAGAACAAGAAAACAAAAATCCCCGATTCCCAAAAAGATGTTCATCGTCGTGCGAAGATTGGTGCGCAAAATCCGCAAAAACACAAAACTGCGTATAAAGATTGTGTTACCTAGGGAGATCGTATATCCCTGTTTCCTTGCAGATCCTTAGGAGAGGGTGAAGGAGGTCAAGCGTCCTCCTCTCTAGCGGTGATCCACACAGCAGGGTTGCGACGACGCTCCTCAAAACTCCAGGCCTACTCTGAGGGGGAGAGGAAGAGGAGAATAGGAAGGGCAAGCAAAGACTCTAGCCTATGAGGCTGTGAATCCCTCCTATTTATAGAGATCCCGTGTCAAAACCCTAATGGGTCCTTTCCCTAGTGGGTATTGGATCTGCATCCAATAAGACAAGGGCTCCGTCGGATATCTCATATCCGAACCTCTACTCATCACAATGCCTACCATATGTGTGTGACCCTCTAGGCCCAATATCGAGCTGGCCGTGAGTCATACCTGTCAGAACTCCTTCTAACTCAGTGAATTATTATCTCTGTAATAATTCACTCGACTCATCGACTACGGAAGTACTAGGCCACTACGCCGTAGTCCCCAGACGATACAGGGGAATCCAATCCATTGGACCTTTCTGTCCTCAGTTACCATGTACCTATAGTCCCTCATCCATCTAATATCCCAGAGACCGTATATCGAGCATGGTGCTGTCAGACCCATACGGTTTCTACTCGAGTCTCGCTCTAATCGGATTCTCCCGGAGAACTCTTTCTCTCTCAACCCGAATGACCCTGGCCAGGGATTTGTCTGAGCAAGAACACATGGGATATTCCTCTCATGATACCGAGAGTGGATGATCCTCTATCGACACTCAATAGCCCTCGTAAGGTCGACTACCACTCCCAATGACCAGCTGTACTAGATCTGGGAACAGCCAAACCTATAAGTCTGGTATCAAAGAGTGGAGCACTCATACAGGACATCCTTGGTGTCTCAAGTCTAAGAACCAGATACACCACTAGGACTACGGAATCGTTGTCTGACAATAAGGCATCATCAACCATCCAGCATTCCGTAAGCGGATCAATCAGTGAACTCATTCTCCAATGAGCACCTGTACTGTATCCCTAGTGTCCCTACACGAGCAGCTATGAGACCAGCTGCATCCATCATATGGACGGGTATACAGCACACCAGTCTATCCGGTTATCACGATGTCCCTCTCGAGTAACCTATGACCGGGATTATTTAGGATATGTGTTTAAAGGTGAATCGGTCTCATTATCGTGATCTCATCACGATCCGATTCCCATTGCACAAATCCAAGGACATCACAATATATATGCATTTATGCAATAGTTATAAAGTGATATACGCCAAAATATAATAAGCAAAAAGATTCTGTATCAAGTCACACGTGCCATCACTCACGTGATTGGCTTGCTGGGCACTTATGACTAGCAATCTCCCACTTGACCTAAAGCCAATCACCTATGTGTCTGATCCCCATCAGACCCCTGTGACGCTCAAAGACAAAATGAGACAACGGCTTTGTCAGTGGATCTGCAATGTTATCTTCGGATGGAACTCTTTCCACTGCTACATCTCCTCGGGTTACGATCTCTCTTATAAGCTGGAACCTTCTCAGAACACTTCTGATAAGACCCGGGTTCCCTTATTTGAGTAATCACCCCATAGTTGTCGCAATATAAGGAAGTCGACTTGTCGCTATCTGTATCGACTCCCAAATCTGTGATGAACTTCTTCACCCAGACTCCCTCCTTTGCTGCATCTAATGCAGCAATGTACTCCGCCTCTATGGTTGAGTCAACAGTAGTATCTTGCTTGGAACTCTTCCAGCACACTGCTCCTCCATTCAAGGTGTACACATACCCTGAATTCGACTTGCTATCATCGACATCAGACTGAAAACTTGAGTCAGTGAAGCCTTCAACCTTAAGGCTATTACCTCCATATACTAGTAAAAGATCCTTAGTCCTTCTCAAGTACTTAAGGATACACTTTACTGCTTTCCAGTGCTCCAAGCCTGGATCCGCCTGATACCTGCTCGTGACACTCAGAGCATGCGCTATATCAGGCCTAGTACATAGCATGACATACATGATAGACCCTATTGCTGAGGCATAAGGTATCATATTCATGTTTGCCCTTTGGAATTTTCCATGCCAAACCTTTTGACAATGGTTTCTATGTACCTGGACTGGGACAAGCCAAGCATCCTCTTGGATCTATCTCTATAGATTCTAATCCCCAAGATTTAGGATGCTTCCCCTAAGTCCTTTATGGAGAAGTGTCTAGATAACCAAGTCTTTACTGTGGATAGCATTCCTACGTCATTCCCAATGATGAGAATGTCATCCACATATAACACCAAAAAGGTGATAGCGCTCCCACTTACCTTTCTGTATACACAAGGCTCATCTTCGTTCTTAACGAAGTCATAAGATCTGATTGCCTCATCAAATCTTATGTTCCAACTTCGGGAAGCTTGCTTTAGTCCATAAATGGATCTAAGCAACCTACACACCTTATCTGGGCAGTTCTTGGACATGAATCCCTCAGGTTGCATCATATACATCTCCTCCTCGAGGTTCCCGTTGAGGAATGCGGTTTTCACATCCATCTGCCAGATCTCATAATCATAGTGTGCTGCAATAACCAATAGAATTCTGATGGATTTTAGCATTGCTACGGGTGAGAAGGTTTCGTCGTAGTCAACACCTTGCCTTTGACGATACCCCTTAGCCACTAGCCTTGCTTTATAGGTCTCTACCTTTCCATCTACTCCGATCTTTTTCTTAAAGATCCACTTGCAACCGATGGGTACAATACCTTCGGGTGCATCAACTAGGTTCCAAACCTTATTGGAGTACATAGAATCCATCTCAGAATTCATGGCTTCTTTCCACTTCCCGGAGTCTATACTCATAATAGCCTCCTCGTAGGTCTGAGGATCAATATCCTCTACATCCTCTGCTCTAATATGTCCCACATATCTCTCAGGAGGATGGGATACTCTATCAGACCTGCGTAAAGTTGAAACTTGTGTATTAGATACCTGAACAGACTCGGGCTGTAGAGTGGTGCTTGAGCTTGGTTCTCCAACCTCGCTCAATTCTATCATTCTCCCACTGTCTCCGTCAAGAATGTGTTCCTTCTCAAGGAACACTGCTCTCTTAGCTACAAAGACCTTTTGGTCCTCGAGATGATAGAAGTAATACCCACAAGTTTCCTTGGGGTATCCCACAAATTTACATCGCCCTGTCCTTGATTCTAACTTATCGGGGTTGTGTCTTTTAACATGGGCAGAGCAGCCCCAAATCTTAACTACTTTAAGATCAGGCTTCTTCCCTTTCCATATCTCATATGGTGTAGACACCACCGACTTAGTTGGAACTCTGTTCAGAAGGTAAGCTGCGGTTTCTAGGGCATATCCCCAGAATGAGATGGGTAGGTCAGCGAAACTCATCATGGACCGTACCATATCTAATAATGTACGATTTCTCCTTTCAGAGACACCATTGAGCTGAGGTGTATAAGGAGGTGTCCATTGGGATAATATCCCATGGTCCTTGAGGAAGTGAGTAAACTCTGTACTTAAGTACTCACCTCCTCGATCTGATCGAAGAGTTTTGATACTCTTTCCAGTCTGGTTCTCCACCTCATTCTTATACTCTCTGAATTTCTCAAATGCCTCGGACTTGTACTTCATTAAGTACACATATCCATACCTTGAGAAATCATCAGTAAATGTAATGAAGTAGGAGTAACCTCCAATGGCATGAGTTGACATGGGTCCACATACATCACTATGTATGAGTTCCAACAACTCAGTGGCTCTCTCTCTAGTTCCACTAAATGGAGAGTTGGTCAGTTTTCCACGAATGCAAGGCTCACAAGTTGCATATGACACATAGTCAAATGGATCTAGATATCCATCATTTAGCAACTTTTGAATCCTTCTTTCATGGATGTGACCTAGCCTACTATGCCACAGGTATGCACTGTTCAACTCATCTCGTTTCCTTTTGGACACATTTATATTCATGATATGTGGAGTGGTGTCTAACATAAATAAACCATTATGCAATGTTCCTTTCTTGATGATCTTATCATCTAATAATATCGAACAACCATTGTTCTCAAAAACAAATTTATATCCACTAACTGTTAAACATGAAATGGAGATAATGTTTTTGATAATAGAAGGAACAAAATAACATGCATCTAATGCAATAAAAGCTCCACTAGGCAGATGTAGGGCGACCTCGCCAACAGCTAATACAGCAACTTTTGCTCCATTACCCATCTTGAGGTCCATCTCGCCTCTCTCTAGTCTCCTAGGCCTTGCCAGAACCTGCAACGAATTACATATATGATAAGCACTACCGGTATCTAATACCCATGTGTTATCATAAGAGTCTGACAAATGGAGACTGATCATGAATGTACCTGAAGCTTCATCAAGCTTTTGTTTCGCCCTTTCTGCAAGGTACTCTTTACAGTTTCTCTTCCAGTGCCCATCTTTACCATAGTGGAAGCACTGGCCTTTGTCCTTTGTTGGGTCTTTCTTAGCAACCTTTGCTTTACCTTGTTTGCCCTTGCCCTTTCCCTTCTTAAGGGACCTTTCTGCTTTCCTTTTCTTTCTGGTCTCACCAGTGTAGAGAACTGGCTTCTCTTTCTTAATAGTACTCTCTGCCTCCCTCAACATATTGAGGAGCTCTGGGAGAGTCACCTCAAGCTTGTTCATATTAAAGTTCATTATGAACTGTGAAAAGGAATCTGGTAGGGACTGAAGCACAATGTCCACACACAAGTTATCCTCTAGGACCATTCCTAGACCTGTGAGTTTCTCTATCCACTCAATCATCTTTAGGACATGGTTCTGAACCGGTGTCCCCTCAGTCATCCTAGCGCGGAAAAGGCACTTGGATATCTCATATCGTTGAGTCCTTCCCTGTTCCTCAAACAATTTATGGACATGTAGGAGAATGGATCTGGCATCCATCTTTTCATGTTGTCTCTGTAACTCTGGAGTCATAGAGCCCAACATATAGCACTGAGCAAGAGTGGAGTCATCAATGTACTTCACGTAGCGAGCGATCTCATCCTCGCATGCCCCTTCTTCGGGCGTAGGCATCACTGTATCAAGGACGTACACGATTTTTCTCCGCTGTGAGAACAATTCTCAAGTTACGGAGCCAATCCGTATAATTTGGACCAGTGAGGCGGTTGACATCAAGTATGCCACGTAAGGGATTTGAAAGCGACATTTTCTGAAAATAAAGATGTAGCAAAAATGAATAACATGCAGATTTTGCAAGAAATAAACTATCAAGATATGGACTTCTATCTTAATATGCTCCCACTATTTTACTAACGAGTCACGCGACACCCTCAGCACGTGAAACGGAAGTCTCCGGCAGACTTCTAGTGGGGATCAGGATCCAATCAGCGTCTTAGTGTAACCTCGAGGGACTCGACCAATCACACTAAGCCTAAAAGGTAGACAACTCTTGCCGATCACAACTCCTTGTGATTCCCGTCCTGTTCGGCCTCCGAATCACCATGGCCTCGAGGGACTCGACCAACCATGATGCTCGGTTAAGTCAACACCTTCGTTACAAGATGAGTCTGATTTGATGATATACCCTCGAGGGACTCGACCAAGCATATCATGCCCTCAGGTCACCGGTGACATCTCTATGTCGTAAGCAAGATAGCGAATCGCGATATAGGTGAGTCTCGAGGGACTCGACCAACTCAACCTACACCGGGATTCGGTTCCTACTCATAACGATGGAAGGCCACGTGGGTCAATCTAATTGCCTCACGTTTATCGACTTAATTTTATCGAGAGATGTTTCTATGATTTGGTCTCCTAATATGACATGTCACACATATACATATTTAATACATATCTACATCGCATGCAAATATATATACATATCTAGTATGTGTATAAGCAATCACACCAGATGATCATGGACCACAACCTAATATGATTAGGCCCGAGCCAGTAGGCCTAATCACTCACATCAAGATCTATGTGTGCAACGGTGCATCTCCATGCCTTGTGATCGTCCATCTCGTCCTCGTCGGTTCCGTCGACATCTTGATGCATCTCCATGCATCACGATCGTCCGTCTCGTGGGTCCCGCTATGGCATCCACGCTCCCGCTGCACCTCCTCATGTGATTACAACTTAATCATAGGCACGCAGGCCCGACAATAAACGAGAAATATAATGGAGGTTCGCAGACCTCAATAATAATAATCACAAGTACACACATCACACGGTCCATGATCATCCGTCCACTCATCATACATCACATGTATAAATAATCATCATCATGTAGGACTACTAGATAATAATAAAAATAATAATCAACTAAACCTTTTAATTAATTAATATTTTCTGAAATCAGGGATATATAGGGAATTTCTCAATTCCTAAGGGTATTTTCGTAATTTGGACAAAAGACAGAAACTGGAATTTCTCAAATTCCGAGGGGGCAAAACTGTCTTTTTGCCCAGAAAACCCTAATGCCCTTCTCCCCCTTGCTGCTGCGCCGCCGCCGCCTCCGCGGGCGGTTCTGCCCGCGAGTCAGCGCCCGCAGGTGGTGCTGTCTCGCTGGCGGCCGCCCCTGCGGGATTTTTGCCCGTGGGAGCAGCGGCCACAGGCGCCGCTGCCCTGCGGTGCCTCAGCCCGCGCTGCTACCCCGCGGCGCCTCTGCCCGCGGGCTCAGTGGCCGCAGGCGCTTCTACCGAGCGGGCTGCCAGCCCCGCCGGCCGCAAGCCTGCTGCAAGCAGACCGCCGGCCGGCTGCTGCAGGCACAGCGCTTGCGCATGCGCCGGCGCTGTGCTGCCTGGCTGCGGCTGCGGCTGGCTGCAGGCATGCAGATCGAGGGCAGCAACTGTTGCTGCCCTTCCTTGCTTTTGCGTCAACGATTTTGACGTCAATATTCTTCCTAAACACAACACACGCAGTTCAAAAACCAATCATTCGCACGAACAACCTGGCTCTGATACCACTGTTGGGAAATCATAAGGGGGCGACATCATATGCGCAGCGGAAGAACAAGAAAACAAAAATCCCCGATTCCCAAAAAGATGTTCATCGTCGTGCGAAGATTGGTGCGCAAAATCCGCAAAAACACAAAACTGCGTATAAAGATTGTGTTACCTAGGGAGATCGTATATCCCTGTTTCCTTGCAGATCCTTAGGAGAGGGTGAAGGAGGTCAAGCGTCCTCCTCTCTAGCGGTGATCCACACAGCAGGGTTGCGACGACGCTCCTCAAAACTCCAGGCCTACTCTGAGGGGGAGAGGGAGAGGAGAATAGGAAGGGCAAGCAAAGACTCTAGCCTATGAGGCTGTGAATCCCTCCTATTTATAGAGATCCCGTGTCAAAACCCTAATGGGTCCTTTCCCTAGTGGGTATTGGATCTGCATCCAATAAGACAAGGGCTCCGTCGGATATCTCATATCCGAACCTCTACTCATCGCAATGCCTACCATATGTGTGTGACCCTCTAGGCCCAATATCGAGCTGGCCGTGAGTCATACCTGTCAGAACTCCTTCTAACTCAGTGAATTATTATCTCTGTAATAATTCACTCGACTCATCGACTACGGAAGTACTAGGCCACTACGCCGTAGTCCCCAGACGATACAGGGGAATCCAATCCATTGGACCTGTCTGTCCTCAGTTACCATGTACCTATAGTCCCTCATCCATCTAATATCCCAGAGACCGTATATCGAGCATGGTGCTGTCAGACCCATACGGTTTCTACTCGAGTCTCGCTCTAATCGGATTCTCCCGGAGAACTCTTTCTCTCTAAACCCGAATGACCCTGGCCAGGGATTTGTCTAAGCAAGAACACATGGGATATTCCTCTCATGATACCGAGAGTGGATGATCCTCTATCGACACTCAATAGCCCTCGTAAGGTCGACTACCACTCTCAATGACCAGCTGTACTAGATCTGGGAACAGCCAAACCTATAAGTCTGGTATCAAAGAGTGGAGCACTCATACAGGACATCCTTGGTGTCTCAAGTCTAAGAACCAGATACACCACTAGGACTACGGAATCGTTGTCTGACAATAAGGCATCATCAACCATCCAGCATTCCGTAAGCGGATCAATCAGTGAACTCATTCTCCAATGAGCACCTGTACTGTATCCCTAGTGTCCCTACACGAGCAGCTATGAGACCAGCTGCATCCATCATATGGACGGGTATACAGCACACCAGTCTATCCGGTTATCACGATGTCCCTCTCGAGTAACCTATGACCGGGATTATTTAGGATATGTGTTTAAAGGTGAATCGGTCTCATTATCGTGATCTCATCACGATCCGATTCCCATTGCACAAATCCAAGGACATCACAATATATATGCATTTATGCAATAGTTATAAAGTGATATACGCCAAAATATAATAAGCAAAAAGATTCTGTATCAAGTCACACGTGCCATCACTCACGTGATTGGCTTGCTGGGCACTTATGACTAGCAATCTCTATGTCGTAAGTAAGATAGCGAATCGCGATATAGGTGAGTCTCGAGCGACTCGACCAACTCAACCTACACCAGGAATCGGTTCCTACTTATAACGATGGAAGGCCACGTGGGACAATCTAATTGCCTCACGTTTACCGACTTAATATTAATAAGAGAGATGTTTCTATGATTTAGTCTCCTAATATGACATGTCACACATATACATATTTAATATATTTCTACATCGCATGCAAATATATATACATATCTAGTATGTGTATAAGCAATCACACTAGATGATCATGGACCACAACCTAATGTGATTAGGCCCGAGCCAATAGGCCTAATCACTAACATCAAGATCTATGTGTGCAATGGTGCATCTCCATGCCCTATGATCGTCCATCTCGTCCTCCTTGGTTTCATCGACATCTTGATGCATCTTCATGTATCGCGATCATCCGTCTCGTGGGTCTCACTATCGCATCCACGCTCCCGCTGCGCCTCCTCATGTGATTACAACTTAATCATAAGCACGCAAGCCCGACAATAAACGAAAAATATAATGGAGTCTCGCAGACCTCAATAATAATAATCACAAGTACACACATCACACGGTCCATGATCATCCGTCCACACATTATACATCACATGTATAAATAATCATCATCATGTAGGACTACTAGATAATGATAAAAAATAATAATCAACTAAACCTTTTAATTAATTAGTATTTTATGAAACTAGGGATAGAGAATTTTTGAATTCATAGGGGTATTTTTATAATTTGGACAAAAGGATAGAATTTGAATTTCTGAAATTCATAGGGGTAAAACTATCTTTTTGCCCAAGAATGCCCTAATGCCCTACGCCCTTGCTGTCGCCGCCGTCGCCACCCTGCTGGCGGCGGCCTATGCAGCGAGGTGAGGGCGTTGCCCTCGCCTACAGGCGGCGCTGCCGTTGAGGGTGAGCGCCCCCGCGGGCGATTCTGCCCCTACGGTCGCCATCGCCTCCGTGGGCGGTTTTGCCCGCAGGGCAACGCCCATAGGCGGCCGCCCCTACGGGGGGGTTCCGCCTGCGGGAGCAGTGGTGGCAGGCGCCGCTGCCCTGCATCGCCTCTGCCCATGGGCTGCCAGCCCTGTTGGACGCAAACCTGCTGCAAGCAAGCTGCCAGCCCCGTCGGATGCAAGCAGGCTGACGGTCGGCTATTGCAGACACAGCCCCTGCGCTGCCTTCCTGTGGCTACGCTGCATGCAGATCAAGGGCAGCAACTGTTGCTACCCTTTCTCGCTTTTGTGTCAACGATTTTGACGTCAAAAGTTTCTTCAAAACACAACACACGTAGTTCAAAAATCAATCTATCGCACGAACAACCTGGCTCTGATACCACTATCGGGAAATCTTAGGGGCAACATCAGATGCGCAGCAGAAGAATAAGAAAAACAAAATCCCCTATTCCCAAAGAGATGTTCGTCATCGTACGAAGATTGGTGCGCAAAATTCGCAAAACTTAAAACTGCGTATAGAGAAGATTGTGTTACCTAGGGAGATTGTATATCCTTGTTTCCTCGCAGATCTTTAGGATTGGGTGAAGGAGGTTAAGCGTCCTCCTCTCTAGCGGTGATCCACACAGCAGAGCTGCAACGATGCTCCTCAAAACTCCAAGCCTACTCTAAGGTGGAGAGGGGGAGGAGACTAGGAGAGGTAAGCAAAGGCTCGAGCTTGTGAGGCTCTGAATCCCTCCTATTTATAGAGGTCCCCTGTCAAACCCTAATGGGTCCTCCCCTAGTGGGTATTGGATCTGCATCCAATAAGACAAGGGCTCCATCGGATATCTCATATCCGAACCTATACTTATCGCAACACCTACCATATGTGTGTGACCCTCTAGGCCCAATATCGAGCTAGCCATGAGTCATACCTGTCAGAACTCCTTCTAACTCAGTGAATTATTATCTCTGTAATAATTCACTTGCCTCATCGACTACGGACGTACTAGGCCACTACATCATAGTCCCCAAACGATACAGGGGAATCCAATCCATTGGACCTGTCTATCCTTAGTTACCGTGTACCTATAGTCCCTCATCCTTCTAATATCCCAAAGACCGTATATCGAGCATGGTATTGTCAAACCCATACAGTTTCTACTCGAGTCTCGCTCTAATGGATTCTTCCGGAGAACTCTTTCTCTCTTAACCTGAATGACCCTAGCTAGGGATTTTTCTGAGCAAGAACACTTGGGATATTCCTCTCATGACGCCGAGAGTGGATGATCCTCTATCGACACTCAATGGCCCTCGTAAGGTCGACTACCACTCCCAATGACCGGCTATACTAGATCTGGGATAGCCAACCCTATAAGTCTGGTATCAAAGAGTGGAGTATTCATATAGGACATCCTTGGTGTCTCAAGTCTAAGGACCAGATATACCACTAGGACTATGGAATCGCTGTCTAACAATAAAGCATCATCAACCATCCAGCATTCCGTAAGCGGATCAATCAGTGAACTCATTCTCCAATGAGCACCTATATTGTATCCCTAATGTCCCTACACGAGTAGCTATGAGACCAGCTGCATCCATCATATGGACGGGTATACAGCACACCAGTTTGTCCGGTTATCATGATATCCCTCTCGAGTAACCTATGACCAGGATTATTTAGGATATATGTTTAAAGGTGAATCGATCTCATTATCGTGATCTTATCACGATCTGATTCCCATTGCACAAATCCAAAGACATCACAATATATATATGCATATATACAATAGTTATAAAGTGATATATGTCAAAATATAATAAGCAAAAAGATTATGTATCAAGTCACACGTGCCATCACTCACGTGATTGACTTGTTGGGCACCTATGACTAGCAATTAGGTCATACTAGCATGAAACTAATTTCTCAAATCTCATCTAAAGAACTTGTAAGAGGTATTCCTAACAACAAGATTGTTAAAGACAATGTGTGTGATGCATGTCAACTAGGAAAACAAATAAAATGAAGTTTCAAACTAAAGAATCAAATAAGCAACTCAAGACCATTGCAATTGATCCATATGGATTTATTTGGACCAATTGATATATCAAACATAGGAGGTAGCAAATATGCATTTGTAATTATGAACATTTATAATAGATACAGTTGGATATACTTCTTGGCACACAAAAGTAACTGCTTTAGATATTTTTTTAAGTTTTGTAAACTTGTTCAAAATGAAAAAGGCTTTATGATTTCATCAATTCAGAGTGATCACGATGGTGAATTTCAAAACCATAATTTTTAAAATTTTTGTGAATCTAATGGATACAACCACAATTTCTCTACTCCAAGAAATTCTCAACAAAATGAAGTAGTAGAAAGAAAAAATAAAAATTCATAAGAAATAGCAAGAACTATGTTGAACGAACATAGCCTACCTAAATATTTTTGGGTTGAAGCCGTTAATATGACAAGCTATGTTATGAATAGGATTCTAGTAAGACCATTACTTTCCAAAACTCCTTATGAATTATGAAATAACAAAAAATCCAACATTTTATATTTTAAAGTTTTCAGTTATAAATATTTTATCTTGAATGAAAAAGATACCTTTAGGAAAGTTTGATGCAAAATCTGATGAAGGGATTTTTCTTAGCTACTCTTCTATTTCTAAAGCTTTTCGTATCTTTAACAAAAGAACTTTGGTTATAGAAGAGTCAATTCATGTTGTCTTTAATGAAGTTTTCAAATTTAAGAAAAATAAATTTGATAATAATCATAATTTTGATGCTTTAAATTTAAATGAACCCTCTCCTCCAACTAGCAACTTGGATACATCTTCTTCCGAAATATCCTTATCCAAGAAATGAAAGTATGTAGATGCTCACCCTAAGGAGCTAATCATATGAGACACATCAAAAGGGGTTCAAACTCGTATTTCTCTTAAAAATGTTTGTGCTAACGCTACTTTTCTTTCTCATATTGAACCTAAATTCATTGATGAGGCCTTGAAAGATGATTCATGGGTTATCGCATTGCAAGAAGAGTTGAACCAATTTATGATAAACAAGGTGTGGAAGCTTATTCCTAGGCCTAATGACCATTTAGTTATTGGTACTAAGTGAATTTTTAGAAAGAAGCAAGCTGAATTTGGTATTATGATTAGAAAAAAGACTAGATTAGTGATCAAGGGTTTCAACCAAGAAGAATGTATCTATTATAATGAAACCTTCACTGTTGTGGAACGATTAGAAGCCATAAGGATACTCCTTGCCTATGCTACTAGTAATAATTTTAAGTTATTTCAAATGGATGTCAAAAGTACTTTTCTTAATAGCTTTATTTCTGAAGAAGTTTACTTTGAATAACTTTCTAGATTTTAGAATGATAATTTTCTGAATCATATGTTTAAATTGACTAAAGCTCTCTATAGATTAAAATAAGCCCTAAGGGCTTGGTATGAGAGACTTAGCTCCTTTCTTATCCAAAATAATTTCTCTAAAGGCAAGGTCGATACTACATTATTTATTAAAAATTTTAAAAATAATTTTCTTGTTGTTCAAATATATGTTGAAGATATTATTTTTTGTTCTACAAATGAATCCTTATGCGAATCATTTGCCAATAGTATGAGTCAAGAGTTTGAAATGAGTTTAATGGGTGAACTAACTTTCTTTTTAGACCTACAAATCAAACAACTTAGTAATGATATTTTTGTATTCAAACAAAATATGCATTAGATTTGCTAAAATGGTTTAATATGGATAGTTCAAAGGCTATCAATACTCCTATGAGTACCTCCACTAAGTTAGACATTGACGAAAGTGGAGAAAGCTTTGATCAAAAAGGTTATAGGGGTATGATAGGAAGTTTCCGCTCTTCTTAGCCCGATGCCCGAACCCATGGCCCGAAGCCTTCTATCGATACATCGACCGATCCTTCGGCGTGACGTCCAATCTTCTGACATGTTTTTCTTCGACCCAACATGATTCTTCCTGCTTTAATTATCTCTCCTTGATCGAAGCTTCTTGTGTCACACAAAACGTAGATAAAATCATCAACACTATCAATTGGTTTTATCATCAAAATCTGAGATTCAACAATCTCCCCATTTTTTATAATGACAACTAGTTGATAACGGAATTAACCTTAACGGCCCCTATCAATATGTCATATTGATAGAACTCTTGGATTCAAAAAATCCAAGCAATGTGTTATCATAACATCATCATACTTCTCTCCCTTTGTCATCAACAAAAAGGAGAAGTGCAACTATCAAGTTTTTAGACATACAAGTTCAAATCATTGCATAATAAATATAATCTCTAGTTTTATCATCATGCAAGTATTATAACATACAGCTAGCAAATTTGTTCATCACCTTACAACATGCATAATCACCAAATCATCATTAATTTTAAAGATGTGCAAGATTGTAAATTTTACAAGTTTGCATTTTTGCTTCTTAAGATAGACAAGCTAACAATTTTTGGTGATGTTCAAGATAGCATGTTCTTTCTTCTCTTTTGAGAAGTATGATTTTTTTGCTTCCTTTACAAAATGCAAGCTAGCAAAATTTTACATCATTTTACAATATGGAAGCTAGCAAAATTTTAAGTTTTGCAAGTTTGTAGATTTTGCTAGATGTGCAAGTTAGTATGTTTGTTTTTCTTTACGATGTTCAAACTAGCAAGATTTTCACACATGAAAGTTGGAAAAAATTTTGCACCATGAGCTAGTAAATTTTCTCCCCCTTTGTCATTGTCAAAAAGAAGGGAAGAATATAATGTTGTAATTCTTTTTCCATTTATAACAATTTTCAAATCATGACAAAGGTAAAGTATCAATCTTCTGCATCATTATAGTTTCAAATTAAAACATGCACAATTTCAAAACTTTACATTTCATCCATATTTAATGCATCATACCAAAAATAAATCAATCATCACTATGGGCATATCATATATGATATTCAAGCATTCATGATATATTATTTTGGCAACAAATCAGAGTATTACGTGCATCATTCCAAATTATAAATAATTCAAATCATGATTGTATCAAAATGTCAAATTACATTATATCCTACCATGCATGATCATAACTTCTCATTTGTATGCATCAATATAATATCATGAGTATTACATAATTTTATATCATCACATGAAGGATAAAAAAAATTTGGTGATGAGATATACTTCATGAATACAAGGAATTATAAAATTCATATCATAAAAGATTGTCGATTCATGCATTTCAATAAATATTTTTTAAAACATCATCACTTCAACTCATCATGCACAATATCAAAATATAAAATCATCAAACATGATTCAAACATTTATTTTCAAAATATTCATCATTATTTTCAACTCATTCAATTTATCAAATCAACAAAGTCACTTTTAAGAGATTCAAAATGAAATAAAGAGATTCATCGATATCTCGAAATGCAAGTGATTTCCTTTCTCCCCTTTGTCATTGTAAATAAGAAAGAAGAATTTTTAATGGTGCAATTTATTTCTTTCTTACATCAATGCTCTAAGAATCACATAAATATAAAGGTAATCATATGAAAATCATGACACCAAGAAGGATCAATTCGTAAATGATTTATCTTGACAAATCTCCTTTTTAGTAAATAAGAAATCTTAGGAGATCAATTAGTATGAAAAATCTTTAAGTCATGAATTTCGAAAAAGATATTCTCTTTAGTAAATCGTAAAAAGAAACAAGGAGAAAAAAATCTCAATTCATAGAAAGATCTAAAGTATCAAATATTGAGAAATCAAGATCGTGATTTGGATTAATAACTCATTCAAATCTAAGTCATAAAAATCACTTTAGAGATTCATAAAATAACATAAATAGATTCATTAATCTTTTTTTTTTATAATCGATAAAGTAGAGAAATAAGAAAAAAAAATACTTTCCTCTTTGTAGTTGTCTCAATTCATATGATTTATTTCATATAAGCATGTCTTTTTCATTTATGGTAAATAAAAATATGCATCATCATCGTTTAAAAGCAAAGTTCATCACGACAAGATCAATAAGCCATACATCATAAATATCATCATGTATAATTTTGAAATAAAAACTCATTAAGCATGATCATTATTAAATTTAAACATAAAGTATTTTTCAATCAAAATTGAAAAACAATACAGAAATCATCAAGATACATATTATTTCTTCTTAAAAACATACAAAGGATTAATCATTAGATTTAAATCTAACATTTTGTTCCTTTATCATAAAACATGTAATTTTCATGATAATATTCAAAATTAGCTAGAAAAGGAAAAAAGCATGATCCCCTATTATTTATTTATTTTTTTATATTTTATAAACTAATTTAAAAATAACATATGAAATGTATCAAGTAATTTTCAAAATAAAGCAAAAGGATTTTGGTTACCTTGTCATCAAAAGATGTTAAGGCGTAGTTTGTCACCTCGCCTTTGTTGGTTTGTTCTTCATCTTTAGATGAACTTGATTTGTCCTAAGCCACCTTGAATACTTTCTTCTTCTTTAGCAACTTCTTCTTTTTAAGTTCATTTTCACTTTTTGATTCTTGTTTTAAGTACTTTTTAAGTTTTATTGTGACAAGTTCGAAGTCATCATCACTTGAGCTTTCGCTCGAGTGGTCATCTTGAGTTCTAAGTGTCAAATCCTTCTTATTCTTTGGAAGGTTGTTCTCGAGTTCTTCATGTATATTACACGTCAATTCATAGGTCATCAAAGACCCAATAAATTCTTCGAGAGGAAAAATATTCAAATTCTTGGCCTCTTGAATGGTCGTTACTTTAGGATCCTAATTTTTAGAAAGAGATCGTAAAACATTATTAACAAGTTCAAAATTCAAAAAACTTTTACCAAGAGCTTTTAAACTATTGATGACATATGTAAAACAGGTGTACCTGTCTCCAACAGTTTCACTTGGCTTCATTCAAAATAGTTCAAAAGCACGCATCAAATGATTTATCTTAGAATCTTTTACTCTACTAGTGCCTTTTGTTGAATCTCGTATTTTGATGATGAAACCAATTGATATGTATTTATGTTTTAATCTATGTTTTGAGTGATGCAAGATGCTTCGATCAGGATGAGACAATTAGAGCAAGAAAAATCATGTTGTGCCAGACGAAAACATGTCAAAAGATTAGACGTTGAGTTGGAGGAATGGTCGACGTATCGACAGAAGGCTTTGGGCTGTGGATTCGGGCATTTGGCCAAGAAGAGCGGATATTGCGCCAAGGATATTGGAGTTGCGGAGTCAACTGGCTGATCGAGCAATAGGCCGCAAGAGAGGATGATGCGCCAAAGAATCGGACGAAGCGTCGAGGGACCAATGACATGCCGGACAACTTGATTAAAGCTTAGTATTAATTGTCTAGATCAAAGTATGATTTACATATGTAGGATTAACTATGATAGCAAGGCATGTTGTAAAATGAAGTCTCGGAGTCAAGATCGAGATCACGTTGGGAGTTCAAGAGTTCTTTGGAAGTTCGGACATTCGTCGGAAGTTCTGTCTGAACTAGTCGAGAAGTCTCAGAGCTTCCCAGAGAAGGTCGTTAGAACTCACCAAGAAGATCATCGTGAAGTCTAGGAGCTTGCCGGGAGTCTGCCAGAATATTGCCGAGATATCGTTGGAAGTTCACCGGAAGATCGTCGGAAGCTCGCCGGAAGAATAGACATAGGGACTTGTTTAACTTAGCAAATGTCTTAGGATTTTGTAGTTAGCACGTAATTGGGCTTGGATTTGGGCCAACCTAATTAGGGGCCAGCTAGGCCCATGTAAGGATTGTGTTGGACCCAATAAGAGGCCCAAACAATGCCCCAAGAAGTCTCACCATCGTGGCACAGTCTTCGAGACTATGTCACACGATGGTACCACTAGTCTGGGCGATTGTACTACCCCTGGCAAGGTGCCAGGCGATTGTACTACTAGTCTAGGCAGTGGTACCACCCAGCACCGCCCCCCAGGTAGTGGTACCGCCAAACCTGGGTGATGGTACCGCCCAGGACAGTGTTAGTGTCAGACTGACACTAGGTAGTGGTACCGCCCAACGCAGGCGGTAGTACCACCCGTGCCCAGGGAACCTGGGATGTGAAAGTTTTAGGCTTCAAGTTTGAATCAACTTGAAGCCTATAAATACCCCTCTCATCCTTGGTTAAAAGACATAAGCACAAAGAGTTTGAAAGTAAAGAAATGCTGCTACAATCTCTTGAGAAATTTCTTCCTCCACTCTAAGTTTAGAATTCTGTAAGAGGAGTGTGAGTGCTTGTAAGGGTTGTCTCCTAAACCCGTGAAAAGGAAAAGAGGGGTGTAAGAAGGAGGTTGATCTTTGCCTATTAAAGGAAGATCGATAGTGGATGTAGGTCACGATGACCAAACCACTATAAATCAGTTTGCATTTTACTTTGAGCAATTTATCCTTACTACAAACCTCTTTAATAGCTTACTGCCTTCAATACTTTTTCGTATGCTTTCAAGCTATCTTTACGAAACCGGTTTTATCAAAACGAAAAGTTTTTGAAGACGTGATTTTACCGTTGCACTAATTCACCCCCCCTCTTAGTGCTGACCCTGCTCTTGATCCTAACAATTGGTATCAGAGCCTCGTTTTCTAATTTGGTTTAACACCCAAATAGAAATGGCTCTTTTCGGCTTTCAAGAGGGTCACTCTCTCATTCGTCCTCCCTTTTTCAATGGGATGGACTACACTTATTGGAAAACTTGAATGAGAGTTTTCTTGCTTTCATTGAATCTCGATTTATGGCACATAGTCGAATTTGGTTTTCAAATGTCTTCTCTTCCAATTAACCATTAGAATGATTTGGAGAAGAAGACTTTTTCTCTAAATGCAAAGGCTATGAATGCCTTATTTTGCACCTTAGATAAAAACGAATTCAATCGGGTTTCTTTGTGCGAAACAACTTTCGATATTTGGCACATTCTTGAAACCACACATGAAGGCACAAGTAGTGTTTAGGATTCTAAATTTAATTTTTTGATGCCTGATTTTGAACTATTTTATATGAAACCAAGTGAAACTATTGGAGACATGTACACCCATTTTACGGATGTCATCAATGGTTTAAAAGCACTTGGTAGAAGTTTTTTGGATTTTGAACTTGTAAACAAAATTTTACGTTCTCTTAATAAGAATTGGGATTCAAAAGTAACAGCAATTCAAGAATCAAAAATTTTGAATACCGGTTGAATAACTAAGAGGGTCTTTAATGACTTATGAAATGATATGCAATGCACGTAAAGAACTTGAGAACCACATTCCAAAGAACAGGAACGATTTCGGACTTAGAACAATTGAAGACCACTCGAGCATAAGCTCAAGTGATGGTGAACTTGAACTCCTCATAAAAAATTTAAAACAAGAATCAAAAATTAAAAATGAACTTAAAAAGAAGAAGAAGGCGACTTTGGACGAATTGAGCTCCTCCGAAGACGAGGAGAAAATCAACAAAGGCGAGATGGCAAACTATGCCTTAATGGCTTTTGACGTTGAGGTAATCAAAACGCCTTTAGTTTATTTTGAATTTACATGATATATTTCATGAGTTATTTTTAATTTAGTTTAGAATTAATTTTCTTGAAAAGTACATGTTTAATAATGAAAAAAAATAGGAATCATGTTTATCATTCTAACAATTTTGAAAATAATCATGAAAATTATATGTTTATGATAAAAAAAATGATTTTGATTAAAAATGCCTTATGAAATCATGTTTGATGATATCATGCCTAATAAATTTATTTTTTAAAATTATGCATGAAGATTTTTGAGATTTATGGATTATCGATTTTTTAATGAACGTGGCCTTTTTAGTTTTAAACTATGATATATGTTTTCATACAAAAACTTGAGCATATTGATTTGAAATCATGTTTAATGGTTTTATAATTCAAAATTATGCATGATGAATCTTGCAATTTACGGATTATCAATTTTTACCATAACGAAAGTGTCTTATTGATCTTTGTCATAATAAATCTTGCACTTTTAGTTTTAAACATGATACATATTTTGATTTGGCATAAATGAAAAAGACATGCTTGTATGAAATAAATAAAAAGAGGATAGGTTTCTCCTTGAAAGATTTTTTTATCGAGTTTTCAAAAAGGGAGAGATTAACGAATCTATCTATACCTTTTTATGAATCTCTTGAAAACGATCTTGATTTGATGATTTAAATTTAAATGAGCTTTATCTTGATTTTTCGAAATTTATAACTTGAGATTTCTTATGCATGAATCAAGATTTCCTATGTTTCTTTTCTCCACTTACAAAAAGAGATTTATTGAAATAAATCATGTATTATGACATTCATGAAAAATTGAGACATTATGCATAAATCGAGTTCTGATGAGAATCTATTTACGTTGTCTTCATTAAGTTTTCTTGAAAAGATGTTGATAATTTTGATGATTTAAATTTAAATGAGTTTTATCAAAATCATGATATGATTTCTTAGAATTACTTAAGATTTTTTTTTTCAAGATCTCTTCTTTGTACTCCTACGATTTTTACTATATAAATCATATCTTTTGGTATTTAATTGGTCTATCCTTCATTACATGATTTTTTTGTATTTATATCTTGTATAGCTTGAAATGTTTTGGAATGATGTATGCAACACTATGATTTTTCCCTTAGATAAAGATGCATGCAACACTATGATTTTTCCCTTAGATAAAAATGCATGCAACACTATGATTTTTGAAATAATATGAAAATCAATAATTATCATTTTCTAAAATAATACACTAGAATGATGATTTGGAATCATGTATGTAATGATGATTTTATATTTTATATACATGATGATTTGGTATTATGTATGCAATACTTTAACTTGTGATAATGATGCATGCAATGATGAAATATTCATGATAAAATAATTGTTTTGACATTCATGACTTGAATTTTCATCTATGCTATTTACCTTTGTCATAATTTGAAAATTGATGTAAAGGATTTTTCCTTCTTTTTGACAATGATAAAGGGGGAGCAAAACTTGCTATAAAGCAAATTTGTTAGCTTGCATAATTCGAAAAGAGGCAAACTTATTAGCTTGCTAATCTAAAAAAGGAAGCAAGAAGTGCTATCTTGCAAATCTCAAGAGAAGTAAAGTTTGCCAAGTTACACATTTCAAAAAGAGGCAAAATAGTCCATCTTGCACATCTCTGTAAAATTTTGCTAAATTTTTTTTGTGTAAAATTTGATAGCTTGCATACTATAAATTTGTATACCAAAAGTACTATCTTGCCTATCTCAAGATGCAAAATATGCTAACTTGTACTTTGCAAGAAGCAAAATTGCTAGCTCAAACATTGCAAATGAAGCAAAAATTTGCTAGCTTGCAACTTGCATATTTCAAAAAGCAAGAGTTGCTTTCTTGAACATCTCTAATTTGCTAGCGAGCATGATGTAAAACTTGCTATCTTGAACATTATAAAGAAATGCTATCTTGCACATCGCAAAGAAAAGCAAATATGCCAATTTGCACATCTTTAAATTTGCTAGCTTGTATGTTGTAAACTTACATATCTAAAACTTGATAGCTTGAATGTTCTAAGCATAATGTAACACATGCTAAATTTTCTAGCTTCAAATTGCATGATGATAAAACTTAATATTATGTTTTTCATGCAATGAGTTGAACTTATATTTCCAAACACATGAATAGTTAGACTTCTCCTTTTTGTTGATGACAAAGGGGGAGAAGTATATTGATGTCATGCATGATTTGATTATGACATGTTTGCCTAGATTTTTGAATCCAAGAGTTTCTATCAATAAGACATATTCATAGGGGGACTTTGTTTAAACTCCGGGAGAAAAGGTTAACTCCATCATCAACTGGTTGTCATCATCCAAACGGGAGAGATTATTGAATCTCGTATTTTGATGATGAAACTAATTGATATGTGTTTATATTTTAATCTATGTTTTGAGTGATGTAGGATTTTTCGATCAAGATGAGACAATTAAAGTAGGAAAAATCATGTTGTGCCGGGGGAAAACATGTTATAAGATTAAACGTCAAGCCGGAGGAACGATCGACGTATCTACAAAAGGCTTTGGGCCGTGGATTCGGGCATCGGACCAAGAAGAACGGATATTGCACCAAGGATATCGGAGTTGCGGAGTCAATTGGTCGATCGGGCAATAGGCCGCAAGAGAAGACGATGCGCCAAAAAATTGGACGAAGCGTCGAGGGACCAATAACATGCCAGACAACTTGATTAATACTTAGTATTAATTGTCTAGATTGAAGTATGTTTTACATATGCAGTATTAACTATGATAGCAAGACATGTAGCAAAATGAAGTCCCGGAGTCAAGATCGAGATCACATTGGGAGTTCGAGAGTTCGTCGAAAGTCCGGACGTTCGTCGGAAGTTCTATCGGAACCAACCGAGAAGTCTCAAAGCTTACCAAAGAAGCTTATCGGAACTCACCAAGAAGATTGTCGTGAAGTCTAGGAGCTTGCTGGGAGTTTGCTAGAATATTACTAAGAGATTGTCGGAAGTTCGCCGGAAGAATAGACATAGGGACTTTTTAGCTTAGCAAATGTCTTAGGATTTCGTAGTTAGCACATAGGCGTAGATTTGGGCCAACCTAATTAGGGGCCAGCTAGGCCCATGTAAGGACTATGTTGGGCCCAATAAGAGGACCAAACAGTGCCCCAAGAAGTCTCACCATCGTGGGACAGTCTTCGAGACTATGTCAGGTGGTGGTACCGCCATTCTGGGCGATTGTACCGCCCTTGGCAAGGTGCCAGGCAATGGTACCGCCCAGGATAGTGTCAGTGTCAGACTAACACTGGGCGGTGGTACCGCCCAATGCAGGCAGTGGTACCACCCGTGCCCGGGGAACCCGGGATGGGAAAGTTTTAGCTCCAAGTTTGAATTAACTTGAAGCCTATAAATACCTCTCTTATCCCTAGTTAAAAGACATAAACACAGAGAGTTTAAAAGTAAAGAAACGTTGCAGCAATCTCTTGAGAAATTTCCTCCTCCACTCTAAGTTTAGAATTCTGTAAGAGGAGTGTGAGTGCTTGTAAGGGTTGTCTTCTAAACCCGTAAAAAGGAGAAGAGGGGTGTAAGAGAGAGGTTGATCTTCGTCTATTAAAGGAAGATCGATAGTGGTTGCCGGTAGCCTCGACAGAAGAGGAATCAGAGGAGTGGATATAGGTCACGACGATTGAACCACTATAAATCGGTTTGTATTTTACTTTAAGCAATTTATCCTTACTACAAACTTCTTTAATAGCTTATTGCCTTCAATACTTTTTTGTATGATTTCAAGCTATCTTTACGAAACTGGTTTTATCGAAATGAAATATTTTTGAAGGCGTGATTTTACCGCTGCACTAATTCACCCCCCCTCTTAGTGTCGACCCTACTCTTGATCCTAACACCTTCGTGTGTGGTTTCAAGAGTGTGCCAAACATCGAAAGTTGTTTCACAAATATACACTCGATTGAATTCATTCTTATCTAAAGCACAAAATAAGGCATTCATAGTATTGGCATTTAAAGAGAATATCTTTTTCTCCAACTCATTCCAATCGTTTATTGGAATAGAAGACTTTTGAAATCCGTTTTCAATAATATTCCACAAATCAAGGTTGAAGAAAAGCAAGAAAACTCTTATTCAAGTTTTTCAATAAGTGTAGTCCATCCCATTGAATATGGGAGGACGAACAATGGAAAAGCCCTCTTGAAAGTCGAAAAGAGCCATTTCTCCTGGGTATTAAACCAAATGAGAAAGACGTGGCTCTGATACCAACTGTTAGAATCGAGTCAGCACTAAGAGGAGGGGGGGCAAATTAGTGCAGCGAATAAAATCATGTAGGTTCAAAAATCTTCGTGCGATGAAAAATCGATTCCGACGAAAATTGTTTCGTAAAGATAAATTTAACTTGAAAGTGTATTGAAGAGTGTATTGAGAAGGTAACGTAAGTAAGGCAGTTTGCAATATAAGTAAAGAGCTTAAAGTAAATGCAAATTGAGTTTTATAGTGGTTCGGTCATTATGACTTACATCCACTCCATCGATTCCCCTTCCATCGAGACCACCGGCATCCACTAACGATCTTCCTTTAATGGGCAAAGATCAACTACCCTTACAACTCAATTCTTCTTTTGACAGGTTCAGGAGAGAACCTTTATAACCCCCTTCACTCCTCTCTTAAACAAGACTAATACTTCGAGCTTTTAGAGGAGTTCTCACAAGATTATAATAGCATTTATCTTCTTTTTTTCTCTCTAATCTTATGTGTGTTAACCAGGGATAAGAGGGGTATTTATAGGCCTCAAGTGGATTCAAACTTGGAGCCTAAAAGGATCTCATTCTAGGTTTCCCGGGTCCTAGCAGTACCATCGCCTGTGTTGGGCGGTACCACTGCCTACAGCACTGACACTTAGCGGTACCACCGCCCAGTCTGGCAGTACCACCACCTAGGAGACTATGTCTAGGTGGTACCACCGCATAGACTGGTGGCACAACTGCCTGACACTACCATTGGGTGGTACCACTACCTGACATAGTCTCGGAGACTGTGTCACCGACGGTGCCACCTGTTGGGTCATTGTTTGGGCCTTTCACTTGGCCTAACACAATCCATATATGGGCCCAATTGGCTCCTAATTGGGTTGGCCCAATTCCAATCCGAATTATGTGCTAACTATAAATTCTAAGGCATACACTAAGCAAATCCTGTCTGGTTAGTCTCGATTTCTTCCGACGAGCTTCCAGCAATCTTCTGGCGAACTTCCGACGATCTCTCAGTAATGTTCCAGCGGACTCCTAGCAAGCTCCTGGACTTTACAACGAACTTCTTGGCGAGCTCCGATGAGCTTCTTTGGCAAGCTCCTAGACTTCTTGGTCAATTTCGATAGAACTTATGATGAACGTTTGGATTTTCGACGAACTCTTGAACTCTCAACAAAATCTCGTTCTTGACTCCAGAACTTCATTTTGCTTTATACCTTGATCACTATCATAGTTATTCCTACATAAATAAAACCTACTTTGATCTAGACAATTATTACAAAGCTTAAATCATGTTGTTTGGCATGTCATTAGTTCCTTGATGCTTCGTCTGATTCTTTGGCGCATCATCCTCTCCTATGGCCTATTGCCCAATCAGCTAGTTGACCTCTACAACTACAATTTTCTTGGTGCAATTTTCGCTCTTCTTGGCCCAATGCCCAAACCCATGGCCTGAAGCCTTTTGTCGATACATCGACCAATCCTTCGGCGTGACGTCTAATCTTCTGATACGTTTTTCTCTAACCCAACATGATTCTTCCTGCTTTAGTTGTCTCTCCTTAATCGAAGCTTCCTATGTCACTCAAAACGTAGATCAAATCATAAACACTATCAATTGGTTTCATCATCAAAATCTGAGATTTAATAGTTCTAAGCATATAGGGATAAAGTACTTGATAGTCAGAGAAAGAGTTTAGAAACAAGTATTAATTGAGAACCCAAGCACCACTATGATGATTGCTAATCTATTTACCAAAGCTTTACAGTGTAAAAAATTTAAAGAATATGTTCTTAGAATGAAACTTGTGAGCAAGCTATAAAAGACATGGTGAAGCATATTTAGGTAGATGCTATTATTGACAATTCTTTTGCATAATTAAAGTTATTTGCTTCTACTATCATATATTTATATTTATGTTCATGCATATTATGGTTGAATGTAATAATAGGATTATCTTGACAAGATAAATTATATACGTTATTATGGACTATGCTAGGAAAGACTAATAATGTTGTAATACATAGAAAGAAGTATGGAATTGATGACATATAACCGCTCTGAGTTGTATTGATAGTTAGATTGAATATAATATTATTATTATACTTATTGGACATATTAGCTTATTTTTAAAATTCATGGCCATATATAAAATATTTTTCAAATTTTTTTCAGAATAAAATTAGATAAAAATTATTTTTAAACAATCTTTATTTTATTTATTTTAATTTTAAATATTTTTTAATATTTTCTTAATTAATGAGCCAAGTGGGAGAATGTTAGATTATGTGGCCTTTATAATTGGATAATATATATAATAGAACTAATTGGATTCTAATAATAGATATTTACTAATAGAAAAAAAGTCTATATTATAGTAGGATTCCTCGTAGGATGTCCTTGATGGGAGGAACCCTCTTAATAACTTATCTTAGACCCTCTGCTCTCGCCTATAAATAGATATTACCTCCAAGGACTAAACGAAGCATGTTATAGAGGATATAGTTGAGAGATTACAATTTCTCTCTCAACCTCCCTAAACCATCAATAAAATTGGTTAGTGAAAAGATAGGAAAAGAGGAGTCTCTAGTTCTCCTTACGGATCAATGTCACTATGATATTTAGATCCAGAAAACAATGCCTTTGTAAATCACACAAAGATCTTTTTTAGATGGCATAAAAAATTATATATCGTAAATCTGATATAATATTATTTGATTTCAATCTTGACATAAAAAATTTTTCGTATTATATATAACATATCATAGATTTTATGTTTAGGGATTTTAGAGAAGAATCCTACCCCTTGGACCTTGAAACCTAGTAAAGGTAAAGGAGTCATGGATGATGAAAATTAAAAGGATGTTTGAAGGGAAAAGGCTTCAAGTTACATGTTCCAAAAGTCTAGCGTCTATCTGTCGTGCCGAGGCCCACACACGGTGACAAATTATCCTCGGAAGAAAGCTGTCATTGCTGTAATGGCTTTTGAAATAAACTTTGCCCAACCAAAGGCGATAGTGTCTCTTTGTTAAGCAATGGTGTGGAGCCATTAGAAAGGTTCTGCATATATGAGATGCGTTTGTCGAATGCACTATGATATCTAGCGGGAAGACCATACCATCTATACTGGATTTGATGTATTGAATAATTGTTTTCGTATTCCTCTATTATAATGATCATAACCAAAAATGCTAAGCAACCAATGAAGAAATAGTACAGATAGAGAGTAGTATCTAGCTGGCTAGAAATTGTAAAGCATTTCATCCATTACACTTGTCCATTAAATTTGGAGCACTCAAAGTTCTTGGAGGAATCCTTCTGTTTAGCAAAACTCAAAATGCGCCACCCATCCATGACTTACGGTCATATTCATGCTTTCAATTATTTATGTTTTCCCCTACACTATTAGGCTACATAAAATATCCAGTTGTGCACATTTTATACACTTCAATAACTAGATATATGTAAGATGCCTTGATAACTTGAATTCACCAAGGGAACTCTAATTGCACAATTGCATCTTAAAAGCGTAACTCGAGAATGTCATGAGTACGTGTTATGTCCGAAATGTGTTTTAACTGAAACTCTACTCAGCATCTTACTATGTGGATTAGAGTTCACAAACGAAGCGAGGAAAAAGGCCCTTTACTCCTTAGTGTAAATATCTAATAATCACAAAACCAGATCTCTCGGTATACATATGTATATATTGTCGTCATGCTCCAAAGAAAACTCAAATTTCAGCTATTAAATTGGCATACAACATGCTCGTTAGAACGTCTTATTCTGGACCTCCTCGATAACTAGTTCAAAATTGTAGGCCGAAACATTGGTTCGAGCTCGTGGTTCCTTACATCGGTTCACCTGTTAAATTTATTCTTGGTAACCACCTTTTATGAATCACATGCACTTGTGTTTCCTAAATGACTATATCTTCTAAGATTGCTCTCTCTTAATTTTGCTTTGCATTATGACTAAGAGACACTCGCTAATAATTTGGTGAATTTTTTACATGCAATATCTCCGTATTTGCCACTGTTCGACACTCTATCTTTTTAGGGAATAAAAAAGATGTTCAGGAAGGTATCTACATCCTCAGCAATTAAGAAATCACCTATACCATACATTAAAAATGTGAACAAATGCTTCTCTCTCAAAGTACTTGTCATAAATTGTTTCTTGAAAATTTTATAGAAGTAGAAGAAAGTTAACAAGCCAATGAATTCGCTGGTGTTAGCTGTGTCACTTAAGCATATCTTACAATGGCTGATGTTATCATGAATGTTAAGTTGTTTACACTTTTAGTATGACCATTGTATCACTGCCAGATATGCTACTGTCGCTGCTCCATATCCCACTGTATCACTGCAAGATATACCAGTTATTTCTACTCATAAATAATTTCTTGTTTGGTGAAGGAAAACAGACAAATCCTAATCAATTAGTTCCATTTATATCTATGCTGAAATTACAACTTATTTGATGCCCTCCAAAAATGCAGTGGATTTATGCTATAGATACAGTGCATGACTATAATATATCCATTATAAACCCTAAAATAGTTTACAAACTGGTAGGTGTGAGGATTGCAGTGGCTTATTATGCAATCCAATCTGGTTCACTAGATTAATAAGAAAATCAGGGTTGGATTGGGTGGCCACTCATTAAAAAAAATTATTGAACACAACTTTTGTAAATCTCTTTTCCTGGTTCAAAAATACCCTTAAATTTCTACAAAATTCTGATGTAAAGGTGATTTGTTTTTCTAGAAAAAATATGAGGTAATACCAAAACTCTTAGTATTAAAACCTTACAAATGCCTGTTAATCAATTTTCATCTATGGAATAGTTCATCTTTGATATTCTAAAATAGAATTTCATGGTTACTACTATTATAATAAAAAAAATTAAGCTTAAACCGAGCTTCCACTGTAAATTGATTATGTTGAAACTTCTAATTTCTTCGCTAACAATGAATTGATTATTTTTTTTAAGCAAAAGCAGACAATGTAGAAATGGCGTATTTAGTATCCTGACAAAATAGCCAAAAAAATTTACAAAACACAAGTTGATGCATTGGCACGCAAAATGTTACTGTTACATTAAACGAAATAAATTGAGGAATGGAAAACAACCAAAATAAGCATACGATTGATTTTAAAGTGAAGGGCATAATAATCATTTTGGTCCAAAGAATACCATATTGTTTACGACAAAATTACTACTTGCCATGTATGAGAACTAACAAGCTATTAAAACCCACCGTCTTTGTAAACTATGAAACAAGCTTCTCACTACAAGGCCATAGATATCGTACGTAAGGGCAAGTCTTTTAGCTACCTTCTGTGTCAAATATTTCCACTCATGTTCAGCATAGGCTCCCGCAAGTGAATTATTAGCATGATAGATCAATTGGAATGCCAATTTCTTATCCATTTTCGTTCATGTGTACTCCCATCTTTCCCATCTTTCCTATATCTATGATTTCATGATTCTGCCTGGTGAAACGAAATTTTACTTTGACTAATGTCACAGGTAGGCAGCTCAATTTTCCCCTCGATTTAGTTTTCCTTTTCATGTATGTTTGTGATTTTTGTTCGGATGGTTGATTGGGTTTTTGACAGAATAATAATATCTAAAATAAGTATATACTAAGCGGATTGGATACTGCAATTCCGTCCTTTTTCTTAGCACAAGTTTTTCCATCTTTCTGATTCCATCATTTTCTTTGATTCTTATTATTAGTTTTCACTAAAAAATTCACATATCTTCACAAGTTTAATCCGCTTCTTTCGCCTGTGCCTTCTTTCAATTTGATGGCAGTCCGATGGTCTTCCTTCTTGAAAATTCATCTAGTTATATACGATCTTGTCCTTTTTTATTGGACTTTTTTCTATTACAAATATCGTTTATACTTTTGTGATATATTTTCATTAGGAAAACTTCGGTTTAGATTCTACCTTCGTGACTATTGCGTATTAACATAAAGATCATCGTTGGTGTTAAGATTGGATCATTTTCCTTGAACAACCCTGTATGTCAGTTTATTCACTCTAATAGTCCTTGTATGTGAATGAAGAGTGCAACACAATAATGCAAAACGGAATGACCCAACTTATAAATAATAACAAAACATACAGTAATTGGTAATATCATATTTTTGTTTAGAACCATGTTATTGCATTGTAACACTCTCAATTAGTCCTACATCGGGCAAAATTGAGATTAGCCTATAAAAATCTGATGTGTATTATTAATAATTTTAGTTTAAGTATTTTGACTAGTGATTTAAATAATCTGGTGAGGAAGCTAGAGTCTCGAGTAGGAAATCTAGAATTTGAGCATGATGAAAGATTGTTCATTGATCCCTAATAAAATAAAAAATAAGTTCCTGAGCATGCGACTTTATCTCGTATCCATGAGTAGAGAAGCCCATGAACTTCTCGTGTCTGCTTTGGACTTTCTTCTATATTTTGAGATTGCACGAAAGAAATCTTGTTCTCTACAAATTGAACGCACCGTATAAGCAACAGAACTTTTACACTGCAACTTTCTAAGGTTTGTTTCCATAATTCCTGAATGAAGCTGGAAAATTTATTCATGCCGTGTTGCTATTATTATGTGTGCAGACTTCAAGTGTTAAGTAGCTCCCATTCAGGATGCAGGACACGAAAGCTAAACAAAATGTTGGTTTTTCTGAAAGAACCGACGGTTGTTCTTCTGTCATTCCGGAGTCTATCTTGGATCCTTCTACCGAGTTAGAAGATTTATTGGGTCTGCCACCTGACAACATGTTTGACACCCCCTTGCCAGATGTGATAGAGGCCGATGAGTTTGAAGCTGAGAGGCTTAGGATTCACATATGGGATAACATCAACAGAATGAAGCATTTGAAGGAGCATCACAAGTGTAAGATTATCCCGCAAAGCAGTGCATCCTTGCTGGATTACTCGCAAGAACAGTCACGGAGGAAGAAGCTGGCGCGGAGCCAGGAGAAGATACTGAATGAAATGCTGGAGTTGATCGAAGAGGGCCTCGCTCAAGGCTTCGTCTACGGGATTGTACCCTACAAAGGAAAGCCAGTCATTGGAGCTTCTAATAACCTACGTAAATGGTGGAAGGAAACCGTTCGCTTCGATCGGAACGGCCCAGCTGCGATCAGCACGTATCAGAGGGATAGCTGCACGAACGTCATAGGCAAGGAGAACACCTCGGAGTCCTCCGTACCTGAGGCATTGCAGGAACTGCAGGACACCACCTTGGGTTCGCTTTTATCCGCCTTGATGCCATACTGTGACCCTCCTCAGCGGAGGTTCCCTCTGGAGAAGGGCATTCCGCCACCGTGGTGGCCCAACATGTCGGAGGAGTGGTGGCGAGAGATGAGCCTGCCCAAGGATCCAAGTCCTCCACCCTACAAGAAGCCGCATGACCTGAAGAAAGCATGGAAAGTAAGCGTCTTGATCGCGGTCATCAAGCACTTATTGCCGGACGTAGAGAAAATCCAGCGGCTCATAGAGAAGTCGAAGGGCCTCCAAGATAAGATTACAGCGAAGGAAGTCGACATACTGAACTCTGTTATTAGACGTGAACTGAAGAAATATTTCGGGCTCCAACATAATGCTCCTCCACCTCCTCCATCCATGGAGGGGAAAAGCTGCAGGGAGGCAGTGGGGGATGCATTCACTTCCAATATCGTTGGGCAGCCTATCTCGGAGGCCATGCAGGAGGAATCCATGAACGTGACGCAGTACTTGGCCATGGATGTGAACATGTTTACTAGACAGAATGAACTTGGACCTCAAGATCAACCTCGCGGAAGCATTCACCAAGATAACTTCGCACATATTCATCATTGTGTGGCTTCAGTTTCTCATGGCAATCAGCCACTGTCAAATCCATATGGTTCCTGTTTGCCTGTGGTGGATGATAATCCTGTCCTTCCGAGTGGAGTGATCGAGATGAGACATCAAGGAACTTCCAGTTCTGACATGAATCTCTTCGAGACAAGACTAAACGAAGACCAAGCTCCTCTCCCGGAAGCGATGAAGATAGAAATAGATCCTGTTTTTACAAGTTCAGTTCAAGAAGATATGATGGGGACAAGCGTCACCGAAGAACTTGCCAACTCAGTGCAACCTCAGATCTTCCCTAGTAATGAAACAGTATCTTTTGAATCTATCTTTGGGCAAGATTTTGACATTGGTTCCGCTTCTTACTTCTCAACCATGGACCAACCTAGTCGACTACCAGATTCATTTCATGAACTGGATGAATATGACTGGTCCAAAGATTTCGGCAACTGACCTAAGTGTTTGACTTGGGTTGTCGTAGCTCATACAAACAATGTCAAAGTTACTTTTATTCCTGATGTTAACAACTCAAGAAATAATATAATCTTATATACTTCATACTTCTCTTGCAAAAGATGTGATCCAAAGTGGTTGTGTGCCTGTCCTCCTAAACTCCGACGTTTGTATTATAGCTACTTGAGTTGTGTTTTCTTTTGAGGAATGATCTTGGTTATATCCCATATCCAAATCATCGAGGAGACACACTCGAAGAACTTACAAGTCCCATGTCTATAATCATTGTGAATAGTTGATTTTTCTTTACAAGTCTTGAACATAATGTCATTCACAGTCAACCCTACTGACACAAATTTAGCATTATCTAGTTTATTCATACAACACATATTTGCCAAATACCAAGATTAAAGAAGTCTACCTACTTGAATGATCATAATGTTAAAATGTTTTGATCATCCGCACACGTACAGAACTAGTGGATAAAGTTAGATAAACATAATACAACACAAATTCTTGGATCTTATTATTATATTAAAAGATTACACCTTGATACGATATTGCAAGGACTCAAAGGAACATTTTTGTTCCAAAAACTCCACACAAGTACCAAGTTGTTGAACCATTTTAAGTTACATCTAGATTTCCTCCCAGCGAGGTCAAGTGAAGTTTGACGTCTTCCTTCCAATCTCCTCCTATTGTCTCCCCATCACTACCCCCTGATGTTCCACCATGGCCGCTTGATCCTGGCCCGAAGGATCTCCACTCCGCTAGGCATCTTGAGCCTCTGTTCTAGCTTTCAAACTCTTTTTGTCTACGGATGCCTAGATCTATCCTCCATCACTCACCAGAACACATCAAAACTTCCTCACCGGATTTCATTTAGTTCGATGAAGATTGCAACTTTGGCTTAAACCATGGATGTCTTACTTAATGAGTTTCTACATCGCCCTCCACCGTTACTAGTTCTAAAAAATTTCCCAAATCAGGTGAAAGTTGGTTTCTTTCTTTTTCATTTTCATACTAGAATAGAAATCATATGGGCCTGATAGTATCATGTCCGGTATATGATCTTTGGGATATTAGATGGATGAGAGACTATAGATATATGGTAACTGAGGATAGACAAGTCCAATGGATTAGATTCCCCTGTATCATTTGGGGACTGCGACATAGTGGCATAGTACGTCCACAATCGATGAGTCGAGTGAATTATTATAGAGATAATAATTTATTGAGCTAGAAGGAGTTCTAATATGTATGACTCACGACCAGCTCGATATTGGGCCTAAAGGATCACACACATATGATAGGCGTTGCTATGAGTATCCGTTGGACATGAGATATCCGCTGAAGCTCCTATTTTATTGGATATCCAATAAGCCCCTGAATTATTAGATCCTATGGATGAGATCTAATAAGAGCTAATGAGATCTTATTGGATAGAGATCTACTAATCTAAGATGCTTGGGTAGTTGGATGAAGATCCAATACCCAATATGGTAGGATCCATTAGGGTTATGTTGATAGGGGACCTCTATAAATAGGAGGAAACTAATGTTTCATAAGCGAGAGCCTCTTTGGGTTGCCATCTTCTATTCTCCTCTTTTCTCATCCTCATATAGCAGACCAGGAGTTTTGACCAGGAGTTTTGAGGGGCATCGTTATAGCCTTGTTGTGTGGATCACCACTAGATAGGGGGTGGGGCCTTTATAAATAAGAGGGAACCAAAGACCCATAAGCTAGAGGTTCTTTTTGGCTGCCTCTTTTAATTCTCCTCTCTCCCTCTCCTTCACATATTGCCCCTATTTGGGGCATATAGACAACAAGAAGGGGTAGGTCCTTTTTTATTGTGTGGTGCACGCGAAGAAGAGTTTTGGGCGGCTATTTGAGGAGCATCTTCACAGCTCCTGCCATGTGGATTATCGCTATAGAGGAGGATAGTTGACCTCCTTTATCCTCTCCTATATATCTGTAGAATTTTAGGGATATTCGATCTCCCTAAATAATTCTCTTACGTACAGTTTTTTGGTTTCGCGGGTTTATGTGCACCAACTTTTGCACGATGATAAAACCTTCTTTTTTATGGCAATTCTAGGATTTTATTTTTCTATTCTTCCACTATGTATGTGATGTCACCCTGGATTTCCTAAACAGTAGTATTAGAGTTAGGTTACTTATGCAAAAGATTGGCTTTTAAATTGTGTGTGTTGTGTTCAATTGCGTTGAAATTGTTTTGTGCGATTACTGTAATTTTGTTGTTGTAGTTTTTAAATATGTGCTGCACATTTTCTTGTTGTTAAGAGGTGTTTTAGATAGGGCTTTCGATGTCAAATTTATTGACACAAAATGGGAATAAAGGGCAGCAACTGTTGCTGCCCCTTAGATTGGTTGAAGGCTGCTTGCAACCTTGGCCAAGAGCTCCAATTTATTGCTCTCGGCCTGGCCAAAAGTAGCAAGAATGAGAGCAACGTGGCTGCCCTCAACCTATTGCATGGTAGCCCCTGTAGCTAGGTTTCCTAGCTACAAGGGGCACCCCTAGCGTTCAGGGTTTCCTGGTCGTAGGGGTTGCCCATGCGGCCAGGAGTTCTAGCCGCATGGGGCACCTTTAGCCCATGGTTGCCCTGTAGCCATGGCTACAAGGGACTCATTGGTGGCTAGGGTTTCCTAGCCACACAAGGTAGTCTAGTGCCCTAAGATTCCTAATTTTCGAGGAGTCTCTATACGATAAGATTTCCTTGCTTAAGAAGGAACTACTTGCCATGTGGGAAACCTGCCATGTGGGGCACCATATGGTAGAGTTCCCAAAATACTACATATAATTAATTAAAATAATTTAATTAATTATTATTATTATCTAGTAGTCCTATACGGTGATATGTGCATGTGATGTATGATTTGGACGGATGATCATTGACCGTGTGATATGTGTACATGTGATGTGATTATTATTATTGTTGGGCCCTACTACTAGTCATATGTGCCCTGCAAGCCATTCACATGACTGATGCCATGTGTGACTTGACACGTAGTCTTTTTGCTTATTATATTTTGGCATTTATTACATTATATTGCTTGTTGCATATATATATATATATATTGATATCCTTGGATCTGTGCAATAGGAATCGGATCGTGATGAGATCACGATAGTGAGACCGATTCGCTTTTAAATACAGATCCTAAATAATCCCGATCATAGGTTACTCGAGGGGGACATCGAGATAACCGGACAAATTTGTGTGTTGTATACCCGTCCATATGATGGATGTAGCTGGTCTCATAGCTGCTCGTGTGGGGAAACTAGGGATACAATACAAGTGCTCATTGAGGAATGAGTTCACTGATTGATCCGCTTACGAAATATTGAATAGTTGATGATGCCTTATTGTCAGATAGCGATTCTGTAGTCCTAGTGGTGTATCTGGTCCTTAGATTTGAGAAATCAAGGATATCCTGTATGAGTGCTCTACTCTTTGATACCAGATTTATAGGTTTAGATGCCCTAAATCAAGTACAGATGATTATCAAGAGTGGTAGTCAATCTTACGAAGGCTATTGAGTGTCGATAGAGGATCATCCACTCTCGATATTATGAGAGGAATGTCCTATGTGTTTTTGCTCAAACAAATCCCTAGCCATGGTCATTCGGATTAAGAGAGAAAGAGTTCTCCAAGAGAATCTGATTAGAGCGAGACTCGAGTAGAAATCGTATGAGTCTGATAGCACCATGCCAAGTATACGGTCTCTAGAATATTAGATGGATGAGGGACTATAGGTATACAATAATTGAGGATAAACAAGTCCAAATGATTGGATTCCTCTTTCTCGTTTGGGGACTATGGCATAGTGGCCTAATACGTTCGTAATTGACGAGTCGAGTGAATTATTATGGAGATAATAATTCATTAAGCTATAAGGAGTTCTGACAAGTATGACTCACGGCCTAATACCAGCATGATGCAGAATGGGGGTAAAGTAGAATAGAACTCGAAAGAAAACCGATAGTATAGTTTTTTTTTAGATGAAAAATATATGAACTCAATAAAATCGAAAAATAGCTCACCATCCAATTCAAAATCACAAAGGGATACAGAAAGTTCACTACCATAAGGAAATTAAACAAAGATATAGAATTGAAAATAAAAGACTCACCACTCAAGGAAGCATCCAAAAGATACAAAGTTTAAGCAAGAACTCCAAGAGAGCTTCTGCAAAATATCATCAGTTTCTAAAGTCCTTTTTAAGCCCTCAACATCAACATAAGTACTAGTGCATGAAACAACTCTTCATGCATAAGAAATTTTGAAATTATATGTTCATAGCTGCTAACCAACACCTTTAATGCATTCCTTGATCATGAAAAAATGTTCACAACTGCTAACCAACTCTTTTAATGCATTCCTTGGTCATGAAAAAAAGCACCTTGATATAGATTTAACTTTATGCATGGAATATGCTGATGAGCTATCATATTTGAGTGGGTTGAGTTAAAGATTATGAGACATCATTGTTGGCTGAAAAAAATACCATATCATAATTAAGATTCATATGATCATATTACAATAAATTAGACACTCCCGTGTCAATCTCCCCTGGTTGAAAATGACTTGTCTTCAAGTCCTTGTTTGATTCATCAACATGATTATAAAAAGGACTTAAATCAGCTACATTAAATATTGGGGATACTTTGTAATCTTCAGGTAGCTTAATCTCATAAGCATTTTTGCTAATTCTCTTAAGCACTTTGAATGGACCATCAGCCTTTAGTTTTAGTTTTTCAAATTTACTCGATGGAAACCTCTCCTTCCTTAAATGAATCCAGACCAAATCACCTACATTAAACTCCACATTTTTTTGTGTTTGTTGGCAGCATGCATGTATCTCTCATTTTGCTTCTCAATGGTTGCTTTCACACCCTCATGTAGTTTCTTTATCTGCTTAGCTCTTTTATCAGCATCTCCACTAAATTGCTTTGTTGTAGAATGAGGGATTAAGTCCAAAGGACCAACATGATTAGTACCATAAACTACCTCAAAAAGACTCTTACCAATACTATGATACATAGAACGATTATAGGCAAACTCAATTTGTGGAAGAATGACATCCCACTGCTTAATATTCTTACCAACATAGCTTCTAAGCAAATTTCCTAAGCTTCTATTCATTACCTCAATTTGTCTATCAGTTTGTGGATGATGCAAGCTGTTGAAATTCAAAAAAGTACCCAGCTTCCTCCAAAGAGTTCTCAAAAAATAATTAATAAATTTTGAATCTCGATCAGACACCATAGTTTTTGGAATACCATACAATTTAATAATCTCCTTAAAATACAAATCAGCAATATGAGATCTATCATTCGATTTATTGCAAGGAATAAAGTGAGACATTTTTTAAAATCTATCAACAACAACCATGATAGAATCCTTGTTCCTTTGAGTTCTTGGTAATCCTAAAATGAAATCAAGACTCACATCCTCCCATAGAGCATTTGGCACTGACAATGGAGTATGCAAACTAGAATTTTGACTTCTTATTTTTGCCAAATGACACACTCGGTATTGCTTCACATATCTCTCTACATCTTTGAATATCTTAGGCCAATAGAAATTTGATTAAACAAGAGCTAGAGTCTTGTCCCTACTGAAACATCCTCCTAAAACACCATCATATGCTTTAGCTAGAATTACTTGTCTCAAAGAACAAGATGGAACACACAAAGCATTATCTCGAAAAAGAAAACCATCAAAGATAGAAAATTATTGAAAGGAACCTGATTTATAATTCTGCCATATTGAGTCGAAATCCACATCATTCTCATATAGATCTTTAAATGTCTCAAATCCAATAACTTTGACTTCCATTGCTGATAATAAAGAATACTTTCTACTCAATGCATCAGCAACCACATTTTGAACACCAGATTTGTGCTTAATTGTAAAGTTATAAGATTGCAAAAACTCCACCCAAGCTGCATGCCTCTTGTTTAGTTTATGCTGGTGATTTATGGACTTTAATGCTTCATGATCTGAATATAGTATAAATGGCTTAGCAAAAAGGTACCGACTCCAATGAGATAAAGCTCGATATATGACATAGAACTCCTTATCATATGTAGAATATTTTCTTCTTGTATCATTCAGCTTCTCACTAAAAAATGCAATTGGCCTTCCGTCTTGACTCAAAACAGCACCAATTCCTACATTAGATGTATCACATTCAATCTCAAACACATTATCAAAATTTGGTAGAACTAAGATAGGAGCTTCAGTCACCTTTCTTTTTAAAAGCTCAAAAGCATCATTAGCCTCATTAGTCCATATGAATTTATCACATTTCAGATATTCGGTGATTGAAGCGACAATAGAGCTGAAACTCTTGATGAATCTTCTGTAAAAAGAAGTTAAGCCATGGAAATTCCTCACATCATGCAATGAAGCAAGTGTTAGCCAATTGAGAATAGCTTCTACCTTACTTTGATTCATCATGATTCCATCTTTTGAGACAACATACCCCAAAAACATAACACTAGAAGTAAAGAAATCACACTAATTTAGATTAGCATAAAGCTTTTATTGCCTCAAAATAAGAAAGATCTCTTTCAGATGATTCATTTGCTCATCTTCGCTCTTATTGTACACCAATATATCATCAAAGTAAACTATAACAAATATTCTAATGCATGGCTTAAGTATGTGATTTATAAATCTCATGAAAGTACTAGGAGCATTAGATAGCCCAAATGACATAACCAATCGTTCATATAAGCCGTCTCTAGTCTTAAATGTTGTTTTTCACTCATCTTTAGGCCTCATTCTTATTTGGTGATAGCCACTCCTCAAATCAATTTTAAAGAAAATAAGAGCACCACACAATTGATCAAGTAAATCGTATAACCTTGGAAAAGGAAAATGATAGTCCATTGTGATTTTGTTGATGTGCGACTATTAACGCACATTCTTCAAGAACCATCCTTCTTATGCACCAACAAGGCGGGAACTGTACAAGGACTCATGCTCTCTCGAATTAACCTCCTTTTCACTAATTTATCAACTTACCTTTGAAGTTCTTCATATTCCTTGGGACTCATTCTGTACGCTGCCTTATAGGTAGAATTGCCCCCGGAATAAGATCAACGTGATGTTGGATGTGGTGGAATGCCATGTGGAATCTCTTCCGGTATAGCATCTTCAAATTCCTCTAGGATTGGTTTCATGATTGTCGGTGTCTCCTTATGTTATTCGTTCTCCTCTACTACCATTAGGGCCAAAACATGACTACCCTTGTCTAATTCACATTTGCATTTACCATAAGACATAAAAGTACTAACTTCTTTTTTTGGTGTACTGATTTTGGAAGATTGTAATGGAGCTAAGACAATCTTCTTTTCATTCACCATAAAAGAATAAGTATATTTATAGCCATCATACAACACCCTTCTATCATAATGCCAAGGTCTTCCCAATAGCAAATGATAAGCATCCATAGGAGCAACATCACACTATACTTCGTCTTTATAATATTTGCCAATAGAAAATAAAACTAAATATCTTTTAGTTACCTTGATGTCATTCTTTTTGCAACCAACATAATTGATACGAATGTGGATGAGGGATTGTATCCAACTTTAGCTTCTGCACCATCTCCAAAGATACCATATTCTCAAAACTACCGTTGTCGATGATCACCAAGCATACCTTGCCAAGAGAAGTCCATTTTGTGTGAAACACATTTTTTCTCACCCAACTTTCATCCTCGGCCACATAAGATACTTGTAAGCTACGTTGCAATACAATAGATAAACCATGATCTACATAAGTAATATCTTCCTTATCATCATCATGTTGAATCTCAAATTTTGATGATGAAACTAATTGATTGTGTTTAGATGTTTAATTATATTTTGAGTGATGCAGGTCTACTCGATTAGGATTAGACAGTTAACACAGGAGGAATTGACGTTACACCGGAGGAGATCACGTTAGGATATTGGATGGCAGAAGGCTTCGGACATCGGGCATCGGGCCAAGAGTGAAATTGCACCAAGGATATCAGGGTTGCGGAGGTTAACCGCCGATTGGGCAACAAGCCGCAAGAGAGGACGATGCGCTGAAGAATCGGACGAAGCGCTAACCAATGACGTGCCAGGCAATAGAATGTCAATTCGCGTTGTAATAATTGTCTAGATCGGAGTAGAGTTTTGGCTTATGTGTGTAGGATTAACTACGATAACGATGAAGACATAAAGCAAAACAAAGTGTCGGAGTCAAGTGCAAAGGATTTGTTGCGAGTTCGAGAGTTTGACGGAAGTCCGAAGGTTCGTCGGGAATGCTGCCGGAACTAGCCAAGAATGAGTAGGGAGCTTGCCGAAGGGTTTTTCGGAAGCTCGCTGGAAGGTTCGTTGAAAGTTCGTGGAGGTCACTGAAAAAGATCGGTGCTTGCCAAAGAAGCTCGTTGGAACTCTCCAAGATCAAATCGTCAAGTCTAGGAGCTTGCCGGGAGTCTGCAGAATGGTTTCCGAGAGTTTTATCGGAAGACCGCCAAAAGTTTGCCAGGAGCTCGCCGGAAGAAGACTTGACTTGTGGACTTTGTAATAGCTTAGGAAATATCTTTAAATTTATATTTAACACATTAATTAGGGTTAGGATTAGGTGTTAATCCTATAACCCAAGTAGGGGCCAATTGGGCCCGAGTTAGAACTGGTTTGGGCCAAGTTTGGAGCCCAACCAGTGAGCTGAAATAGTGTAGGCGGTGGCACCGCCTAGAACCCAAGAACTGACCAGTGGCACCGCTGGACTAAGCGGTGGCATAGCCCAGAACCTGAGAGGTCGGGTGGTGGCACCGCCAGCCTCGGGAACCCAAGAGAATTCAAAATTTGGAGCCCAAATTTGAATCCTCTTGGGGCCTATAAATACCCCTCAATTCTTAGCTGAGATCACAACCTTTGAGAAGCAATAGATTGAGATAAAAGTCTTAGAGAAGTCTTTAGCAAGTCTTGTTCTTAATTGCTTGAGTGTTCACCTCCTTCTTTCTCTTCAAAAATTTGTAAGAGTGTGAACCATTTGTAAAAGGTTGTAAGAGGGGTATTTATCTTTCCCCTTCAAAGAGATTTGTTAGTGGAAGTTGGGAGCCTCATTGAAGAAAGCTTCGCAAGTGGATGTAGGTCATTTGACCGAACCATTTTAAATTGACGTGCTCTTTGGTTTGCATTTACTTATTGCTATTTACCTTACTACAAACCTAAATACGTGCTTTACTTCCTCATTACTTTTGCTGCACACCTTTACGAATACGCTTTGAAGTTAAGCACTTCCGAGTTCGATTTTTATCGTACGAAAGATTTTCCAAAACCAATGTTTTAATCCGCTGCACTAATTCACCTCCCCCCCCCTCTAGTGCCGCTCCGATCCTAATAATTGGTATAAGAGCCCGGTATTTCTCATTTCAGATTTACACCCGAGAGAAATGGCTCTTCATGGCTTTCAAGAGGGCTTATCGGTTGTTCATCCACCGTTGTTTAACGGATTGGACTACACTTATTAAAAAACTCGAATGAGAGTTTTCTTGATTTCTATGAATTTGGATTTATGGAATATCGTTGAAAATATTTTTCAACTTCCCTTTAAACCGATGAAAGAATGGTCAGATTTGGAGAAGAAGTATTTTTCTTTAAACACAAAGGCTATGATTGTCTTATTTTGCGCTTTGGATAAAAATGAGTTCAATCAGATTTCTACGTGCGAAATGGCTTTTGATATTTGGCGAACACTTGAAATCACATATGAGGGAACTAGTAGAGTCAAAGACTCAAAAGTTAACATTTTATTGCATGATTTTGAGCTTTTTCAAATGCAACCAAGCGAGACTATATGCGACATGTACACCCGTTTCACGGATGTCGTCAATAATCTAAGAGTTCTTGGTAAATCTTTTTCGAATTTTGACCTCGTAAACAAGATCTTAAGATCCCTTCCAAAAAGGTGGGATCCTAAAATAACCGTAATACAAGAAACAAAAGATTTAAATATTTTTCCACTTGAAGAACTAATTGGTTCATTGATGACATATGAAATGGTGCACAATACATATGATGAACATGATGAATGAAATCACCTTCCAAAGAATAGGAAGGATTTGGAACTCCGGACAAATGAATATCACTTGAGCAATGACTCAAGTGATGAGGACAATGATGAACTTGAACTTCGAACACTAAATCTTAATAAGTTTATTAAACAAAAATCTAAAATAAACAATGAACTTGAACGGAGGAAGAGGCCAAGAAAAAGAAGGCAACCAAGGATGAATCAAAAACTTCCAAAGGTGAAATGGCGAATTGGGCTTTGACGAGCTTCGACTACAAGGTAAGTAACTCAACTCTCTTGAATTATTTTGAAATTACATAATACTTTTCATGAGTTATTTTTAATTTAGTTTAGGATTAATTACATGAAAATAAAAAAATTAGAAATCATGCTGATCATTCTAGTAATTTTGAAAATAATCATGAAAATTGTATGTTTATGATAAACAAAATGATTTTGATTAAAAATACCTTATGAAATATGATATCATGCCTAATAAATTTATTTTTTGAAGCTATGCATGATGATGATGATGAGTTTTGGGTAATTTATAGTTTATTGATTATTGATGATTTCCATAATGATCTTTTACGATTTATGGATTATCAATTTATACCATGATGAAAGTTGCTTTCGAAAATTATGCACGGCTTTTGTATGCAAACTGAGCATGAAAAGATAGATTCACCTAAAAAGAAAAATGTATGACTACAACAAATAATAAATGATTTGTTAGGAACGAGAGCACTAAGAGGGGGGGGGGTGAATTAGTGCAGCGGAAATCTTTCAGCGATTTAAAAATGAAAGCTGCGTTTGTTCGATAAAAGTGATTTCGATGTAAAAGCCGATTCTAAGATTTCTTGCAGTTTACGCCTAAACATAGTTTACATCTAAATGCAGTTTGCGTCTAAATACAGTTTGCGTCTAAACGCAGTTTTACGTCTAAACGTAGTTTACGTCTAAACGTAGTTTTACGTCTAAACTCAGTTTACGCAGTTCTACGTCTAAACGTAGTTTAAGTCTAAACACAGTTTGCGTCTAAATGTAGTTTGCGCAGTTTACGTCTAAACGCAGTTTTACGTTTAAACGCAGTTTGCGTCTAAATGCAGTTTGTGCAGTTTACGTCTAAACGCAGTTTTACGTTTAAACACAGTTTCGGAAAGATCTTAGCTTAGAAACTCATTCGTAAAAGCACAGAAGATAGTTTGCAGTTTTAAATGGAATCAGAACGTAAACGTAAACCGCAATGTAAAGATCGTACGAAAACACCGATTTACGTCTGAATGCAAATTCGGAAAGATCAGAACTTAGAAACTCGTTCGTGAAAGCGCAGAGGGTAGTAGCTATGTAGGAGGTTTGCAGTAATGATAAGGTGCTCAAAGTAAAAGCAAACCAGAGATTTAGAGTGGTTCGGTCAGTCTTGACCTACTCCACTTTTGGCTTCCTCCACCGACGAGGTCACCGACGTCAACTAGAGGCCTTCTTTCAATAGGCGAAGGCCAACTGCCCTTTTACAGTTTCTCTCCTTTTGACGGGCTCAGGAGACAACCCTTACAGATCCTTTCTCTCCTCTCTTTACAACTCAAGACTTGAAGAACAGAAAGAGGAGAACTTTTGAACTTTACACAAATTTGAGCTCTTAGAATCACAGAAAAGATCAAGAATTCGATGTGGATCTGTCTTGCATCTGTGCTGAATGGGTGGGGTATTTATAGGCCCAAACCCAGTTCAAATTTGGAGCTCAAAACGATCAAATCCCGGAATTCCGGGATCAGGCGGTTGCACCTCCTGATTGGAGCGGTTGCACCGCCTGGCAGAGCTCGAAGACTGAGCCCAGGCGGTTGCACCTCTCTGTCAGGGGCGGTTGCACCTCTCTGTCAGAGCTCGAAGACCGAGCTCAGGCGGTTGCACCGCCTGACTGGAGAGGTTACACCGCCTGGCAGAGCTCGAAACTTGAGCTCTGGCGGTGTTACCTCCTAACAGAGGAGGTTGCACCGCCCAGTCTCGCTCGGAGACTGAGCCCTGGGCGGTTGCACCTCTTGGCTGGGGCGGTTGCACCGCCCAGTCTCGCCGGGAGACATAGCCTGGGTGGTGCTACCTCCCTGCCTGAGCGATTGCACCTCCCACAACAACCTGGGTCCGAATGGGTTGAACCATTCGACCTAATTTGAGTTCTTCAGGGGCCCAATTGCCCCAGGATTAAGCTAATGGGATCACCTCCCATTTCTAACTTAATCAAAGTGCTAACTACGATTATTTCCTAAGACATATTCTGCAGCTTGCTTCGGTGCGTCACTCGCTTCTTCCGGCGAGTTTCCGGCGAACTTCCGTTGATCATCCGATGAACCCTCGGTGATGCTCTTGCGGACTTCTGGCAAACTCCTGGACTCCGATGATCCACTTGGCAAGTTCCGACGAGCTCCTTTGGCAAGCTTCTGGACTTCTCGGATTTGTTCCCGCAAAACCTCCGACGACTGTCCGAACTTCCGTCGAGCTCTCGAACTCCCAACGTGATCATTGTCATGACTCCGGCGCAACTCCTACTGCATGTCTTACTTTCATCGTAGTCAATCCTACACACTCAAAACAAAAACTTCGATCGAGACAATTAATCCTAAGCAATTAACCAAGTTGTTCGACATGTCATTGGTCCCTCGACGCTTCGTCCGATTCTTCGGCGCATCGTCCTTTCCTGCAGCCTATTGCCCAATCGGCCAGTTGACTCCGCAACTCCGATATCCTTGGCACAATACCCGCTCTTCTTGGCCCAATGCCCGAGTCCACGGCCTGAAGCCTTCTGTCGATACGTCGACCGATCCACCGACCCGACGTCTAATCTTCTGACATGTTCTTCCGGCACAACATGATGTTCCTGCTTTAATTGTCTCATCCTGATCGAAGCACCCTGCGTCACTCAAAACGCAGATTAAATCATAAACATATATCAAGTAGTTTCATCATCAAAATACGAGATTCAACAATCTCCCCCTTTTTGATGATGATAACTACTTGATGACGGAGTTAAACTTAACTCCCGGAGTTTAAACAAACTCCCCGTATCAATATGCCATATTGATAGAAACTCTTGGATTCAAAAATCCAAGCAACATGTCATCATAAACTTATGCATAACATGTCATGTCATCAACATACTTCTCCCCCTTTGTCATCAACAAAAAGGAGAAGTACCACAATCAAGTGTTTGTGATATAAGTTTAACTTATTGCATGAAAAACATAATATCTTTTGTTATCATCATGCAAGTTTGAAGCCAGAAAATTTAGCAAATTTTACATCATGCTTAGAACATTCAGGCTATCAAGTTTTAGATATACAAGTTTTACGGCATACAAGATAGCACATGCAAGCTAGCAATGTTACAACATTTTAGAACTTTCAGGCTAGCAGTTTAGAGATATTCAAGAAGGCAACTCTTGCTTCTTGAAATATGCAAGTTGCAAGCTAGCAAATTTTTGCTTCCTTTGTAGTGTTAGCTTTTGATATCGTAACGCAACTATTTCAAGTGTTTATCAATTGTAGCATTTCATCATATGGCATGATATCGAGATATAAAGCTGTGAAGAAAGATTTTGATATCATTTCATGATGTACACATTTCGAATATTTTAGCAAGTGTAGCATTGCATCACATGGTAAGATATCAGCTCGTACGATGCAAATTTTTGTTTGATATCTTGATACAGGGCATATAGCAATGATAGCAATCATATATTTCTTGGTGATGCAAGTATGGCCTAATCATAGCATCAGTGATAGCAACCATAGCAACCATTAGTGATAGCAAACATATCAATTCATATATTTCTCCCCCTTTGTCATCAACAACAAGGAGAACGATATAAGCAAATTTTAAATATAAGTGCGATGCCATAAGTTGGTTCATGTCATTTTCCAATAGTGAGTGATAGGATACCAGTAATGCAAACATCTCGAGGAAAACATGACATGGAGATAGCTTTTATTGCTTCTTCCTTTTTATTTGTTATCATTTTACATGAAGGAGGAAAGCCATATGTGAAGTTCAAATCGATAAGATATTAAAGCACACTTCATTTTTGCAAGGATTAAGATATGTAAGTGAGTCAAATCCTTGTATGTAAAAATATCTTCCTTTTATAAGAGGGAATCATCAAATATGTTTTTTGAAAAATATTTTTCACATGATAAGTGCATTTGCTAGATGATTCCATATGTCAAAAATCAATGATGTGAATTAAACTTGATATGACATATGCTTGTTAAATTCGGAAGAGGATAATGTATCAAGAAAATCCAATTGTTAGGATCAAGAAAATCCAAAAATGAAATTTGACACTTTCATACATTCGGACAAGGTTTTACTAGAGATATTCAATTACAATCATGAAGGTAAAACATGCTTATTATCATGGAAATTTTTGTATTCAAGCACATAATTTCCAACATGGCAAGTAATTGTGTAAAATCATTATGGCAATCAAGTGATTTGATCATTTAATCAAAAAAGTCCTAAAAATAATTTTAACATGTTTAATCATTCGGACATATTTTTGCCATAGTTTTTCAAATATAATCATGAAGATAAGGCATGCTCATCATCATGGTGGTATGATAGCAAGTTTACCATATACAGGCTAGCAAAAAATTTCTACATTTTAAGGCCCGCAAGCTAGCAATTCTGAGATGTTCAAGAAAGCAACTCTTGCCTCTTGAAATATAAGTTTTGCTAGATGTGCAAGTTAACTTTTTGCTTCTTGAGATAGTCAAGATAGCATTCCTTGGTGATGTTCAATATAGCTAAGTTCTACATCATGAAAAAAAAACATATGCATCATTCCAAATCATAAATATTTTAGATCATCATGGTATTAATTTGTCACATTGCATCCTACCATGCATGATCGAAGCTTCTCATTTGCATACATCAAAATAAATTCATGAATATCTCATGCAATCATATCATCACTTGAGGAATATTGAAAAAGAAATAATTGGGTGATGAGATAAATATTTCATAAATACAAGGAATTGCATAAAAATCATATCAAGGAATACAAGTCACAATCATTCAAGAGAAAAATCTAGATCATGATTTTAATAAAACTCATTTCAAATTTAAATCATCAAAATCATTTTTATGGCTCACAAAATATATAACATAAATAGATTCATGATTTCATTTACTCAAAATCGAGAAATAACAATGGAAATCATCATGATACACATTATTACTTCTCAACCACATATAGCATGATTTCATAAGGTATTTTTAATCAAAATCATTTTATTTATCATAAACATGCAATTTTCATGATTATTTTCAAAATTACTAGAATGATAAGCATGATTCCTAATTTTTTGTATTTTCATTATAAAATTATTAAACATGTAATTTTCAAGAAAATTAAATAAAAAAGAAAAATGCATTATGAAAAGCATTATGTAATTTCAAAGTAAATTAAAGGCATTTTTATTACCTCAACGTCGAAAGGCGTAAAGGCGTAGTTTGCCACCTCGCCTTTGTTGATTTTCTCTTCGTCTTCGGAGGAGCTCGATTCATCCCAATTTTTGTTCTTCTTCTTGCGTTCAAAGCAAGTAGTTCCGTTCTTTTTACTTTTTAATTTTTGTTTCATTTGTAGTTTAAGTTCACCATCACTTGAGCTTATGCTCGAGTGGTCTTCAAATGTTCTATGTCCCAAATCCTTCCTGTTCTTTGGAAGGTGGTTCTCAAGTTCTTCTTCTTACGTTCAAAGCAAGTAGTTTCGTTCTTTTTACTTTTTAATTTTTGTTTCATTTGTAGTTTAAGTTCACCATCACTTGAGCTTATGCTCGAGTGGTCTTCAAATGTTCTATGTCCCAAATCCTTCCTGTTCTTTGGAAGGTGGTTCTCAAGTTCTTCACGTGCATTGCACGTCATTTCATATGTGATCAATGAACCAATTAGTTCTTCAAGTGGAAATTGGTTCAAGTTTTTCGATTCTTGAATAGCAGTTACTTTTGAATCCTAAGTTTTAGAAAGTCAGCGCAAAACTTTGTTAACGAGTTCAAAATCCGAAAAGCTTTTACTAAGTGATTTTAAACCATTGACGACATCCGTAAAACGGGTGTACATGTCAACAACGGTTTCGCATGGTTTCATATGAAAAAACTTGAAATCATGCAGTAAAATATTAACTTTCGAGTCTTTGACTCTACTAGTTCCCTCGTGCGTGATTTCAAGAGTGCGCCAAATATCGAAAGCCGTTTCACACAAAGAAACCCGATTGAACTCATTTTTGTCCAAAGCGCAAAATAAGGCATTCATAGCCTTTACGTTTAAAGAAAAATACTTCTTCTCTAAATCCGACCATTCGTTCATCGGTTTAGAGGGAAGTTGAAAACCGTTTTCAACGATATTCCATAAATCCATATTTAGAGAAATCAAGAAAACTCTCATTCGAGTTTTCCAATAAGTGTAGTCCAATCCGTTAAAGAACGGTGGACGAAAGACCGAAAAGCCCTCTTGAAGAGCCATTTCTCTCGGGTGTAAATCCGAAATGAGAAATAACCTGGCTCTGATACCAATTGTTAGGATCGAGAGCACTAAGAGGGGGGGGGGGTGAATTAGTGCATCGAAAATCTTTCAGCGATTTAAAAATGAAAGCTGCGTTTGTTCGATAAAAGTGATTTTGATGTAAAAGCCAATTCTAAGATTTCTTGCAGTTTACGCCTAAACACAGTTTACGTCTAAACGCAGTTTGCGTCTAAATACAGTTTCCGTCTAAACGCAGTTTTACATCTAAACGCAGTTTACGTCTAAACTCAGCTTACGCAGTTCTACGTCTAAACGTAGTTTACGTCTAAATACAGTTTGCGTCTAAATGTAGTTTGTGCAGTTTACGTCTAAACGCAGTTTTACGTTTAAACACAGTTTGCATCTAAATGCAGTTTGCACAGTTTACATCTAAACGCAGTTTTACGTTTAAACGCAGTTTCGGAAAGATCTTAACTTAGAAACTCGTTCGTAAAAGCACAGAAGACAGTTTACAGTTTTAAAAGGAATCAGAACGTAAACGTAAACCGCAATGTAAAGATCATACGAAAACACCGATTTACATCTGAATGCAAATTCGGAAAGATCAGAACTTAGAAACTCATTCGTGAAAGCACAGAGGGCAGTAGCTATGTAGGAGGTTTGCAGTAATGATAAGGCTCAAAGTAAAAGCAAACCAGAGATTTAGAGCGGTTCGGTCAGTCTTGACCTACTCCACTTTTGGCTTCCTCCACCGACGAGGTCACCGACGTCAACTAGAGGCCTTCCTTCAATAGGCGAAGGCCAACTGCCCTTTTACAGTTTCTCTCCTTTTGACGGGCTCAGGAGACAACCCTTACAGATCCTTTCTCTCCTCTCTTTACAACTCAAGACTTGAAGAACAGAAAGAGGAGAACTTTTGGACTTTACACAAATTTGAGCTCTTAGAATCACAGAAAAGATCAAGAATTCGGTGTGGATCTGTCTTGCATCTGTGCTAAATGGTTGGGGTATTTATAGGCCCCAACCCAGTTCAAATTTGGAGCTCAAAACGATCAAATCCCGGAATTCCGGGATCAGGCGGTTGCACCTCCTGACTGGAGCGGTTGCACCGCCTGGCAGAGCTCGAAGACTGAGCCCAGGCGGTTGCACCTCTCTGTCAGGGGTGGTTGCACCTCTCTGCCAGAGCTCGAAGACCGAGCTCAGGCGGTTGCACCGCCTGACTGGAGAGGTTGCACCGCTTGGCAGAGCTCGAAACTTGAGCTCTAGCGGTGCTACCTCCTGACAGAGGAGGTTGCACCGCCCAGTCTCGCTCGGAGACTGAGCCCTGGGCGGTTGCACCTCTTGGCTGGGGCGGTTGCATCGCCCAGTCTCGCTGGGAGACATAGCCTGGGCGGTGCTACCTCCCTGCCTGGGCGGTTGCACCTCCCACAGCAACCTGGGTCCGAATGGGTTGAACCATTCGACCCAATTTGAGTTCTTCAGGGGCCCAATTGCCCCAGGATTAAGCTAATGGGATCACCTCCCATTTCTAACTTAATCAAAGTGCTAACTACGATTATTTCCTAAGACATATTCTGCAGCTTGCTTCGGTGCGTCACTCGCTTCTTCCGGCGAGTTTCCGGCGAACTTCCGTCGATCATCCGATGAACCCTCGGTGATGCTCCTGCGGATTTCCGGCAAACTCCTGGACTGCGACGATCCACTTGGCAAGTTTCGACGAGCTCCTTTGGCAAGCTTCTGGACTTCTCGGATTTGTTCCCGCAGAACCTCCGACGACTGTCCGAACTTCCGTCGAGCTCTCGAACTCCCAACGTGATCATTGTCATGACTTCGACGCAACTCCTGCTGCATGTCTTACTTTCATCGTAGTCAATCCTGCACACTCAAAACAAAAACTTCGATCGAGACAATTAATCCTAAGCAATTAACCAAGTTGTCCGACATGTCATTGGTCCCTCGACGCTTCGTCCGATTCTTCGGCGCATCGTCCTTTCCTGCAGCCTATTGCCCAATCGGCCAGTTGACTCCGCAACTCCGATATCCTTGGCACAATACCCGCTCTTCTTGGCCCGATGCCCGAGTCCACGGCCCGAAGCCTTCTGTCGATACGTCGACCGATCCACCGGCCCGACGTCCAATCTTCTGACATGTTCTTCCGGCACAACATGATGTTCCTGCTTTAATTGTCTCATCCTGATCGAAGCACCCTACGTCACTCAAAACGCAGATTAAATCATAAACATATATCAAGTAGTTTCATCATCAAAATACGAGATTCAACATGATTTTGGTTGAAAATACTTTATACTCAATGAAACCATCATTCATGAATATGCTTTATGTTTAATAGTTTCTTTGGCTTATATGCTCTATCATGATAAATATTTTAAAAATAAATAAAATCATGTTTGTTTTGAAGTAATGCATAATGATCATGCTTAATGATGCATTTTTTGATTTGACATAAAAGTGACTTTAAAAAATGATGTATGTTTTGATTTGACATAAATGAAATAAGCATGCTTATATGAAATAGTAAAGTGTCATGCTTGATAATTATATACTTAATGATGCATAAAGTTGTAATGAAAATATTAATATTTTAATACTATGATTTGATGATTTTATGCATGACATTGTAAAGTTATATATAATGATGCATAACGATGAAATTATGTAATAAAAATATTAAACATTTTAAAACCATTTTTTAGTGTCATGCATATTGATCATGCTTAATAAATCTCAAAATTATGCGTGATGAATCTTACGATTTATGGATTATTGATTTTTACCATAATGAAAGTACCTTATTGATCTTTGTTGTAACAAATCTTACTCTTTCGGTTTTAAACATGATACATGTTTTTATTTGGCATAAATTAAACAAAATCATATGTTTTGAAACAATCGAAAAGAGGGAAACATTCTTGAAAATTATTTTGCTCAATCTTATTGATTTTGATGAATCCATTTGTATCATCTTTGTGAATCTCTTGGATTTTGATAATGATTTTGATGATTTAAATTTGAATAATTTTTTATCGAAATCATGATCTTGATCTCTTGAAATTTATAACATGAAATCCCTTATGAATCAAGATTGTTTTCTATTTAAAAGGAGATTTGTCGAAATGTTTCATAGTCTTTTAGTATTCATGATCTTGATAATTATGTTTAGAAACTTTATGTAAACCAAGAATGTTCATCATGATTCTCTCTTTGAATATTTAAAGAGGAGAATTTTCTAGATGAATCATGATTTTGATGATTGAATATTTGATGTGCATGAATTGAGATCTTGCTCTCCTACTATTCTTTTTGCTATTCACCAAAAGGAAGACTAATTCTAATAAACCATGATATGCTATATGAATTTTATTGTATTCATGAAGTAATATCTCATCACTAATTTTTGTTTATATTCCTTCATGTGATGATATGAATGTATGAAACACTTATGATATGATTTTTTATACAATTCCATGTATTGGTGAAATATTTATCTCATCACCCAATTAATTCCTCTTGATACTCCAAATGTGATGAAGTGAAATTATGCATGAAATACAAATGGGGAGAAGTTTTGATCATGCATGGTAGGATATAATTTGACAAATTAATACCATCATGATATGAAACATTTATGATTTATAATGATGTATGCAATACTTGTGCTTTCTAATTATGATGTGATGTATTACATATGATGTAAATCATGATTTAAAATACTATGAGTTGTTGCTAAAATGATGTATTATAAATATTGATTTAATGTTTTGTATCATGAATGCTCTAAATGATGAATGTTTGGTATCATGATCAAAATGTTGACAAATAGTTAAAGATTTTAGTATCATGTATGATATCCTCATAATATTGATCGATTTATTCAATATCGTGCATGAATGAATATAAGGTTTTTGAAAATGTGCATATTCTAATTTGAAAATATGATGATGCACAGATAAGATTGATACTTACCTTTGTCATAATTGATGTAAAGGGTCGTCCCTTCTTTTTGACAATGACAAAGGGGGAGATAACTAGCTTGCACAAGTCAAGAAGATGCAAAAACTTGATTGCTAGTTTGCCTATCTTAAGTAACAAAGATTGCTAAAAGTGGTTCGGTCAAATGACCTACATCCACTTGCGAAGCCTTCTTCGATGAGGCTCCCAACTTCCACTGGAAAATCACTTTGAAGGGGAAGGACCAAATACCCTTCTTACAATCTTTTTACAAGTGGTTCATACTCTTATAGATTTTTTAAAGAGAAAGAGAGAGGTGAACACTTAAGCTATTAAAAAAACAAGACTTTGCTAAGGCTTTTTCTCACTTTCTAACTTATCAAAATGTGTCTTTGAGAATTGAGCGGTATTTATAGACCCCAAGAGGATTCAAATTTGGGCTCCAAATTTGAATTACTTTTGGGCTCCTAGTGTTGGCGGTGCCACCGCCTGTCAGTATCTAACACTAACAGTGTACTGGTAGTGCCACCACCAGACCTCTCGGGTTCTTAGCGGTGCCACCGCCCAATCTGGTAGTGTACTAGCGGTCCCACTGCCCAGTCCAACGGTGCCACCACCAGACCTCTTGGGTGTTGGGCGGTGCCATCGCCCAGTCTGACAGTACCACTGCTCGATCCTTACGAGTCATTGGTTGGGCTCCAAATTTAGCCCAAACCAGTTCATATTCGGGCCCAGTTGGCCCCTAACAAGGTTATAATATTAACTCTTAATCCTAACCCTAATTATATGTAAACTATGAAATTAAGACATAGTCCTAAGCAGGTTTTTAACCAGCAACGTCGAGTTTCCTTTCGGCGAGCTTTCCGGCGAACTTCCGGCTGACTTCCGATACACCCTCGGATTTCTTTCGGCGGACTCCCAGCAGGCTTTCGGTCTTGTGGCGAGTTCAGCGAGTCTTTGGCAAGTAGTCGAACCTTTTAGGTGATCTCCGCAAACCTCTGACGATCTCTCCGGCGGACTTCTGAAAACTTCGGCAAGTCCCCAATTCCTTCTCGGTTGGTTCCAACAGCACTTCTGATGAATCTTCGGACTTTCGACAGACTCTTGAACACCCATCGAACTTGACTTCGGTAAACTTGCTTTATGTCTTCAAGCTATCGTAATTAATCTTGCACATGTAAAACACACTTCGATCTAGACAATTAATCCTAAGCATCTAATCAAGTTGTCCAGCATATCATTGTTCCCTCGACGCTTCGTCCGATTCTTCGACGCATCGTCCTCTCTTGTGACCTATTGCCCAATCAACCAGTTGACTCCGCAACTCCAATATCCTTAGCATAATCTCCGCTCTTCTTGGTCCGATGTCCGAATCCATGGCCCGAAGCTTTTTATCGATACATCGACCGATCCACCAGCCCAACGTCCAATCTGTTGAATCTCGGATTTTGATGATGAAGTCAATTGTCATTTGTTATCTAATCTATGTGTTGAGATAAGTGTGCAGGATTAACTACGATGAGAGTAAGACAAGCAGCAGGTGTTGCGTCGGAGTCAAGATCATGATCACGTTGGGAGTTCGAGAGTTCGACGGAAGTTCGGACGGTCGTCGGAGGTTCAGAGAGAACAGATCCGAGAAGTCCAGAAGCTTGCCAAGCGAAGCTCGTCGGAACTCGCCAAGTGGATCGTCGCAAAGTCCAGGAGTATGCCGGATGTCCGCAGAAGGATCACCGAGGGTTATCGGTTGATCGACGGAAGTTGGCAGGAAACTCGCCGGAAGAAGCGATTGACGCATCGGAGCAAAGCTGCAGAAGTTGTCTTAGAGTTAATCGTAGTTAGCATGATGATTAAGCATGAAAATGGGAGGTGATCCCATTAGCTTAATCTTGGGGCAATTGGGCCCCTGAAAAGATTCAAAGTGGGCCGAATGGAGTGAACCATTCGGACCCTGATTGCACCAGGAGGTGCAACCGCCCCAGCCAGGAGGTGCAACCGCCTGGGCTGTGGGGTTGGGAGGTGCAACCGCCCCAGCCAGGAGGTGCAACCGCCAGGGCTGCGAGGCTGGGAGGTGCAACCGCCCCAGCCGAGAGGTGCAACCGCCCAGAGCTCAGTCTTCGAGCTAGACTGGGCGGTGCAACCTCCTTTGCCAAGAGGTAGCACCGCCAGAGCTCAAGTTTCGAGCTCTGCCAGGCGATGCAACCACCGAGCTCAGTCTTCGAGCTCTGGCAGAGAGGTGCATCAGCCTGAGCTCAGTCTCGAGCTCTGCCAGGTGATGCAATCACCGAGCTCAGTCTTCGAGCTCTGGCAGAGAGGTGGATCAGCCTGAGCTCAGCTTGGAGCTCTGCCAGGTGATGCAACCACCGAGCTCAGTTTCGAGCTCTGCCAGGTGATGCAATCACCAAGCTCAGTCTTCGAGCTCTGCCAGGTGATGCAACCATCGAGCTCAGTCTTCGAGCTCTGGCAGAGAGAAGCAATCGGCAGAGCTCAGTCTTCGAGCTCTGCCAGGCGGTGCCACCTCTCCAGTCGAGAGGTGCAACCGCCTGATCCCAGAATTCTGGGATTTGATCGATTTGATCGTTTTGAGCTCGAATTTTGAATTGGGTTGGGGCCTATAAATACCCCACCCATTCAGCACTGAAAAGATACAGACCTACACCGAAATCTTGATCTTTTCTGTGATTCTAAGAGCTCAAAAGTGTTGTAAAGCCTTTAAGTCTCCTCCTTCTGTTCTTCAAGTTTTCAATTGTAAAGTGAGGAGAGAAAGGTCTGTAAAGGTTTTCTCCTAAGCCTGTCAAAAGGAGAGAAATTGTAAGAGGGAAGTTTGGCCTTCGCCCATTGAAGGAAGGCACCTAGTTGACGTCGGCAACCTCATCGGTGGAGGAAGCCAAAAGTGGAGTAGGTCAAGGCTGACCGAACCACTCTAAATCTCTGGTTTGCGTTTATTTTCGAGCACTTTATCATTACTGCAAACCTCCCTCATCACTACTGCTCTCTGCGCTTTCACGAACAAGTTCTAAGTGCTGTTCTTCCAAATCTGCATTCAGACGTAAATTCGTATTTTCATACATTACAGTTTACGTTTACGTTTGATTCTGCAGAACTGTTTTCCGTGCTTTTACGAACGAGCTTCTTTGCAGTTTACGCTTACATTTTAATCCTATTAATAACTGCAATCTGTCCTCTACGATTTTACGAACGAGTTTCAACATTTAGACGTAAAACTGCATTCAGACGTAAATCGGCTTTCCTCGCTCAATCATCATATTTCAGTTCACGTTTACGTCTTGATTTCAACTGCATACTGCCTTCTGCGAGTATACAAACGAGTTTTAAAGTTTAGACGTAAATCTGCGTCTAGACGTAAAACTGCGTTTAGACGTAAATCTGCGTTTAGACGTAAAACTGCGTTTAGACGTAAAACTGCGTTTAGACGTAAAATTGCGTTTAGACGTAAATCTGCGTTTAGACGTAAATCTGCGTTTAGACGTAAATCTGCATTTAGACGTAAATCTGAGTTTAGACGCAAAACTGCGCTTAGACGCAAAACTGCGCTTAAACGCAATCTGCGCTTAGACGCAAACTGCACTTAGATACAAACTGAGAATTTGCTTTTGCATCATAATAGTTTTTGAACGAACGCAGCTTTTGGTTTTTAAATTATTATAAGATTTCCGCTGCACTAATTCACCCCCCCCCTCTTAGTGCTCTCGATCCTAACAATTGGTATCAGAGCAAGGTTAACTCTCTAAAGGATTAAAACCCAAGAGAGATGGCATACGCCGGAAACCAAGAGGGGCATTCGATTACACGTCCACCCATGTTCAGTGGAACGGACTACACTTACTGGAAGACCCGAATGAGGATCTTTCTGATTTCTATGGATTTTGAACTGTGGAACCTTGTTGAAAACGGTTTTTCAAAGTCTTCTCTTCCAATGATCGATTGGAATGAGTTGGAAAAGAAGGCTTTCGCTCTTAATGCAAAGGCTATGAATGCCTTATTTTGCGCACTTGATAAAAACGAGTTTAATCGTGTTTCAACTTGCGAAACTGCTTTTGATATTTGGCACACACTTGAAGTGACCCACGAGGGTACAAGTAGAGTGAAAGAGTCAAAAATCAATCTGTTGCTGCATTCTTTTGAACTTTTCCGAATGAAACCGAGTGAAACCATTGGCGACATGTTTACCCGTTTCACGGATGTCGTCAACGGTCTAAAAGGACTCGGAAAGAGCTTTTCGGATTTTGAGCTTGTTAATAAGATACTAAGATCCCTTCCTAAGAGTTGGGATCCTAAAGTCACCGCTATTCAAGAGGCAAAAGATCTGCGAAATTTCCCTCTTGAAGAACTAATCGGGTCATTAATGACCTACGAAATGACTTGCAAAGCTCATGAAGAGCAAGAAGACATCCTTCCAAAGAACAGGAAGGATATAGCACTTAAAACTTCTGAATGCCACTTGAGAGAAAACTCAAGTGATGAGGACTGTGATGATGACTTGGCACTTTTGACAAGAAAGTTTAAGAAATTCTTCAAAAGAAACAAGTTTAAAAACGATGTGAAAAATAAACTTGAACCTAAGAAGGACCAAGTGATCTGCTACGAATGTAAAAAGCCGGGACACTACAAAAGTGATTGTCCCCAAGTCAAGAAAAGAACAACAAAGAAGAAGGCGCTCCATGCTAGTCATAAGTGCCCAGCAAGCCAATCACGTGAGTGATGGCACGTGTGACTTGATACAGAATCTTTTTGCTTATTATATTTTGGCGTATATCACTTTATAACTATTACATAAATGCATATATATTGTGATGTCCTTGGATTTGTGCAATGAGAATCGGATCGTGATGAGATCACGATAATGAGATCGATTCACCTTTAAACACATATCCTAAATAATCCCGGTCATAGGTTACTCGAGAGGGACATCGTGATAACCGGATAGACTGGTGTGCTGTATACCCGTCCATATAATGGATGCAGCTGGTCTCATAGCTGCTCGTGTAGGGACAATAGGGATACAGTACAGGTGCTCATTGGAGAATGAGTTCACTGATTGATCCGCTTACGGAATGCTGGATGGTTGATGATACCTTATTGTCAGACAACGATTCCGTAGTCCTAGTGGTGTATCTGGTTCTTAGACTTGAGACACCAAGGATGTCCTGTATGAGTGCTCCACTCTTTGATACCAGACTTATAGGTTTGGCTGTTCCCAGATCTAGTACAGCTGGTCATTGGGAGTGGTAGTCGACCTTACGAGGGCTATTGAGTGTCGATAGAGGATCATCCACTCTCGGTATCATGAGAGGAATATCTCATGTGTTCTTGCTCAGACAAATCCCTGGCCAGGGTCATTCGGGTTGAGAGAGAAAGAGTTCTCCGGGAGAATCCGATTAGAGCGAGACTCGAGTAGAAACCGTATGGGTCTGACAGCACCATGCTCGATATACGGTCTCTGGGATATTAGATGGATGAGGGACTATAGGTACATGGTAACTGAGGACAGACAGGTCCAATGGATTGGATTCCCCTGTATCGTCTGGGGACTACGGCGTAGTGGCCTAGTACTTCCGTAGTCGATGAGTCGAGTGAATTATTACAGAGATAATAATTCACTGAGTTAGAAGGAGTTCTGACAGGTATGACTCACGGCCAGCTCGATATTGGGCCTAGAGGGTCACACACATATGGTAGGCATTGCGATGAGTAGAGGTTCGGATATGAGATATCCGACGGAGCCCTTGTCTTATTGGATGCAGATCCAATACCCACTAGGGAAAGGACCCATTAGGGTTTTGACACGGGATCTCTATAAATAGGAGGGATTCACAGCCTCATAGGCTAGAGTCTTTGCTTGCCCTTCCTATTCTCCTCTCCCTCTCCCCCTCAGAGTAGGCCTGGAGCCTCAGAGTAGGCCTGGAGTTTTGAGGAGCGTCGTCGCAACCCTGCTGTGTGGATCACCGCTAGAGAGGAGGACGCTTGACCTCCTTCACCCTCTCCTAAGGATCTGCAAGGAAACAGGGATATACGATCTCCCTAGGTAACACAATCTTTATACGCAGTTTTGTGTTTTGCGGATTTTTGCGCACCAATCTTCGCACGACGACGAACATCTTTTTGGGAATCGGGGATTTTTGTTTTCTTGTTCTTCCGCTGCGCATATGATGTCGCCCCCTATGATTTCCCAACAGTGGTATCAGAGCCAGGTTGTTCGTGCGAATGATTGGTTTTGAACTGCGTGTATTGTGTTTAGGAAGAATTTTGACGTCAAAATCGTTGACGCAAAAGCGAGGAAGGGCAGCAACAGTTGCTGCCCTCGATCTGCATGCCTGCAGCCACCTGCAGCGGCAGCCGCAGTCGCAGCCAGGCAGCACAGCGCCGGCGCATGCGCAAGCGCTGTGTCTGCAGCAGCCGGCCGGCGGCCTGCTTGCAGCAGGCTTGCTGCCGGCGGGGCTGGCAGCCCGCGGGTAGAGGCGCCTGCGGCCGCTGAGCCCGCGGGTAGAGGCGCCTGCGGCCGCTGAGCCCGCGGGTAGAGGCGCCGCGGGGCAGCAGCGCGGGCTGAGGCACCGCAGGGCAGCGGCGCCTGTGGCCGCTGCTCCCACGGGCAAAAACCCCGCAGGGGCGGCCGCCAGCGAGACAGCACCACCTGCGGGCGCTGACTCGCGGGCAGAACCGCCCGCGAAGGCGGCGGCGCCCGCGGGGGCGCCCACCTGCAGCGGCAGCGACCCCAGCGGGCGTGCCGCCCGCAGGCGAGGGCAGCGCCCCGCCCCTCGCCGCACAGGCCGCCGCCGGCAGGGTGGCGGCGGGGGCAGCAGCGAAAAGGGGAAAGGGCATTAGGGTTTTCTGGGAAAAAGACAGTTTTGCCCCTCGGAATTTGAGAAATTCCAGTTTCTGTCTTTTGTCCAAATTACGAAAATACCCTTAGGAATTGAGAAATTCCCTATATATCCCTGATTTCAGAAAATATTAATTAATTAAAAGGTTTAGTTGATTATTATTTTTATTATTATCTAGTAGTCCTACATGATGATGATTATTTATACATGTGATGTATGATGAGTGGACGGATGATCATGGACCGTGTGATGTGTGTACTTGTGATTATTATTATTGAGGTCTGCGAACCTCCATTATATTTCTCGTTTATTGTCGGGCCTGCGTGCCTATGATTAAGTTGTAATCACATGAGGAGGCGCAGCGGGAGCGTGGATGCCATAGCGGGACCCACGAGACGGACGATCGTGATGCATGGAGATGCATCAAGATGTCGACGGAACCGACGAGGACGAGATGGACGATCACAAGGCATGGAGATGCACCGTTGCACACATAGATCTTGATGTGAGTGATTAGGCCTACTGGCTCGGGCCTAATCATATTAGGTTGTGGTCCATGATCATCTGGTGTGATTGCTTATACACCTACTAGATATGTATATATATTTGCATGCGATGTAGATATATATTAAATATGCATATGTGTGACATGTCATATTATGAGACCTAATCATAGAAACATCTCTCGATAATATTAAGTCGGTAAACGTGAGGCAATTAGATTGACCCACGTGGCCTTCCATCGTTATGAGTAGGAACCGAATCCCGGTGTAGGTTGAGTTGGTCGAGTCCCTCGAGACTCACCTATATCGCGATTCGCTATCTTGCTTACGACATAGAGATGTCACCGGTGACCTGAGGGCATGATATGCTTGGTCGAGTCCCTCGAGGGTATATCATCAAATCAGACTCATCTTGTAACGAAGGTGTTGACTTAACCGAGCATCATGGTTGGTCGAGTCCCTCGAGGCCATGGTGATTCGGAGGCCGAACAGGACGGGAATCACAAGGAGTTGTGATCGGCAAGAGTTGTCTACCTTTTAGGCTTAGTGTGATTGGTCGAGTCCCTCGAGGTTACACTAAGACGCTGATTGGATCCTGATCCCCACTAGAAGTCTGCCGGAGACTTCCGTTTCACGTGCTGAGGGTGTCGTGTGACTCGTTAGTAAAATAGTGGGAGCATATTAAGATAGAAGTCCATATCTTGATAGTTTATTTCTTGCAAAATCTGCATGTTATTCATTTTTGCTACATCTTTATTTTCAGAAAATGTCGTTTTCAAATCCCTTACGTGGCATACTTGATGTCAACCGCCTCACTGGTCCAAATTATACGGATTGGCTCCGTAACTTGAGAATTGTTCTCACAGCGGAGAAAATCGTGTACGTCCTTGATACAGTGATGCCTACGCCCGAAGAAGGGGCAAGCGAGGATGAGATCGCTCGCTACGTGAAGTACATTGATGACTCCACTTTTGCTCAGTGCTATATGTTGGGCTCTATGACTCCAGAGTTACAGAGACAACATGAAAAGATGGATGCCAGATCCATTCTCCTACATGTCCGTAAATTGTTTGAGGAACAGGGAAGGACTCAACGATATGAGATATCCAAGAGCCTTTTCCGCGCTAGGATGACTGAGGGGACACCGGTTCAGAACCATGTCCTAAAGATGATTGAGTGGATAGAGAAACTCACAGGTCTAGGAATGGTCCTAGAGGATAACTTGTGTGTGGACATTGTGCTTCAGTCCCTACCAGATTCCTTTTCACAGTTCATAATGAACTTTAATATGAACAAGCTTGAGGTGACTCTCCCAGAGCTCCTCAATATGTTGAGGGAGGCAGAGAGTACTATTAAGAAAGAGAAGCCAGTTCTCTACACTGGTGAGACCAGAAAGAAAAGGAAAGCAGAAAGGTCCCTTAAGAAGGGAAAGGGCAAGGGCAAACAAGGTAAAGCAAAGGTTGCTAAGAAAGACCCAACAAAGGACAAAGGCCAGTGCTTCCACTGTGGTAAAGATGGGCACTGGAAGAGAAACTGCAAAGAGTACCTTGCAGAAAGGGCGAAACAAAAGCTTGATGAAGTTTCAGGTACATTCATGATCAGTCTCCATTTGTCAGACTCTTATGATAACACATGGGTATTAGATACCGGTAGTGCTTATCATATATGCAATTCGTTGCAGGTTCTGGCAAGGCCTAGGAGACTAGAGAGAGGCGAGATGGACCTCAAGATGGGTAATGGAGCAAAAGTTGCTGTATTAGCTGTTGGCGATGTCGCCCTACATCTGCCTAGTGGAGCTTTTATTGCATTAGATGCATGTTATTTTGTTCCTTCTATTATCAAAAACATTATCTCCATTTCATGTTTAACAGTTAGTGGATATAAATTTGTTTTTGAGAACAATGGTTGTTCGATATTATTAGATGATAAGATCATCACGAAAGGAACATTGCATAATGGTATATTTATGTTAGACACCACTCCACATATCATGAATGTAAATGTGTCCAAAAGGAAACGAGATGAGTTGAACAGTGCATACCTGTGGCATTGTAGGCTAGGTCACATCCATGAAAGAAGGATTCAAAAGTTGCTAAATGATGGATATCTAGATCCATTCGACTATGTGTCATATGCAACTTGTGAGCCTTGCATTCGTGGAAAACTGACCAACTCTCCATTTAGTGAAACTGGAGAGAGAGCCACTGAGTTGTTGGAACTCATACATAGTGATGTATGTGGACCCATGTCAACTCATGCCATTGGAGGTTACTCCTACTTCATTACATTTACTGATGATTTCTCAAGGTATGGATATGTGTACTTAATGAAGTACAAGTCCGAGGCATTTGAGAAATTCAGAGAGTATAAGAATGAGGTGGAGAACCAGACTGGAAAGAGTATCAAAACTCTTCGATCAAATCGAGGAGGTGAGTACTTAAGTACAGAGTTTACTCACTTCCTCAAGGACCATGAGATATTATCCCAATGGACACCTCCTTATACACCTCAGCTCAATGGTGTCTCTGAAAGGAGAAATCGTACATTATTAGATATGGTACGGTCCATGATGAGTTTCGCTGACCTACCCATCTCATTCTGGGGATATGCCCTAGAAACCGCAGCTTACCTTCTGAACAGAGTTCCAACTAAGTCGGTAGTGTCTACACCATATGAGATATGGAAAGGGAACAAGCCTGATCTTAAGGTTGTTAAGATTTGGGGCTGCCCTGCCCACGTTAAAAGACACAACCCCGATAAGTTAGAATCAAGGACAGGGCGATGTAAATTTGTGGGATACCCCAAGGAAACTTGTGGGTATTACTTCTATCATCTCGAGGACCAAAAGGTCTTTGTAGCTAAGAGAGCAGTGTTCCTTGAGAAGGAACACATTCTTGACGGAGACAGTGGGAGAATGATAGAATTGAGCGAGGTTGGAGAACCAAGCTCAAGCACCACTCTACAGCTCGAGTCTGTTCAGGTACCTAATACACAAGTATCAACTTTACGCAGGTCTGATAGGGTATCCCATCCTCCTGAGAGATATGTGGGACATATTAGAGCAGAGGATGTAGAGGATATTGATCCTCAGACCTACGAGGAGGCTATTATGAGTATAGACTCCGGGAAGTGAAAAGAAGCCATGAATTCTGAGATGGATTCTATGTACTCCAATAAAGTTTGGAACCTAGTTGATGCACCCGAAGGTATTGTACCCATCGGTTGCAAGTGGATCTTTAAGAAAAAGATCGGAGTAGATGGAAAGGTAGAGACCTATAAAGCAAGGCTAGTGGCTAAGGGGTATCGTCAAAGGCAAGGTGTTGACTACGACGAAACTTTCTCACCCGTAGCAATGCTAAAATCCATCAGAATTCTATTGGCTATTGCAGCACACTATGATTATGAGATCTGGCAGATGGATGTGAAAACCGCATTCCTCAACGGGAACCTGGAGGAGGAGGTGTATATGATGCAACCTGAGGGATTCGTGTCCAAGAACTGCCCAAATAAGGTGTGTAGGTTGCTTAGATCCATTTATGGACTAAAGCAAGCTTCCCGAAGTTGGAACATAAGATTTGATGAGGCAATCAGATCTTATGACTTCGTTAAGAACGAAGATGAGCCTTGTGTATACAGAAAGGTAAGTGGGAGCGCTATTAGCTTTTTGGTGTTATATGTGGATGACATCCTCATCATTGGGAATGACATAGGAATGCTATCCACAGTAAAGACTTGGTTATTTAGACACTTCTCCATAAAGGACTTAGGGGAAGCATCCTATATCTTGGGGATTAGAATCTATAGAGATAGATCCAAAAGGATGCTTGGCTTGTCCCAGTCCAGGTACATAGAAACCATTGTCAAAAGGTTTGGCATGGAAAATTCCAAAAGAGGTCTCATACCGATGAGACATGGGATATCGCTTTCTACGAGTATGTCCCCAAAGACTCCAGAAGAAAGGGCGAACATGGATATGATACCTTATGCCTCAGCAATAGGGTCTATCATGTATGCCATGCTATGTACTAGGCCTGATATAGCGCATGCTCTGAGTGTCACGAGCAGGTATCAGGCGGATCCAGGCTTGGAGCACTGGAAAGCAGTAAAGTGTATCCTTAAGTACTTGAGAAGGACTAAGGATCTTTTACTAGTATATGGAGGTAATAGCCTTAAGGTTGAAGGCTACACTGACTCAAGTTTTCAGTCTGATGTCGATGATAGCAAGTCGAATTCAGGGTATGTGTACACCTTGAATGGAGGAGCAGTGTGCTGGAAGAGTTCCAAGCAAGATACCACTACTGACTCGACCACAGAGGCGGAGTACATTGCCGCATTAGATGCAGCAAAGGAGGGAGTTTGGGAGTCGATACGGATAGCGACAAGTCGACTTCCTTATATTGCGACCACTATGGGGTGATTACTCAAATAAGGGAACCCGGGTCTTATCAGAAGTGTTCTGAGGAGGTTCCAGCTTATAAGAGAGATCGTAACCCGAGGAGATGTAGCAGTGGAAAGAGTTCCATCCGAAGATAACATTGCAGATCCACTAACAAAGCCATTGTCTCAGATTGTCTTTGAGCGTCACAGGGGTCTGATGGGGATCAGACACATAGGTGATTGGCTTTAGGTCAAGTGGGAGATTGCTAGTCATAAGTGCCCAGCAAGCCAATCACGTGAGTGATGGCACGTGTGACTTGATACAGAATCTTTTTGCTTATTATATTTTGGCGTATATCACTTTATAACTATTACATAAATGCATATATATTGTGATGTCCTTGGATTTGTGCAATGAGAATCGGATCGTGATGAGATCACGATAATGAGATCGATTCACCTTTAAACACATATCCTAAATAATCCCGGTCATAGGTTACTCGAGAGGGACATCGTGATAACCGGATAGACTGGTGTGCTGTATACCCGTCCATATGATGGATGCAGCTGGTCTCATAGCTGCTCGTGTAGGGACAATAGGGATACAGTACAGGTGCTCATTGGAGAATGAGTTCACTGATTGATCCGCTTACGGAATGCTGGATGGTTGATGATACCTTATTGTCAGACAACGATTCCGTAGTCCTAGTGGTGTATCTGGTTCTTAGACTTGAGACACCAAGGATGTCCTGTATGAGTGCTCCACTCTTTGATACCAGACTTATAGGTTTGGCTGTTCCCAGATCTAGTACAGCTGGTCATTGGGAGTGGTAGTCGACCTTACGAGGGCTATTGAGTGTCGATAGAGGATCATCCACTCTCGGTATCATGAGAGGAATATCTCATGTGTTCTTGCTCAGACAAATCCCTGGCCAGGGTCATTCGGGTTGAGAGAGAAAGAGTTCTCCGGGAGAATCCGATTAGAGCGAGACTCGAGTAGAAACCGTATGGGTCTGACAGCACCATGCTCGATATACGGTCTCTGGGATATTAGATGGATGAGGGACTATAGGTACATGGTAACTGAGGACAGACAGGTCCAATGGATTGGATTCCCCTGTATCGTCTGGGGACTACGGCGTAGTGGCCTAGTACTTCCGTAGTCGATGAGTCGAGTGAATTATTACAGAGATAATAATTCACTGAGTTAGAAGGAGTTCTGACAGGTATGACTCACGGCCAGCTCGATATTGGGCCTAGAGGGTCACACACATATGGTAGGCATTGCGATGAGTAGAGGTTCGGATATGAGATATCCGACGGAGCCCTTGTCTTATTGGATGCAGATCCAATACCCACTAGGGAAAGGACCCATTAGGGTTTTGACACGGGATCTCTATAAATAGGAGGGATTCACAGCCTCATAGGCTAGAGTCTTTGCTTGCCCTTCCTATTCTCCTCTCCCTCTCCCCCTCAGAGTAGGCCTGGAGCCTCAGAGTAGGCCTGGAGTTTTGAGGAGCGTCGTCGCAACCCTGCTGTGTGGATCACCGCTAGAGAGGAGGACGCTTGACCTCCTTCACCCTCTCCTAAGGATCTGCAAGGAAACAGGGATATACGATCTCCCTAGGTAACACAATCTTTATACGCAGTTTTGTGTTTTGCGGATTTTTGCGCACCAATCTTCGCACGACGACGAACATCTTTTTGGGAATCGGGGATTTTTGTTTTCTTGTTCTTCCGCTGCGCATATGATGTCGCCCCCTATGATTTCCCAACACTCTAAGCAACATGGGATGATTCGAGCGCATCTAAAGAAGAAGAGTCCAACACCGAGCAAGTTGCTCATTACGCCTTTATGGCCATCGAAGAGGAGGTAACGGATTTATTAGATGCTGATTTATCTTTCGATGAATTATTAAATGCCTTCCATGATTTATTTGATGAATGCAAAGTTATAAATAGAAAATACAAGTTGCTAAAAAAGGTACATGATAATCTTACTTGTGAGTTTGATAAGTTAAAAGTCGAACATCATGATAGTTTAAATTCATGTATCAAATGTCATGATTTAGAAACTATACAAAAAGAAAACTTGCTACTTAAGGACACCTTGAAGAAATTCGAGGTTGGTAGCAAGTCATTAAACATGATCCTTACAAACAAGGGTCATGCTCCCAAAAGAAGTGGGATTAGATTTGTGAGGAGTCCTCACCGAAATCCAACTACCTTTGTAAAAGGCCCCATCTTACATGTTCAACACCAAACCAAGTGCAACTTTTGTTGCAAATCTGGACACAAGACACATTGTTGTCCATTCAAGAAAATAAGTCCAAACAAATTAATTTGGGTTCCTAAAGGAACCATGATAAACTCTATGCAACATGATAGAAAATGTAGATCTATTTATGAGGCACCCAAAAGCAAATGGGTACCTAAACATCATCCTTTCTTGTAGAAAACTAAACAATCGCAAGCTAGGAGCAAGAAATGGTACCTTGATAGTGGATGCTCAAGGCATATGACCGGAGATCCATCTTAATTCTCTAAGTTCTCTAGCATAGACGAAGGATATGTTACTTTCGGAGACAACAACAAGGGTAAAATCATTGGCAAAGGAACCATAGGTAACAAATCCAACCTCTCTATTGAAGATGTTTTACTAGTTGATGGTTTAAAACATAACCTCTTGAGCATTAGTCAATTATGTGATAAAGGATATATTATAAGATTTGAATCTAATGCCTGCATCATTGAAAAACCACACAAAAATATATCTATGATTGCATTAAAACAAAACAACGTATACACTATTGACATCAATGACTTATGTGATGAAATGTGCTTTGCCGTTATGAATGAGGATGCTTGGCTATGGCATAGAAGATTAGGTCATGCTAGCATGAAACTAATCAATCAAGTATCATCTAGAGAACTTGTAAGAGGAATTCCTCATATCAAGTTCATCAAAGATAATGTATGTGATGCTTGCCAATTAGGTAAGCAAATTAGGGGTAGCTTCAAAGCTAAGAATCAAATAAGCACCTCTAGGCCCTTACAATTGATCCATATGGACTTGTTCGGACCAATCTCTACATCGAGTCTAGGAGGTAGCAAATACGCCTTTGTCATTATTGATGACTACAGCAGATATACATGGACCTACTTCTTAAAACAAAAAAATGAATGCTTTAGACATTTTACCAAGTTTTGTAAACTTGTTCAAAATGAGAAGGAATCTATGATTTCGTCAATTAGAAGTGATCACGGTGGAGAATTTCAAAACCATGACTTCCAAGAATTCTGTGAACTCAACGGATACAACCATAACTTCTCTACTCCAAGAAATCCTCAACAAAATGGGGTAGTAGAAAGAAAAAATCGAAATTTACAAGAAATGGCAAGAACCATGTTGAATGAACATAGCCTACCCAAATATTTTTGGGCCGAAGCTGTAAACACTGCATGCTATATTTTAAATAGAGTCCTGGTAAGACCCTTACTCACCAAAACTCCTTATGAGTTATGGAATAACAAGAAACCCAATGTCTCATATTTTAAAGTCTTTGGGTGTAAGTGTTTTATCTTGAATGAAAAGGATAACTTAGGAAAATTCGATGCTAAATCTGATGAAGGAATCTTTCTTGGTTATTCTTCGGTTTCTAAAGCTTTTCGCATCTTCAATAAAAGAACTTTAATTATTGAAGAATCCATCCATGTTGTTTTCAATGAGATTTCAGAAATTAAGAAAAATGATCTTGATGATGATGTTAATTTTGATTCCTTGAATTTAAACGAAACCCCGTCTCCAACCAGCAACTTGGTTGCATCCACTTCCAAAACATCCTTACCCAAGGATTGGAAGTATATAGATGCTCATCCTAAGGAGCTAATCCTAGGAGACACATCAAAGGGGGTTCAAACACGATCTTCTTTTAAAAACTTTTGTGCCAACGCCGCTTTTCTCTCCCAAATTGAACCCAAATGTGTTGATGAAGCCATGAAAGATGATTCATGGATTATCGCAATGCAAGATGAATTAAATCAATTTGAGAGAAATGAGGTGTGGACGCTTGTTCCTAGGCCAAATGACCATTTAGTAATTGGTACTAAATGGGTCTTTAGAAACAAGCAAGATGAAAATGGTATCGTGGTTAGAAACAAGGCTAGATTAGTGGCCAAAGGTTTCAACCAAGAAGAAGGTATCGATTACGAAGAAACCTTCGCACCTGTGGCTCGATTGGAAGCCATAAGGATGCTCCTTGCCTACGCTAGTTGCAATAATTTTAAGTTATTTCAAATGGATGTTAAAAGCGCTTTTCTAAATGGTTTCATTTCCGAAGAAATTTATGTTGAACAACCTCCTGGATTTGAAAATAATGGCTACCCTAATCATGTGTTTAGATTAACTAAAGCTCTCTATGGTTTAAAACAAGCCCCAAGGGCTTGGTATGAGAGACTTAGCTCTTTTCTCATTGAAAATAATTTCATAAAAGGCAAGGTTGATACTACATTGTTTATCAAGAATTTTGAAAATGATTTTCTCATTGTTCAGATTTATGTTGATGATATTATCTTTGGTTCTACAAATGAATCTCTTTGTGAATCCTTTGCGAAAACTATGAGTCATGAATTTGAAATGAGTCTAATGGGAGAGTTAACATTCTTCTTAGGCCTACAAATCAAACAACTAAGCAATGGCATATTTATTAGTCAAACCAAATATGCTGTGAGTTTGCTAAAGAAGTTCAAAATGAATAATTCAAAAGCCATTGACACTCCTATGAGCACCTCCACTAAGTTAGAAATTGATGAGAATGGAGAAAGCTTCGATCAAAAAACCTATAAGGGTATGATAGGAAGTTTACTTTACCTCACTGCCACCAGACCAGACATCATGTTCAGTGTAGGACTTTGTGCTAGATTTCAATCAGACCCTAAGATATCTCATCTCAAAGCAGTCAAAAGAATACTCAGATATCTTAATGGAACCACCAATCTAGGATTATGGTACCCAAAATCAGAAAATTTTGAATTAACAGCCTATGCTGATGCGGACTTCGCTGGCTGTAAACTAGACAGAAAAAGCACATCAGGAACATGTCAATTTTTAGGACATGCCCTTGTATCCTGGTCATCTAAGAAACAAAACTCGGTTGCCCTATCAACAACCGAAGCTGAATACATTGCAGCAAGTGCATGCTGTGCACAAGTTGTATGGATGAAAAACACTTTAGAAGATTACAAAGTGAATCTTAAAGATATTCCCATTAAATGTGATAACACGAGTGCAATATGCTTAACTAAAAATCCTATACAACACTCAAGAACAAAACACATTGATATTAGACATCACTTTATACGAGATCATGTCTCTAATCATGTTGTAACCATAGAGTTTATTGATACCAAACATCAACTAGCTGATATCTTCACAAAACCCCTATGTGAAGAACAATTTGATTACATAAGAAGAGAATTAGGAATGTTGAATTGTCCGAATACTTAAAATTATCTTTCGGATGTTATTACTATTACATGCCTTGACAACGCTTGATCAAAAAACATGTTGCAAATTATGTGACAAATATTTTTAATCAAATGCATGTAAGAAGTTCATTTTTCGAGTTGTATGCTAAAAATGGGATGTTCCCGTACACTCTTATGAAAACTCTTTGGAAAATGACTTTCCTCCGTCAAGCAAAAACAATAAAGAGATATATGTGTCATGACTTCCTTTATATGCTTGATAATGCTATCATGCTTTTTGTTGATGACAAAGGGGGAGAAACATATGAATTGATAAACACTATGTCATAGCTGAACTGCCATAATCATATCTATGTCATAGTTGCAAATACTTGAGTGATGCTATAAACAATGTCATGCCATCCTTGCATCACCAAGAGATATGTGAACATGTGCTATAGTTTGCATCATATCTTGATTTGATATTGTGAAGAAAATGCAAACTTGCTAGAAAATCTCAAATGTGTGCATCATGTAAAAAGTCCTTCGTAGCTTTATATGATTACATGATGAATGGTTACAAACACTATCATACAAACTTGATGATGTATGTCATGCCTTGACATCATTCTTGAAGAGATACATCATGATGGGCATCATGATGGGAGCATTGATAAGTTTAACTGATCTAACTTATCAATACGTCACTTGAATTCTTAGGTCTTGAATTCAAGGTTGACTTATCTCAACTATGGCATATAGATAGGGGGAGTTAAGGACAACTCCTTTATCAATTGATTGTCATCATCAAAAAGGGGGAGATTGTTGAATCTCGGATTTTGATGATGAAGTCAATTGTCATTTGTTATCTAATCTATGTGTTGAGATAAGTGTGCAGGATTAACTACGATGAGAGTAAGACAAGCAGCAGGTGTTGCGCCGGAGTCAAGATCATGATCACGTTGGGAGTTCGAGAGTTCGACGGAAGTTCGGACGGTCGTCGGAGGTTCAGAGAGAACAGATCCGAGAAGTCCAGAAGCTTGCCAAGCGAAGCTCGTCGGAACTCGCCAAGTGGATCGTCGCAAAGTCCAGGAGTATGCCGGATGTCCGCAGAAGGATCACCGAGGGTTATCGGTTGATCGACGGAAGTTGGCAGGAAACTCGCCGGAAGAAGCGATTGACGCATCGGAGCAAAGCTGCAGAAGTTGTCTTAGAGTTAATCGTAGTTAGCATGATGATTAAGCATGAAAATGGGAGGTGATCCCATTAGCTTAATCTTGGGGCAATTGGGCCCCTGAAAAGATTCAAAATGGGCCGAATGGAGTGAACCATTCGGACCCTGATTGCACCAGGAGGTGCAACCGCCTGGGCTGTGGGGTTGGGAGGTGCAACCGCCCCAGCCAGGAGGTGCAACCGCCAGGGCTGCGAGGCTGGGAGGTGCAACCGCCCCAGCCGAGAGGTGCAACCGCCCAGAGCTCAGTCTTCGAGCTAGACTGGGCGGTGCAACCTCCTCTGCCAAGAGGTAGCACCGCCAGAGCTCAAGTTTCGAGCTCTGCCAGGCGATGCAACCACCGAGCTCAGTCTTCGAGCTCTGGCAGAGAGGTGCATCAGCCTGAGCTCAGTCTCGAGCTCTGCCAGGTGATGCAATCACCGAGCTCAGTCTTCGAGCTCTGGCAGAGAGGTGGATCAGCCTGAGCTCAGCTTGGAGCTCTGCCAGGTGATGCAACCACCGAGCTCAGTTTCGAGCTCTGCCAGGTGATGCAATCACCAAGCTCAGTCTTCGAGCTCTGCCAGGTGATGCAACCATCGAGCTCAGTCTTCGAGCTCTGGCAGAGAGAAGCAATCGGCAGAGCTCAGTCTTCGAGCTCTGCCAGGCGGTGCCACCTCTCCAGTCGAGAGGTGCAACCGCCTGATCCCAGAATTCTGGGATTTGATCGATTTGATCGTTTTGAGCTCGAATTTTGAATTGGGTTGGGGCCTATAAATACCCCACCCATTCAGCACTGAAAAGATACAGACCTACACCGAAATCTTGATCTTTTCTGTGATTCTAAGAGCTCAAAAGTGTTGTAAAGCCTTTAAGTCTCCTCCTTCTGTTCTTCAAGTTTTCAATTGTAAAGTGAGGAGAGAAAGGTCTGTAAAGGTTGTCTCCTAAGCCTGTCAAAAGGAGAGAAATTGTAAGAGGGAAGTTTGGCCTTCGCCCATTGAAGGAAGGCACCTAGTTGACGTCGGCAACCTCATCGGTGGAGGAAGCCAAAAGTGGAGTAGGTCAAGGCTGACCGAACCACTCTAAATCTCTGGTTTGCGTTTATTTTCGAGCACTTTATCATTACTGCAAACCTCCCTCATCACTACTGCTCTCTGCGCTTTCACGAACAAGTTCTAAGTGCTGTTCTTCCAAATCTGCATTCAGACGTAAATTCGTATTTTCATACATTACAGTTTACGTTTACGTTTGATTCTGCAGAACTGTTTTCCGTGCTTTTACGAACGAGCTTCTTTGCAGTTTACGCTTACATTTTAATCCTATTAATAACTGCAATCTGTCCTCTACGATTTTACGAACGAGTTTCAACATTTAGACGTAAAACTGCATTCAGACGTAAATCGGCTTTCCTCGCTCAATCATCATATTTCAGTTCACGTTTACGTCTTGATTTCAACTGCATACTGCCTTCTGCGAGTATACAAACGAGTTTCAAAGTTTAGACGTAAATCTGCGTCTAGACGTAAAACTGCGTTTAGACGTAAATCTGTGTTTAGACGTAAAACTGCGTTTAGACGTAAAACTGCGTTTAGACGTAAATCTGCGTTTAGACGTAAAACTGCATTTAGACGTAAATCTGCGTTTAGACGTAAATCTGCGTTTAGACGTAAATCTGCATTTAGACGTAAATCTGAGTTTAGACGCAAAACTGCGCTTAGACGCAAAACTGCGCTTAAACGCAATCTGCGCTTAGACGCAAACTGCACTTAGATACAAACTGAGAATTTGCTTTTGCATCATAATAGTTTTTGAACGAACGCAGCTTTTGGTTTTTAAATTATTATAAGATTTCCGCTGCACTAATTCACCCCCCCCCTCTTAGTGCTCTCGATCCTAACACAATCTTCTAATATGTTCCTCCGGCATAACATGATTTTCCTGCTATAATTGTCTTATCTTGATTGAAGCATCCTGCATCACTCAAAACGCAGATTAAAACATAAACACATATCGATTGATTTCATCGTCAAAATATGATATTCAACATTTTTTCCAATAACTACTCTTTTCATCGGATGAATGGGCCAATTCCTCATGTATAAGATTTATAGTATCGATTACAATGTTTAAATAGGCTTACAGTGTTTTTGGCACCTCCATCAAAAATACTATAAATATATTCAAAAAAATTGTAACTAAGGTAAATTGTCTCAAAACTAAAAAAAATAGCTCATGTATAAAAATATGATTTCAAATAAGTATTTTTATTGGTTTAGGAAGATTAACAATCAAACATACAGACTTCTATTTTAGTTATATTATTTTTAAATAGATTTATAATATTTTAAACCGATTAGAAAATACGAGGAATTGTACCGATTTATTCTATGGACGTATCCACTGAAAAAAAAAAAAAAAAAGAGTTGTTGTTGTGTCTTGTTAAGGGTCGATTGGAAAAATAAGACACTGATGGGAAAATATGAAAAAGGGGAGTACTTCTTTGGAAAAGAGGAAAGAGAAGGGTTTTTCCGAGAAATCATCCTAAAACCAATAATCTTATATATTTTTTTCAATATCAAGCTTGATAAAGATAGGAGAAGTCTCTTGCGAAGAATTTGACAAAACAAAAAATATGTTAGGTTATCTGCCATAATAATAATATTGTCTCGAATGTTCTCCCCAACACTAAATATATATTAATTTTATAAGATAATAAAATTGACAAATTTTATTCCATAGAGCTCTTTATCTCTGAAGTCAACAACTTGGAAATGTTATGTTTCTCAAGAATTATTAACCTGAAATGTGGAGACAGCAGCCGAAATAGAATTATTAAAATAATGTCATTACTTTTTTTGTTAAATTCTACAGTAGATATATTTAGCTCAGAACTTTTGTTAAGACCAATCAGGAGATATAGTTAAGGACTCCACAACTAGATCAGACTTATCCCCATAAAAAAACTTTCTAAAGATCGGGGACGAAAATAGTAGTCCTGCTGATTAGAGGAGGAATCAAGAGCCAAAAAATAATTATGATAGAATATCATTCACATAATTGGCACCAAAAAACATTTTTCCTTCTTCTATAAATGACTGACGTATGAAAATCTTGGTAATTTATCTATTATTTCTTCAGGCAATTTAGATTTAGACTTGGTGCACCAATTAATATGGGTCAGCCAATTAAGGACACTGAGTTCATTATTTATGATGTGAAGATAAATACAATCCTCCTCTTTGAAAATTCCCAATCAGTCCTTCATTTCTCTGATGGCAGTGTCCAACTTATCGACACCAAGGATTTGAAAGCTGCCAGTCTTATACAATGAACATAGTTTGTAGTGCATAAATATGGACAGCCAATAGATATCTGCTCCGTACCATTGGATCTGGATCTAACGGCGGTGTTCATGGATATCTGTTTGATTGTGCCTCTCTCTCCATTTGTGTCGTGTCAAAGACGACAGAAACAGTGTCTACTTGAAGAGCAGAATATAGTAGACGAGACTTAATCCTAATCTCCTTTTTCTCCGCCGTTTTGCTGTCTGAAGTATATCGACAACGCTCCCCCTAAACTAACGTCGTCGTGTAATAAATGTCTACTTGGGGTTTCCTTTTGCCTTCGACGAGCCTCCAATTTCTTCTCCAAATACACTAAGAAGTTTACTACATCAGTTATTCCTTGCTTGCCTTGCTCTATTGGCAGGACAGATTCTTTCAGAAGAATCTGTTTTAGTGCCATGCAAAAAAACAAATCTCTTGGGTAGTGTTACTTTGTTCCTTTGTATGTATTGACTTTTAGGATTTTTTGTTGATGCTGCCGTTGAGAAGAATGAGCTCTTTGAGGAAGGTATCGTTGTTCTCAAGAACTGGAGAGAAAGGTTACAAGGAACAAGTTCGGGCTGCTGCCAATGGCCATGCCCGATGTACATAATGAACATGGTGTGGGATGCGCTTGATGGATGGATGGATGGATCTCGTTGTGTTATTGTCGCCGATGAGATCGCCTGCTCCCTCCAGGACCAGCAATGTCGGCATACTATGAAGCCTCTGTATAGTTCTCATCCTCCTCCTCCGCCCAAGCTTCCCGGTTTTTATAGTCCCATGACCTTTGTAAGTTTCAACGGTAGAAAAGCATATCATGTTTACCCACATACAGGATTGAAGATTTTAGTCGAGATCAATACTCCATAAACGGTTAGCAATTCAGCTGTTCCCTCGGTGATTCGGACCAACCGTGATCCTTTCCGGAGTACATCACAGTCTGACATGGATGAGAGCGCAAAATCTAAGTATTAAAATCCTGTATAACTATATTTGAAACAAGTTCGATAAAGCCTCTCTAATACTTAAGTTAACAAATGGACTAGATGATTCGGTCTAATATTGAATCTTAAAAAAAATTAATTAAAATAGATTAGATGTCAAACAATGATGTACCTAGATGCTTTTATAGTGAGTGGCTAGTGGCCATAAGAATTGGAGGCACACTCATGAGAATGAAGATTGGAGATTTGAGATAGTTACTCAAGTTATCTATTCATGAATGCTTGTTTAATTATGTGTTTGAATATAGATATCTCGAGATCACTAATAATTCTTTCATCGATTCAAATATTTTTTTTATTTTAAATATTCTCTTTTAACGCATTGTCACATATACTCTATCATTTGTTGTTGAGATATTGATAATTTATTATACTATATCATTTGTCACATATCATACTTCGATGCATGAAGTAGTGTTGGAGTAAGATGTGATCTTCAGGGCTATCAATACTATATAAAGAAAAAGGGTTTATAGTTAATGAAAATTTTTCTTGATTACTTAAGTAGCACTTTTGATTAATTTGATCGCAATGGGGTCAAAGATGGTGCTTTAGGTCAATTCAAATATATTGGCATTGAAAATACTTTAGATCGATTTAGCCACACTAGTGTTGAAGATACCATTTTGAGTCCAACGGTCACCTTAACATTAAAGATAGCACTTTGGATTTATTTGATTATATTGGTCTAGAAGATAGTATTTTAGACCAATTTGACCGTGTTGGCATCAAAGATAATAGTATAGGCCAATTTGACTTTGTTGGTATTAAAGATTAATCTTTGGACCAATTCGATCATGATGGCATTGAAGGTAGCACATCAAGTTGATTGAGTTATTGGTGTCTAAAAGATAGAACTTTGGATTAATTCAATTGTATTAGCATTAAAGATAACACTTTGAGTTGGTCTGATAGTGTTAGCACGGAAGATAGTGCTTCGGGCCAATTTAATCATATTACCATCGAAGATAATATTCTGGGTTGATTTAGTCGCTAGAAGATTGTTCCTTTTGAAAAACTCTGACTTACTTAGGTGTGATTATCATGCATCTCTCTCGTAGTCTTGTCATTCATTTAAATAATAGATTCAAAATATACAAAATTTGTATTCAGACATAGGTACCTACATCAGTTATAAGTTATACAGCCGAATATATCCTTAACTTTCCCTAATCTTACTATCTCATTTCGTTTCCCCAGCCTCGTGTCTCCTGCTTTGATGATGTTGTTGATGAGCCCAAAACAATGTTTAACCATAAGAGTAGAGAATCAATGTCTTGCACGCCATTGTCTTGAAACAAATATCAAACCTTAAAGGAAAGTGCAACTATGAAATGCTTCTACACCACCAGGAATTAAACAAGGATGACAGAGTTCATTATACTTCATTATATGAAATAAGCATATTTAGTTCCCTACTAAATAAGGAAGGAGGAAGCTCTTGTAATCCCCAGAAGTCTCTTTACCCACAGCATATTCGAGAGTGACAACAGTTTTGGGGTGACACAATGCATCGGACTGCCATTCGTAGTGGCGATGCAAATTCATTTGGAGACTCAGTAGTCAAAATGTCGTCGCCTTTGTTATGGGAATGTCGTATTCGTCTTTGTAACAGTCCAAGATAGCGCAAAGTTGGGCCTTGCTTCTGGTACTCAGCATTCGAATGAGCTCACCGTGGCTGAAGTTCTGTGACTTGATAGCCATTATATAGATGACATCTATTTAATGGCTTGCATAGCATTTTGGCTTCCAAACGAGCAACACCTATGTCAGATCTCATCACCATCTTATCTGTACGTGCTCACCAGTGAAACCAAAAGCTGCAATGCAAGCCATTATATAGATGACATATCACCACTATGTATAAATGCCATAATTCTGAAGTGTCATACCTGTCTAAATTTCCAACTGTGAGGGCTGCAACGTCTCCTTCCTTCCAGGGAACGTCTATAACGAGCATGGTATTCCTCCTTCACCGCCAGCAGCTCTTTCGGGGAACTGACGCATGCAATTTCTATGATCGCTTGGTAGTCGATATTCTTTTTCACGGCGATGTTAGTGATGATAGTCTCTCTTTGAATCGAGTCCAATATCCAGCGGTAGACGACTCTCTACAAGAGGAAGGAATACATGCAAGCAAGCTGCAACAAATGGCTGCACCATATCGACGAGGATGCAGTAGATAAAATTATGGACCTCAAAAGCCACTTTCTAAGATTCTCCTTGTATTGTTCCTCAAAACCCAATCTTATTTGCTTCCGTTTGAATAGCATCTCTGTGTACTAGTAGTATATTGATGATTACTTCTCCATCCTAACACAAGTGTTGTTCGGTGCTTTCGGGTTCATTATGAATCTTGGGTTTTGCTGTGTCGTCAATAAGATGAAGCCAATTCTTAACGAGTAACAACAACAACAGAGAAGAAAAATATTGACAATTTTGTTTCAAAAGTTTAAGAACCCTACTTGTTTCAAGGTGGCATGGCGAAAGGACAAGGGGGCAAGAAGTGCTACAGATATAGAATCTGTCAAAAAAATTGCCATTATCATGAGTGAAGCCATTTGATTCTTTGTTAAAAATAACAAGAAAAAAAAAGAAGAAGAAGAAAGCATGTATCAAAGACTCAAAACAAAAATTTAAGATGAGTGCTTAGCCTCTTGGATGAGTGATGATACAACCCAATGTCCTACCCATCTAATGTTAGCCTTCTGATATCTAACATATGATACAACCCAATGTCCTACCCATCTAATGTTTTCTCCAAAATTCCTTTATCACCTAAGCTTTTCCTACTCATCTAATTAAATCTGATTTAAAAAAAAAAAATTTGTTAGAAGTTTAAAAATTTGTAGTGTTAGGTATTTTTTTTTTTAAAAATTGATATTTTCCTACTTGTTGCCCAAAATGTTACCCTACATTGAAATTACGAGATAAATACATAAATATTTCCATTTCAGGAGCATTGTGCAAATATCAAATAAAAAAGAAAAAAAAGGAAAAAGTGTATTAAGCTTAAGCTTGATTTAGGTCTGTTCGATCGCTTAAACGTAGATTTATTCTAAGGCTGATCCCAGATCAATTAATAGCAAATTGATTGTGATATAAGACTAAAACAAACTTGTTTACACTTGACCAAGTTAATAAGTACTTGAATTATTTAGATTGATTACAAGTCCCAAGTAACCGCATAGCATGCGTTCCATCAAATCAGCTTCTGTTCGCGAATCTAAAGTTATTCACCAAGCATCACGACTCCATGTATCTTTTGGGTTCCGAGTCACAGTGACCCAGTCAAACATTGTGGATCACATGAAATCGCTTTTGCCCAAGTTAGCTGATTTAAAAAGACTTGGCCAGACATTACAAATTGACCACAGGTCATTTTAAAATTCATTCGACTCGAATATTTATGTATCCCATCACATCATCTTTTACCAAGATTTGCCAAACATTATGCTTAATGGGTTTGGACCCGATAAAACGAACCCGGTCACATTCTAGCCATCAATTTTAGCTCAAACCGTAATGTCATTTCTGCTGCTAACTCAAATTAAATAGATCAAATTTCAACTCGAGTTCAGATAAATTTATTGCGTACACGAGAGGTATATGTAAATACGGCACGTTTTCGGAGGATATTTAAGTAAAGTCACAAGGGTTTTTTTATTTTATTTTATATATATGGAAAAGCATGGATTTATCAGCTCCGGCGACAAATCCTTAAAACAGGTTACGATTTCTCGTTCTTCCATTTGTCCGAATACCTCCGCTTCCGCTCTCGGTCTCTCTCCTCTCTCTCTCCCTGCCTTCTCTTTTCTGTGGCTCGGCTTTTTTCTTCATGGTGGAAGCAATAGAGGTAGTCGATCGAGGCTTCCCAGGGCTTTCATTCAGGATCTAGGATCTGCAATTGGAGGACGGGGCGTCTTGATGAACGATTCCAAGGCGATGGATCTGGAGAAGACGGAGTTCTCGTCGGACGGAAAGGGAGCAGCGGCGGCCCCCGCCTGCTCGATTTGCCTCGAGCTGGTACTGGATCAGGGGAGGAGATCCACCGCTAAGCTCCAATGCGGGCATGAGTTCCATCTAGGTGACGAATTTCTTTACCCTTTCCTACGTGATGACCTTTCTTAGCTGATCCTGTACCCGTTCTAGCCTTTCTCCTTTCTGGTTTGAATTTTAATTTTAAGCTGCATGCTTGCACTTCCTGCTGTCAAAATCGGGTTTTTGGTCCCGATTCATCTTTCTCTACCTGGATCTGTTGCTGCTGTATGTTCTTTCTGGAACTCGTAATTTGTTGCTCTCATGAATGGTCGATGTTACAGTTGGATCGATGTTAAGGACTCTGTCCTTGAGCAAAAGATTCGACATTTATGATAATTTGACATGGTATTAAAATTCCGTTATCTGGACTAAAGGATCAATTAGCTGATCTGGAATAGATAAGCCTTGAAGCTCGAGTTGTTTATGTTCATCTGGTCAGCCATTTGATCTATGTTTTAGGTGACCGATTTTCTGACAGGAATTTGAAATCTTGTCAAATGATTGTGCTTCGAGATACAGATAGCAGTCATGACGAACCTTTCATTCTGGTTTTAGTCCCTAGTGTGGGAAAGAGAGATCCGAACTTAATCAGTTAAAATAAGTTCTTTCAATTTTTACTTATTTTTCTACTGAAATAGAAATTTGACATTAATTGTTTTCTATCATGTAGAATGATGTGTATAAAGGTGGAATTTCTTTTCCTTGAAGAAGTTGAACTTGATATTAGTGCTACAAGGTGGTTTTAGGCTAACTTTGGTCCATGTATTCTGTTGCTAAGGACATTCTTTTACATGCAGTTGTGCCGGGTAATTGATTTAACCTATGTAACTAAAGAACTGTTATAAGCAGAAGGGTGGCTCCAATTCCATTTTGTTATTCGGCTATAAAATTTAGGTATTAACATATATGAAGGTAAATTTTGATCTTAAGAAATGTTCTGTTATTTATAGTTGAATGTGATGCTAATTCTTTCTCAATGATAATTTGGTCCATTAGATTTGCAGCTTGCTACATCATGGACCTGTAGTAGTATTGATGGAAGACTAAATATTTGGCAGGGACTTTATGGCTTCTTCTTATTGTTGTATATATGACTAAATATTGTCACTGACACTTCATGAATAAGTTGTTTCCTTAGAAAAGTTTTCTTTTAACTGATAAAAGAACAAAATTTCCTATACAGAATTAAATCTTCATTCTTAAACTTATTTTATGTGATTTATCAATGTAGGGTTAATGTACAAGGTGTGGCAACAATTTTTCTTCTATCATTGATTCTTGAGTGTTCAATAGCTATTTGCATCATTGAGTTAGAAACAAGGTTTGCAATACCGAATGATACCGCCCGTACCGGTCCGTCAGCAGACCGGTACACAAACAGCCCACTATCGAGCAGTACCGTCGATTGAGGCGTTATCGTCGACGGTGATCGAGGAAGAAGAAAGAAGAGGGAGAAGGGGAAGAAAGAAACAGGACAAAAAAGGGAGAACCCGGAGATTGTTGCTCTCCTCCTCGTTTGTTGGCGACTTCTCATCTACGCACGGGAGAGGAGGCATCCGCGTCGCGGGGCGGAGAGAGGCGAAGATGTTTTTATTTTCTTCTCTTCTCGGGCGAAATTGCAATTTTTTTTTAATCTGCGATGTTGCCCGAGACATAACTTTTTTTTTTATCCATGACGTCGCCTCGGTGACGTCGCCCGAGAAGAGAGGTGACGTTGCCCCGCATAGAGGTAAACTGAGCCGTTTACCTATATATATATATATATATATATATAATTTATAATTATATATATATATATATACCGAGCGGTTACCGAAATATACCGCTCGGTATATAGTATCGTACCGTACTGAATAAGTCTCGAAATTTTGGTACGGTACGGAATTTCAGTCCTTGGTTAGAAAGACTGAGATTGGGAATGAATATAACTAATTAGAGACCTGAAAATGGCAGTATATAATTGCTGAGAGAAATAATTGATTGTTTTCTTATCTCTGATCCTGGAGAAACTAAAAAATAACATGATAGTTTACTAATATTGCTAGGACATTGTATTATATTTTCTCCTTTATGGAGAAGATAGTATATTTTCTGATTGCAGAACTTGAGTGTGATTTTATGCTCTTATTTCACCGAAATTGGGTAACTGATGCCTCGTTTGCCTGTTATTCTCAAGGGAATGTCTCTTTCTTCGTGATGCACATGTGAAAATACTAAAATGTGCTATTTTGTGTAATATTACTTTTGAAATTAGAAGGACAATGAAATAGAGTGAGGGCCTTTCTCAGGTAGATATGAGAAAAAATAAAGGTGAGTGGGCATAGTTGGGAGTATAGTTTAGTTTCTAGCAAAAGAAGCAATGCACTAGTGACCTTAATATTGTATATTTGCATAACATATGTAGTAGCAAAATGTATTATCATTTAAGAAATAAATTTTATGACTTCGGCAACCCATCGATTGAGTTTATTTGGGTAGTAAATTTTGCTCTGTGAATATGTTGTGCATTGAAACTTGATAAAGGAACCCGATGCCTATGAAAAAGGTCCATTTTATTTATAAGAAAAATAAATAAATAGTAAAAGGAAATTTTATGGGATAGAGTGCTTTTGGAAATTTAATAATATCTTTTTTAAAGGACAAAGCAAATATAGATGTGTTATAGGTTTTGCATAAATATGGTGTACATATGTTCTTAGATGAATGGAGACTGACCAATCGAGAGTTGAATGAACAAGGATTGACATAGATGGACTCAAGTTTGGAGTTGAAATTATACATCTTTGTGTTAAGGAGTGAGTGGCTGGACCTGAACTACTCCTGATTGGGTGCACCTTCTATATCAGATTAATTTTCTACTTTTCCGCTTTCTTAAGATATTTATTATCTATAATTTAAGTTGTTATGCTTAATAAGTTTAGTCAGATTTTGGATTTTATTTTCATCCAGCATTCTATTTTTGTTTTAGATAGGGCTAAGAGAGCTCTTAAGCCACAGAGGTTGATGTTTAGAGAGTTCCAAACATGTAATAAATAGGATATTGTGGGATTCCGATATATCCAAAATTTAGAACTATCCCATAAGTAATTCTGTTTTACCATATATTTGATGTGTCTTGAACATAGAGACCTAGACTTAGTATTGGCTTTTTCATTTAATAGGTTTATCATAATTTGTATCTCTCTCTCTCTCTGTATCTATTCTCTCTTTTATCTTTGGCAGACCAAGTTTCCTCCTCAAATCGGAGAATACATTTATAAGAGGGTCATATCCTGTACATTATCAACCGTATAAAATGAGGTAAATATAAATTAATATTAATGGTATTACTATATTAGTCATAGACGTCATATATGACAATATAGATAAGACAAATGCTTTCCGTATGAGCACAAATTGTATGTGATAGCCATTGGTTACTTCCCATATGTGTTTGGGATACTTCAGAATATTTCATGGTTGCATTTGAACAAGGTTTGCCAAATCGGGTACCAGACCCAACTCGGAGATTTGTCGGGCCGGTATGTATTGGTTTGTACCGGTGTATTGACATGTGGTACATCGGTAAGTATTGGTGTTTCGGAGAGGAAGAAAAAAGGGAGAAGAGGAAGGGATAGTGGAGGAAGGAGGAAGAAAGAGGGAAGAAGAGGAAGCGACGTTGGAGGAAGAAGGAAGAAGGAAGAGGGAGAGGAAGAGAAAGAGGAGAAGAGACTCACCTAGGATGTGGTGGTGTGCAACAAGGTCGCAGCAAGCGGAGGTTGCTGTAGCCGCTTGCGCTTGCGTGAAAACCATCGATCACAGCTTCGGTCGTGTGGCGGTGTGCAGCATCGATCAGGGCAAGTGGGGGTCATGGTGGTGAGAAATCACAAGCTTGCAGCTTGCATCACCACTGCTTCTCATGTGAGAAGCAGTGGTGATGCTCGCGTGAGAAGTGGGAGTTAGGGTTTCCCACTTCCCTTTTATATGTTGGACCGGACCAGGGTGGGTCCGTGATAGAACCCTTGCAGATTCTAAACTTGGGGTTGATCTCTTTCGGGGATCGGCCTCCTTGGAACTCTATAGGGGTTCCTCCCTCCAAGTTGCTGCTCAAAGGCTGCAGAAAAGATTCATCTATTGCTTATCAAAAGAGAAGGAATACATGGCTATTTATAGGGCTTCTAAACCCTAACTCCTAATAGGACTCCTACTTAAGACTTTTACTTCTAACCAACACCTAATATGACTCCTACTCAAGACTCCTATTCCCTTACAACTCCTAATTCTTCTCTAAGAAAAAACCTCATAACAGAATGTTCCTCTCAATTAGGACTCTCCTAGTTAGAGTCCTAACAGAGTCCTAACAGAATGCCCCTCTCAATTAGGACTCTCATAGCTAGAGTCCTAACAGACCCGCCCTCTTCAAATCAGCCTTGTCCTCAAGGCTGAGATTCCATGAACTCAGGGAACCGGGTCTTCAGCTCCTCATATGGTTCCCATGTGGTGTCTTCAAGTGGTAGATTATTCCAATGCACTAGTACATCAGTAGAGGGACGTCGGCGACGCATCACAATCCTGCGATCGAGGATGGCTTGTGGTTGGGCTTGAATAACTCCATCCTCAGTTGTGTTGGGCAGTTGGATCTGGGGTGACTCGTGTTCTCCCAACTTGGGCTTTAGGCATGATACGTGGAATACAGGGTGAATTTTGGCATCCTCAGGTAATTGAAGTCTGTACGCCACGGCTCCATTACGCTCTGTGATCTGATAGGGCCCATAAAAACGTGGGGATAGCTTCATGGAGGCTCGAGTGTTGATAGAGAGTTGCTTGTATGGTTGTAGGCGAAGATAAACCTAATCTCCCATTGAAAATTCTCTTTCACTTCGACGTGTGTCGGCTTGCTGCTTCATTCTGGCTTGAGCGGTAGAGAGATTATCTTTTAACAGTTGTAAGAGTTTGTCCCTATCAATCAATTCTTGGTCAACTTGATCTACCTTGGCCGAGCCAATTACATACTTTGGAATCACAGGGGCTGGTCGACCATACAATGCTTCATAAGGGGCACATTTTGTAGATGAATGATATGTAGTATTATACCACCATTCGGCCCAGGGAAGCCATTTCGCCCACTCGTTTGGTCGGTCGCTAGCGAAACACCGGAGGTACGTCTCTAAGCACCTATTTACCACCTCTGTTTGGCCGTCAGTTTGTGGATAATACGCTGTGCTCATCTTGAGTTTGGTGCCTTGTAACTGAAATAACTCGGTCCAAAATTTACTAGTGAAGATCCTGTCACGATCACTTACGATGAACCTTGGCATCCTATGCAGTTTAACAATATTTTCTATGAAAATCTGGGCAATACCAGCAGTAGTGTAGGGATTTCTCACAGCACAAAAATGAGCATATTTCGTAAGTCGATCAACCACCACGAGAATCGTGCTTTTACCTTTGGAAGATGGCAGCCCTTCAATGGAGTCCATGGAGATGTCAGTCCACACTGAGTCTGGTATGGGTAGTGGTTGTAGCTTCCTTGGATTTGCCACAGTTTCACCCTTGTGCTGTTGACATACATCACATTGTGCCACATATTCAACAATAATTTTTTTCATCCCTCTCCAATAAAAATTTTGCTTCACTCTTTTGTAGGTTCTTAGGAATCCAGAGTGCCCTGCTGAAGGTATGGAGTGCATTTCGTGCAAGATGATTGCAAGGGGAGTCAGGTATAAGCACAATGCGACCTTTGTAGCGTAGATCCCTCGAATCCCAAGTGTAGTGGGCTATTGCACTTGGATCCTCCTCCAATTTTTTTATTATGTTGCTGATCTCTGGATCCTTCTTCCATTCTTCCCTAATGTCCTCGAGGAGACCGGTGGTAGGAAGGGAGATGGTTGAAACCTTAGCTTGTTCAGGTAGCCGTGAGAGTGCATCTGCAACAACGTTTTCTTTCCCCTTTTTGTAAATAATTTCATAATCAAATCCAAGAAGTTTGGTTACCCGTTTTTGCTGGTCAGGGGATGATATCTTTTGCTCCAAAAAGTACTCGAGGCTTTTATGGTTAGTTTTAATTTGAAATCGCCGGCCGATCAGGTAGGGTCTCCACCTCGTTATTACGTATACAATGGCAAGCATCTCCTTATCATATACTGACATGTTTTGATGGGAGGGAGATAATGCCTTGCTAGTGTATGCGAGTGGTCGACCATTTTGCATGAGAACAACTCCAATTCCGACTCCAGATACGTCGGCCTCAATGATGAAGGGTCTATTAAAATCTGGTAGCGCAAGCACCGACGTCGTTGTCATGGCTGCTTTAAGTTTGTCGAAGGCAGCAGAGGCTTTGTCCGACCATTGGAAAGCATCTTTTTTCAGTAAAGAAGTGAGTGGTGCACTGATCTTCCCATAGTCCTTAACAAATTTTCGGTAGTAGCCCGTTAGTCCAAGGAACCCCCGTAGTAATTTCACATTTGTAGGTTTCGGCCAGCCTTGCATTGCCTCAATTTTTGTTGGGTCTACCGCCACTCCTTCTGATATTATATGCCCAAGGTACTCTACTTTTTGCTGGAGAAAGCTGCACTTTGGTTGCTTAACAAAAAGAGTATTCTCCCGAAGGATCGTCAAAACAATCCGTAAATGCTGAAAGTGAGTCTCAAAAGAAGGGCTATAAACGAGAATATCATCGAAAAATACCAGCACAAATTTACGTAGAAAGCTTCGAAATATATCATTCATGAGACTTTGAAAGGTTGAAGGAGCATTAGTGAGTCCAAAAGGCATTACCAAGAATTCATAATGGTCATCATGTGTGCGAAATGCAGTTTTTGGAATGTCATCGTCACATACCCGAATTTGGTGGTAACCGGATCGGAGGTCCAACTTCGTGAAGACTCGAGCTCCTTTCAATTCATCAAGAAGTTCATCCACCACTGGTATTGGGTATTTGTCCTTGACGGCGATGCACATCCGCCAAGTTTCGTCCTTCTTGCGTACAAGTAGCACCGGTGAGGAATAGGGGCTGCAACTTGGCCGAATCACCATTGTTTCAAGTATCTCCTTTACGATCTTTTCAATTTCATCTTTCTGGAGGTGAGGATATCGATACGGTCGAGTGTTCGCTGGTGGCTTGCCCGGAAGGATTGGAATTCGATGGTCATGTTGCCGAGAAGGAGGAAGACCGCGCGGTTCAGCAAATATGTCGGCAAATTCAGTAAGCAATTGGGCAAGATTTTGATCTTCAATTTCCATTTTCTTCTCTTCTGGTTGTGGCTGGAGATGCATAAAAAAGCCACCATTTACCTTGTGCAAAACTTTCTCCATTCGTTGGGTCGAAACAGTGGTAACGTTGCTTCCGCGCTTCCCACGTAGGATGATCTGTTTGCCCTTACAGTAGAATTTCATTATTAATTTAGAAAAGTTCCAAGAGACATCACATAGTGTAGTCAGCCATTCTATACCAAGCACTGCCTCATAGTCATCGATTGGTAGGAGGAAGAAATCGGTGATAATTTCTTGGTCTTGCAGTAATAGTTTCACCTGCAGGCATCTTTGGTCGCACTTTAGGATTCTGCCGTCGGCAACCTTGACATCGAACTTACTGCAACCTTCAATATGCAGTGCCATCCGAGCAGCAACCTTACTATTCAGGAAGTTATTTGTGCTACCCGTGTCGATAAGAACAGTGATCGGCTGTTGTTTGAGAAGGCCTCCAACTTTCATCGTTTGTGGATTTGAGTAGCCGGCTAGTGCGTGTACCGTAATGTCGGTCGGCTGTGGCTCTTCTTCCATATCTTCTTCTTCATGTTCAAGGCTCTCTTCTAGATGTTCAATGACCTCTTCTTCTACTGGTTCAATCATAAGAAGTCTACCTTTTTTACAACGATGCTCGCGGCTCCACGGCTCGTCGCAATGCCAACATAACCCCTTCGCAGATCGCTCCCGAAGTTCTTCTCTTGTTAACCTTTTCGGTGCAGGGACTCGGTTGATAGTAGGGGGGGCTGAGGGCTTTAGTATTGTAGGTCGTGGAGTGATCCTAGTCCTCCGGGCTTCATGGTTCAATCGCTCCTCTTGAAGTCGTGCGAAAGAGATGGCTGCCATAAGCGTGTATGGTTGTCGCGCCTTAACTTCTCCCCGGATCGCCGGCTTTAAGCTCTCAATAAAAGTCCCCAATAACTGTTTTTCAGACCAATCACGAGTTTGATTAGATAACCTTCAAACCTGGTTTGGTACTCCTGAATGGTGGAGGTTTGTCGGATCTTTGCTAGTTGTCCGTCAATGTTCTCGTAATAAGTTGGTCCGAAGCGGATCAATAGTCCTTCTTTGAATTGTCGCCATGAAAGGACTCCATAAGTGTGTTCAAACCAGTCAAACCATTGTATGACATCCCCTTCAAGATGTATAGCTGCAATTTCCACCATGGATGCCTCCGCAGTTTTATGGCACCGAAAATATCGCTCCGCGCGCGAGATCCAACCAATTGGGTCTCCTTCTTCCTATCTAGGGAAGTCCACTCTCATGCGCGAATAGTTGGGGTCGGTCATAGAACTTCCCTTCTCTTGGAAGTCATCTCTTTGGGCATGATGTGATTGGTTAGAGCTCTCTCCTTGATGTGATTTCTTCGGGCTTGGTGGTCGGCCCAAACTGAATTCGGTAAGGAGAGTCCGAATCTTATCCTCCATTCGTGCCTCAAAGATTTCAAATTTAGCATTGATTGCCTCCTCAGATGTCATAGTATATGACTCCAAATCTGTGATGTTAAGATCTCTCTTTTGTTGACGGGTTAAAGGCATGTATATGTTTGATAGAAATCAGTGAAAGTTTGCTGCAGAATTGTGTCGTCTTGTAAGAGCAGAATTATCGTCGAAGAAACAGCGGTTTCTCGACAAAATCTCCACAAAAAATTTGAGAGATTTGAGAAGGGAATTGACAGCAATATCTCAGTTTATATGACAACAAGAATGTCCAATTTAATCAAGAAAATTTCAGCAGTAACAACAAGAAAATTGGTGTAAGTTGCGATAGCAGAATTCTCGTCGAAAAATTTCAGCAACTTACGATGAAATTTGCAGCAATATAGGAACGATTTTTTTTTTTTTTTTATGAATTTTCGAATAGGGATAACTAAATTGCAGCAGCAGTAAGGTAGGAAACCAGAACCTGTTGCAATTCACAGAGAGATCAAAGGATGATCTGCGGTGGTGGAGATGACGGTGGAATTTGACGATGATCTTTTAAGCAATTGTGGGAATTGCTTTGGGTGGTTGTAGAGGGTTGATGGATGGCAGTGGAAGGGCAGCGAGATGCCAAGAACGCTGCTCTGATACCAGGTGATAGAACCCTTGCAGATTCTAAACTTGGGGTTGATCTCTTTAGGGGATCGGCCTCCTTGGAACTCTATAGGGGTTCCTCCCTCCAAGTTGCTGCTCAAAGGATGCAGAAAATATTCATCTATTGCTTATCAAAAGAGAAGGAATACATGGCTATTTATAGGGCTTCTAAACCCTAACTCCTAATAGGACTCCTACTTAAGACTCTTACTTCTAACCAACACCTAATATGACTCCTACTCAAGACTCCTATTCCCTTACAACTCCTAATTTTTCTCTAAGAAAAAACCTCATAACAGAATGTTCCTCTCAATTAGGACTCTCCTAGTTAGAGTCCTAACAGAGTCCTAACAGAATGTCCCTCTCAATTAGGACTCTCCTAGCTAGAGTCATAACAGTCCGTGTATTGGTCAGTGCTTGGACCGATACGTTCCGCCCGTTTCATGCCTGTCTGGGGAAAATGACGATCGTTGCTTTTGAAAACCATTGTTTTTCTTAATTGTTTATCATATGATAGTAGATAAGATGGGTCTATATGTTTTTTGAATGATGTTTGTGATAAAATCAAATTATGTTTAACAAAATTAGAATAATGATCTCATGTTACTTCTTTCTAAATACGTTCTTGTTCCCATTTAATTGTTAGAGCATTACTATCAGGAGTGCCTTTCATGGTGAATAAATTATGGATATTTATTAGTTACTGGTTATGTACAATGATCTATAACTATCTAAATATGCTGGCAATCCAAATAAATGTCAAGTTTTGTCATAACAAACTTGTGAATAAATTATGAATATTTATTAGTTACTGGTTGTGTACAATGATCTATTATTTCATATGCTGACAATCCAAATAAATGTCAAGTTTTGTGATTACAAACTTTTATATATTTGTCCTTTTAATTTTATATCCATTTCACATCTTGTTTATTTTTTTCAGGATTTGACATTGGCATTTGCATGCTTCAATTTTCTGAAAATTGCTTTTATCTGGAAAATAATTATTTTGCTTGTTCTTTCTCTAGGATAGTTTATAGATGATTTCACTGCTCCTTAGATGATTTCAGTGCTTCTTTATTTTCCTCAGAGGTCAACCACTCAATTGGCAAGAGTATCTTAGAACAAGAAGGGAGGACTCCTATCTATGTGACTATGATAAATTATAAGATTGGAGTTGTAATAGTACAACATTTAGTTTTGTTTGGTTTGTATCATGCATTCCTAATTTAGGGTTTACAATGGGTGGAATGATGGATCAAAGTTCCATTCCGACAGCCATTATCATGTCCCAATCATGTAGAAATTAACTCATCCCCATCCCCATATATTGACAGTACAAGGTACCTATACTTGACCATTGCCACATGGGACAGAGTACATCGGCCCTACCTTGTTATGCCTTGCTCAACATTGGAAACAGTTGAATGGTCTAGGTGTGTGTGTGTGTGAGAGAGAGAGAGAGAGAGAGAGAGAGAGAGAGCGCAAGGACAGAGACAGAGAGGTAAAGTGAGGATGGTGTCACCTGTAGATGGAGGAAGAGACTGGAAGGGAGGGTGACTAAGAGAGAGGGGGACAAAGGTAGGGTGATAACATATGTATATAAAGAGGGCCAGAGATAAAATACACCTGTGCCACTCTCTTTTACATATTGGGTGGCTTGTGTCTCTTTCGTTTATGATAAAAGCTTGTATCAGTTTGGTTAGAACATATTATCCAAAATTATGTTCATTCATGTAATTGCATCTAGGAAGCATTGTGACCCATGACTCACACACAAATGTTTGGAAATTGGAGTCACACACAAAAGCATGGGACTAATGTCATGTTTTTTAGTTATATCGACCAGGTTTATGAATGAGTGTGAGCTTGATGGTAGTGTAACATCACTTAGTTGTCAAGGATGAGTCAGGCTTATTTGCTCATAGTCATGAGACTACATTCATATGAATTCTATTTTGTTGGATTTCTATGCTCTGGTCATCATTATTGACAAGGTTTATGAATATGAGAGATGAGCAAGAAAATTTTGGATCTTTAGTAAATCCGTCGCTATGACATACGATGTTCTTCTGTACATCAACTGAAATTAGCTTTTTTGAGAGTGAATAAATTTGTAACATGTTGCACACTCCTACCCTCTCCATTCACAAGAAGACTGATGTCACGTAAGACCATTTTTAGTTTTTTTTTGCTATCTATTACTAATGGAGAATTGGACTAGTTGTAACCTCTTCTCAATGTAATTCTAGTACTCTTGAAACTTTTTATTTTAAAGAGAGAATATAATCTGTCTTCTGAATAAAGTAAAAGAACAGAAAGACTAAAAGAGTTGAGTTGAGAAATGTGATGTTAATGTTTGATAATTTTACTCATAAGTTTGGATACTAATCATTTAATGTGATAAGTAGTGTATCAGAACTTGTTCTGAGATTAGTACAAGAATGGCATGATAGATCATGGAACTTTGCTTCTTTGTCTGTCAGCTACTTGTGCCAGCTCATTGATAAACTTTGTTGATCCAATGTCATCATAATTAAATCTCTAGATTTCAAGAAAATTATTGAGTGGTTCTTGTGAGATCTAGTTTAATCTAAGTTGGGTTTGGTTGATATGAGTTGTAACATAACTTGTTAGAAATTTAAAAAAGAAAAGAAAACAATAGTTAAGCTCAAGGATTTAAATACCAGTTTAGTACTGGTTTCGATAGGCTATTGAACCTGTATCATGCTGGTATACCATGTATACCACTCATTATCACTAAAAAAAATAAAAAACTGAATACCGGATAGTACCCAAATATACAACTGTTACTGGTTCTTGATTGGACCAATAAATACTGGGTAGTATGTACCGGTCCGACTGTCATTTTAAACCATTTAATCTTTACCACTTTTTACTTCTTATGATGATGTCATTGGAACTAACTCGTATTATTTTTCAGACTGTCAGTTCATTATTTAAATGTTATTGAATATTTATTTCTTATTCAGATTGTATTGGATCTGCATTTAATGCAAAAGGAGCAATGCAATGTCCAAATTGTCGCAAAGTTGAGAAAGGCCGGTGGCTTTATGCAAATGGCAACCGTTCGTCTGCTGATTTTGATATTGATGGATGGGTGACTGAGGACATATACGATCTTGGTTACTCCGAACTGGTATGTTTTATTTGGACTAGTAATCTTCTTGGGAAGGTTGATCGTAACTCTTTCTTGGACTATTTCATGACATGGAGGAAGATCAACTCTATTGTCATGAATTGATGTTGAAAATTTGGATATTTGTATGAATCCTTAAATTGAAGAATAACTCTGCAGCTCTTACATACATGACCTGATGGTAATGACATGTTTAAGCTGCATATCAATGTAGCATCCCAGAAATTTTTTTATGTATACCTTTTCATTTGGTTTGCATATCCATGTTTTTCTGTGGTGGAAAAGCTGATAGATAAGCTACTTAAATGGTCCTTTTTTATTAAGATTGCTCCTTTGTATCCAGGCAAAATAATATTTTCCTTTGTAGAAATCATTTTTAGCTGTTGCAACCTTTTATGTTTTAACTTTTTTCTTAAATATCATGTGTTCTTAAATGGTATTGTTTATCATCAGGGATATAAAAGATTTTACAATACCCTTATTCTGTTAAAGTGTAGAGCAGGGTCTGTCGTACCGAACAGTACCGCCCAGTACGGGCGGTATATACCGGTCTGTTAGGTTGTCGGTACGCGGACCACCTGTTACCGGTCTGAGAGCACTGTAGTACTGTAGCAGTGCTACAGTACTCGACACACCTGGGTGTACCGCTCTGTCACGACCTTAGCTGGAATTGCCTAAGGCGTGAGGCACCCTTGCGCCCAAAGACTCGAAGCTAGCGTGCGTTGCCAAAATCGCGGGTCACCCGTGCGGCAAAGACGCGAACTTAGCTTGCGTTGCCTAAGTCGCGCTTCGCCCTTGCGATCTTGCTCCGCAAGGATCAGCCACTTTGTAACCTCTCGCAGGTCCCGAAGGACCTGTAAAAGAGAAAGAAAGTTAGATCGAAAGAACGAGCAACGGACAAGTCCCGAAGTCTCGCGAAAAGGGAAGCTTTACAAGCAAATCGTCGAACACCTTGTGTGCACAAGAGAAAAGAGGGAGAGGGAGGAAAACAAGGCTTTCAAGGATGAACGAACAGCTGCAAGCCCACAAACAGCCGCTCACCTGGTCCCAGGCGCAACACCAAGTTCCCGTAAAGGTCACGTGCGAACTTGCGAAAGAGTGTTCAACGCCCGGTATATAACCGAAGCCCCATCCAGCCCGGTGCCACCTGGGGGGTTCCAGGGGTCTGAAATGGCTGACATTTTGCTTTGACGAGACAGTTCGTCGCGCGAGCCCGTGGCACGCGAAAACGGGGCTGATTTGGGCTGTTTTGGGGCTGTTTTGCTCGGTTCGGTGAGCGGTCGCATTGCAGCGCTGCAGCTTGTTCGAACTTACATATTTACAAGCAAAATGACCCAAAACCAAAAGAAAACCTGCTGTCAAGCAGCTGTACAAGTGGGTGTGAGCGACGAACAGATCGTTGAACGAAGTTGTTGCGGGTGCGCGATGACCGTTCGTGACATTCTCCCCCACTTAAACTGTCGACGCCCTCGTCGACGCTTGTTGGTAGTTGTTGATGACTTCTTCTTCATGTCGCAGGGCGTCTTCAGGCTCCCAACTGGCTTCAGTTCGGGGAAGCTTTCGCCACTTCACCAAGTACTCTGTCTGCTCCGTTCCGTTGGGTAGCTTTATCTTGCGATCCGCCAGAATGGTTTCCACTCGCTTCTCGTAGGAGGCTGTGATGGGAGGTAGCCGAGTTGGAACACTTCGAGAAGCATCTTGCGGATCCGAATGGTAGGCCTTCAGGTTGCTGGCGTGAAGAACGTTGTGAATTTTGAACCACGCCGGCAGCTGTAGCCTGTAAGAAACATTGCCTACCCTGCTGATAATTGGGAAGGGCCCTTCATACTTACGCACCAATCCTTTGTGAACTCTGTTCCTGAAGAATTGGAGGGATGCCGGTTGGAGCTTTACCAACACCAAATCGCCAACTTTGAACTCTTGCGGTCGCCTTCCCAAGTCAGCCCACTTCTTCATCTTCTTTGCCGCCTTCTCCAAGTAAGCCCGCGCAATATCTGCATTTCGATGCCACTCCTTTGCGAAATGATAGGCTGAAGGACTACTTCCAGTATACCCAATTGCCATGGTGTGCGGAGTCGACGGTTGTTGTCCTGTGATAATTTCGAAGGGGCTCTTGTTGGATGCAGAGCTCCGCTGCAAGTTGTAGGAGAATTGGGCGATGTCCAACAGCTTCACCCAATCTCGTTGATTGGCACTCACGTAGTGCCGGAGATACTGCTCCAAGAGCGAATTTATTCTTTCAGTTTGACCATCCGTCTGGGGGTGGAGGCTTGTAGAGAAGTATAACTTTGACCCCAACAATTTGAATAGCTCGGTCCAGAATCGTCCCAGGAACCGAGCATCCCGATCACTAATAATATTGTGTGGGACTCCCCAATACTTCACTACACCCTTCATTATCAGTCTAGTCGCCTCTTCAGCTGAACAATGTAGGGGGGCAGCAATGAAAGTTGCATACTTTGAAAACCGATCGACCACCACGAGTATCGATCCAAGTCCCCCTACAGGTGGCAAACTTGATATGAAGTCTAAGGAAATGCTCTCCCATGGCCTTTCTGGTACGGGCAACGGCTCCAAAAGTCCCACCGGCTTCCGCTGCTCCGCCTTGTCTTGTTGGCAAGTAAGGCATGTTCGAACATACTCCTCCACATCAATCCCCATCTTTGGCCAGTAGAAGGCCCTCTCCACGAGAGCCAACGTTCTGTGAATGCCGGGGTGTCCAGCCCAAAGGGAATCGTGACACTCTTTTAAGAGTTCACGCCTCAAATTGTCCACTCGGGGAACATAAACCCTATTCCCTTTTGTGTAAACAAGTCCCTCCTGGACCCAAAATCGTCGTGCCTTGCCTTCTTTGATGAGCTGCATCAGGATAACTGCCTGGGGATCACTATACAGTCCATCTCTGATTCGGGAAAGGAAGTTGGAGTGTAACTGACTTGCTTGGCCTCTGCCCTCCAGTTGGGCAGCATTCACGCATTCCACTTTCCGACTCAGCGCATCGGCCACGACATTCGCCTTCCCGGGCTTGTATTCCATTGCCATATCAAATTCAGCCAGGAAGTCCTGCCACCGTGCTTGCTTTGGGGAGAGCTTCTTCTGAGTTTGGAAATAACTCAGGGCGATGTTGTCTGTCCTCAGCACAAATCGCGACCCGAGAAGGTAGTGTCGCCAAACTCGTAGACAGTGAATCACTGCTGTCATCTCCTTCTCATGCACTGGATACCGCCTCTCGGTCTCGTTGAGTTTGCGGCTCTCGTAGGCCACCGGATGACCTTCCTGCATGAGTACTCCTCCAATAGCGAAGTCCGAAGCATCTGTGTGGACTTCAAAGGGCTCTCCATAGTTTGGCAATTTGAGCACTGGTTCTTCTAGGACAGCAGCTTTCAGGTCTTGGAATGCTATCTCACATTTGTCCGACCACTTCCAAGGCTGCTCCTTCTTCAGCAACTCCGTCAGTGGGGTTGCCCGCTTCGAATACTCGGCAATGAAGCGTCGATAGTAGTTGACGAAACCAAGGAAGGATCTCAACTCTGGCACCTTCTTTGGAGTTCGCCATTCCGCAACTGCTTGCACCTTCGACTTGTCCATCCGAATGGAGCCATCACCGATTCGATGCCCCAAGAATAGGATCTCAGTTTGAGCAAAGTAGCATTTCTCCCTTTTTACGAACAACGTGTTCTCCCTGAGAACCTTGAAAATTGTCCGAAGGTGCTTGACATGCTCCTCGAGCGTTTGGCTGTAGACGACGATATCGTCCAAGTAGACAACCACAAACTTATCCAAATACTCCTTGAATAGCTGGTTCATGAGAGTACAGAATGTGGCCGGAGCGTTGGTTAAGCCGAAAGGCATCACCAAGAACTCAAACGCTCCATATCTGGTCACGCAAGTTGTCTTTGCTTCGTCGCCTTCAGCAATGCGCACCTGCCAATATCCCGACCGAAGGTCGAGTTTCGAGAAATACTTCGCCTTGCCCAATTGATCGAACAAGTCCGCAATGAGCGGGATGGGATACTTGTTCTTCACTGTTACTTTGTTGAGGCTCTGTAGTCGACGCATAATCGGAGACTCCCATCTTGTTTCTTTTGGAAGAGAACTGGAGCTCCGAAAGGTGCTTTTGAGCTGCGGATGAGACCACCGCTTAGCAGTTCACCTAACTGCTTTCTGAGTTCTGCCAACTCTGGTGGGGGCATGCGGTAGGGTGGTCTCGCTGGAGGCTTCACTCCTGGCTCCAGCTCGATACTGTGATCCACGCCTCTGCGTGGTGGAAGAGTCTTCGGCAACTCGGGTGGCATAACGTCTTTGAACTCCTTCAGGACGTTCGCCACCACAGCAGGTTCTTGAATGGCTTCTTCGTTGAGTGGCTCTAGCTTCATAGCAGCCACGAATGTCAGTTCGCCCTTTCGCACCCCTTTCTTCAATTGTAACGCCGAAATATGTTGGGGCTCCTTGGTTCCTCTCCGAGAGACGGGAACCACGCAGGGGTCATCGCCTCCCATCATACATAGGGAGTTCAAGAACGGCATCGGCACCAACTTCGTCGCGTGCATAAATTCCATTCCAAGAATCACTTGGAAGTCGTCCAGTGGCACGGCCATCATGTTGGTGTTTCCGCTCCAAGTCCCGATTTTTATAGGAACACCCTTCGCCAACCCGGAGATTCGCCTGGCCTCCGAGTTCACCGCTTTCATTCGGCTTGGGCTCTTCTCCAAGATCAACCCAAGTCGTTGTGCTTCACGATCGGCTATGAAGTTGTGGGTAGCGCCCGTGTCCACCATTGCACGGGTCATTTGGCCATTCAGCTTGATGTCTACGTACATCAACTCACCACTTCCTGCTTTCTGTTGCTTTGTCTTGTTGTTCTCCCCCACTTGACCCCGCATAGCGTTCAACAAACGCATTGCTCCCATTCGGGGTCCTTGCGACTCTTCGTCATCGCTGCTGGATTCTGAACTGCTCGAGCTAAGAGCAACAGCTTTGCCCTTGTCCGATCGGGGAGGGTGGATGGAAGCCGTCAAAGCATTGAGTGCCTGCTTCTGTGGGCACTCCCTTACCATGTGCGGTCCTCCGCACAAGAAGCATCCTCCAGGTTTTGAGGCCTTGCCTTTTGGGTTCGACCCTTTGTGGGAGCTCTTCTTCTTTTGTTCGCCCCCGAGCTCCTTCCCTCGAGAATGTTTTGGAGGGCGATTGCTTGAAGATTGTTTCCTTCTCGCCGGGTCTTCAGAGGAAACAAAGTCGGTGAGCCTTTCTGCAGCTGCAATTGCCCCGACCACATCGGTAACATTCCTTCGATTCAGCTCTTGTTGGGCCCATGGTTTCAAACCATCAAGGAAGCTGAACAACTTGTCCTTCTCGGACATGTCCTGTATGTCCAGCATTAGTGCAGAAAATTGCTTCACGTAGTCTCGGATGGTGGTACTTTGGCGGAGTTGTCTCAACTTCCTTCTTGCGACGAACTCTGTGTTCTCCGGTAGGAACTGAGTTCTCAACTCCCGCTTCAAGTCTTCCCATGTGTCGACTCGACACCGACCTTGTTGGATCTCCTCCCAACGAGTTCGCCACCAAAGTTTCGCATCTCCGTTCAGATACATTGTTGCTATAGAAACTTTGGTATCTTCAGAATCGGGCCTCGTAGCTCGGAAGTATTGCTCCATGTCGAACAAAAAGTTCTCGAGCTCTTTGGCATCTCTAGCCCCTCCGTATCCATGGGGCTCCGGTGCCCTCAAGTTTTGTGGCGGTGCAACGCGGGTGTTGCCTCCTCCCGCATTTAGCGTTCTTGTGAGCATAGCCACCTTTGCCGTGAGTTCCGCCACAACATCCTGTAAGTGTAGCACGGAGTCCTTGGTGTCATCAGACAGTCGATCGACTAGGGCCTCGACCTTGTCGATCCTGGACTCCGCTTCCTCTTGCGAGCTCTCTACCCCAACAAGCCTTTGTTGGCCATGGTAGAGTTCCTCCATGCTCGCTTCCAGAACATCCAGGCGGGTTTCCGCCGTCGTGAGTCTCTCCTTGTGACTCTTTTTCCCCGTTAGCGCACCCGATTGCGCTTCCTCCGCTCGCGGAGAGTTGCCAACTTCTCGCTCATCCTGTTCGCTGCCGCGATCCTCGTGAGCGGCTCCAACAGCATGAGGGCGAGTGTGCACATGCAGCCCACCTGCGGCTGCTTGGGGCAAGGTTCCGGCTTGCCCCGTCTTGCTTGATTCGCCACGATGCTTTGCCATGGCGAAGTTGCGAAGTTCGTTCGCTGTTCGATCGAAGAGCTTGCCCGCTCTGATACCACAATGTCACGACCTTAGCTGGAATTGCCTAAGGCGTGAGGCACCCTTGCGGCCAAAGACTCGAAGCTAGCGTGCGTTGCCAAAATCGCGGGTCACCCGTGCGGCAAAGACGCGAACTTAGCTTGCGTTGCCTAAGTCGCGCTTCGCCCTTGCGATCTTGCTCCGCAAGGATCAGCCACTTTGTAACCTCTCGCAGGTCCCGAAGGACCTGTAAAAGAGAAAGAAAGTTAGATCGAAAGAACGAGCAACGGACAAGTCTCGAAGTCTCGCGAAAAGGGAAGCTTTACAAGCAAATCGTCGAACACCTTGTGTGCACAAGAGAAAAGAGGGAGAGGGAGGAAAACAAGGCTTTCAAGGATGAACGAACAGCTGCAAGCCCACAAACAGCCGCTCACCTGGTCCCAGGCGCAACACCAAGTTCTCGTAAAGGTCACGTGCGAACTTGCGAAAGAGTGTTCAACGCCCGGTATATAACCGAAGCCCCATCCAGCCCGGTGCCACCTGGGGGGTTCCAGGGGTCTGAAATGGCTGACATTTTGCTTTGACGAGACAGTTCGCCGCGCGAGCCCGTGGCACGCGAAAACGGGGCTGATTTGGGCTGTTTTGGGGCTGTTTTGCTCGGTTCGGTGAGCGGTCGCATTGCAGCGCTGCAGCTTGTTCGAACTTACATATTTACAAGCAAAATGACCCAAAACCAAAAGAAAACCTGCTGTCAAGCAGCTGTACAAGTGGGTGTGAGCGACGAACGGATCGTTGAACGAAGTTGTTGCGGGTGCGCGACGACCGTTCGTGACAGCTCGGTATACCGTACCGTACCGGTACCGAGCCCAGGTCGAAATACCGGTACGGTACGGTATTGCGAACCTTGGTGTAGAGTATCATATTCTATTCTTTGTTCTCTCCTTTAAAACTGATCTGTATATATATATATATATAACAAGCTCATAAAATTTTAAAGTCCATGAACAAGTGTGGGTCCTTGACATTGACACCCACAAAGTGGGATTCGATCCAAATCATTTAAGACTAATGGATTGGTGACAATGGAAATTGAAATATATTTTGCTTCTAGACAACTAGTTCAAGGTTTTTAATTCTTGGACTTAGTTTTGGCTATTTCAGTTCTTGCACTTTTGGTGCTTTGGAAATATAAGAAGTGAAATTCAACAGAAAGAAAATTGACTGAAAGCATAATGTGTAGACTGTATTTTTCTTGTTTAATATCATTGTATAATGGAATAGGTATTTCGATAATTAATAACTGCTGAGTAAAGCTGGAAATATAGTAGTCTCCAGAAATGTACTAGCACAAGATACTTATTAGTGAAAAATGTACCAACAGAAATACATCTAAACAAGCTAGATATATGTAATACCTTTTTAAACATTGCTTGTTTTAAATACTAGTAAAGTAGTAGTTTGGACAAACTATTGGACCATACTCGGGATACCGAGCTATGTACCTACACTCTCTGATATCATTGGAAGTAGTTAAAAAAGGAAAGTGCAAGATACCTGTATGTCCCTTGCCACTGCTTCGTCATACTGGGAAATGATGGTGGACTTGGGGAGTCTGATGACTCTGATCCATATTTGTAACCTTGCTCCCTATATCCAACAATATAAGATACAGACTGCCAGAGTTCAGCTTTATCATTAGGGTGGCAGAAAGAAATTATTGTGTTAATTGTATACCAAATTTCAGTGTACTAAGACCAATACAGAATCACAGAAATATTGATGAAAACATTATTAGGTCAATTATATACCTGTTTCCAGTGTAATGATACCAAAACAAGATCATAGAAATGTTGATGGCAAAAGAATTATTGGGTTCATTATATACCCAATTTTAATGTAATGAGCCAATGCGAAATGAACTTATATATACATAAAATTTAACCAAATCACTTAATATTCAGCTTTTTTGCATGAGATTTGGATGGATACATGCTCAGAATCATGAATTATAAACAATTAAATAATTCAGTTTATGAATCAACTTTGGAAGCTTAAAAAACCTTAGCTAAGTCCTTTAATTTAGCAAATGGAAGACCAGGACGAGAAAAAATGAGTGAACATAGGAGAGTAATGGTTGGGAAGAGGCCTAAAAAATGATAACATATGACAAGAGCACTTTAAATTTAGAGATTACTGGATTTCAATGATTTTTTTTTCTTCGGGTAAGAAGTCAATGTAATTTCTTAGTTTCTATTGAAACAACTTGAGTCATTAAATTCTCCTGCAAGGAAAAGTTTGGTCAAAATTAGTTTTGCTGTCCATGACTGACAGAAACAAGCCACAGTTACCCCGATAAAAGAGGTGGACTATAAGGGAAATGCATATAAGATAGCATCAATAGGGCAACAGTATCATATTACTCTCATAGATCTCACTCAAATATTGTTTCTTAAAATGTAGTACCATGTCGACTAGGTATGACTAGCCTATAATTCAACTCACTTTAGGACACTATATGTGACTTAGTCAGAAGTAGGATTGACCCAACCACCCTGTTGATTTGGCTTGTGGATCACATTATTGATAGGAGGTCTAAAACTTTTAGGATCTGTATGGTAGCCAAGTTAATTAGGTTGTGATTTTTTCCCAAATACTTTAAACTAATAAAAAGCTATATATGGATGCTCCAAACTTGAATTTACTCACGGTCACAAAGTTAAATCAGAATTAGACCTAATTTAGAACTCTGACTCACAGTTGAATCAGAATTATTATAATTAAACTAGAACCTATGTCTTGGGTTCGACTTACCATTCCTACTGGGTGTGTCGGCCGGCAGCATGACACATGTTGCCTTATACCGGCATGCTGAGTGTTGGTATGGTGAGTGTTAGTGTGGTGGGGCATGCTGACGACACAAAAAAAGGGCCCAAAAAACCTCAAAAAGTACCTGAAAAATAGGAAAAAAACTTAGATTAGGGTTTTTTATTTGGAACTAAATGTAAGTTTAGTATAATTTCATTAAATTATCTAAATTAAGAAGGGATAATGACTTTTTTGGGCTTTGAGGAGCAGTTTTGTGACATGTTCTGAACCAACCTTCTGTTAATATTGAATTATCTACAAAAATTTGACTTGAATTGTTACATTACGAGTTAAACTTTAAAATTCAAATGAATCAAGTGATAAATGGATTGATTAATGGATATACCTAGTTCTACCACCAAAATGAATGACTGGACTCCACAGGCAATGGTTTGGGATCCTCGATCCTATGTATTTGTATATCAATATGGTATGTTTGTCAGACTAAATCCTAAAATTACTCTCACGACATGGTATATTGATACACCATATGCTATTAGTTCATCAATTTCGTAGCTGTTGTAGCCTGATCATCATGAACCATACGTGTCTGAGGCGGTTCCTAAGGCAAGTATGATTGTGGTATGTATTAGTGTGGAAGTTGGAGTATGTTGGAACTTCTACTTTCGCCATTGACCTGCTACTCCGTATCATAAGACTGATCAGCCTTAGAAAAGAATGACTCAATATTAGTCAAATTATGATGAAATCATCATTAAATCCACTAATCATAGCATTAATAAATTTAATTACACCCTAATTAGCCCTTGTTTATCACTATAAACATGCCAAGCGCCCGAATACGGATTAAATACATTGAATTGACCTAATATGGGCCAAATTTCGATGAAATCATCATTAAATCCACTAATTGCAACATTAAAAACTTTAATTAATCCCTAATTAAACCTCTTCTAGCATCGTAAACATGCAAATCACCCTAATACTTATTAAATACATAGATTTCATTTCACACAATGTGTCTAATTTTGATTAAATCAGCATTAAGCCCACTAATCATAGTATTAAAAACCTTAATTACTCCCTAATAAATCCTATTCTGCCATTATAAACATGTCAAACAACCTAATAGACATTAACCATATAGAATAGGGTAATCATCTCGTAAATCAACAAAAATCTAGAAAGGGAATACATATCTATTGATTAGAGTGATCCTTCTCTAACTTAAGTGTTAAACCTCTCAAATTTGATCCAATCCTTAGATCGCAGCTTTGCTCGAGTTGAAGAGGGTACAATGTGAGAATGAGAGAGATGTGAGTGAGAATGAGTTTGAGAGAGTTGAAGAGGGAAAGAGAGTAAAACGAGCTGAAAAAGGAGGGAGGAAAGGGTTTAAAAACCCTTTTAAATGGTTCCAACGTTCAAAATTAACTGTTGGAATGGATCAAATCTCAACCATCCATCAGTAACAGTCAAAATCTGACCGTTACCGACTGGTACATGTCAGTATTGGTCGAGTTTCGACCGTGCTGCTTGGTACTGACCCCATATCGCCCGATATGGGATACCCAACTATAAACTGCCTGGTACAAGGTGGTTCGCGTGTTGATCTCTTGTCAGACTGGTTCGTACCACCCATACAGTACCGTATCAGGCAGTACAGCAAACACTGCCGAAGTCTAATGGACTCTTCACTGCACAAAACTACCAACTGGAGACTGAAGAATAACCAATTCATCAACTGTCTTTTCCAGTCATAACTCATAATTACTAACTATGAACATTTGCATATATTAGTCTGTTCTCGTGTAGAGCTGCAAATCAATTTATCCATTTATGGAGTTCCTCCACTCAAGAAATGAGGTGGAATGAGCATCAATTAAGTTTATCAAGACTGTGATATTGATTCTTGTTTTCTTTTTCATAATGAATAGTAGTGTGTGGTTTGAGCATTTGATATTGTAATGATCGACTTGGTTATTGATAAACCCTGAATCTCTATCGAAGATTCCAAACTCCAAAGTTGTCTGTACTAGTTTATTAGCTCCTGAATTTATTTTGCACCTAGCTATGTTGGACAGGGCGTTGTACTTGGCGAGGAATTTATAACTTGCTATAGAGAATTGTTTTAATGTGGGCAGCATGGATCCTTCAACTGTTGACTTGTCCTTAATGACTGGCCCCATATAAGTGTTGGACGATTTTCATTCTCTTAGGGCTCACAATTACTGCCGAAGTTCGCATGTTTTGGTTTTTAACCATTCCAGTAGATCAGCATGGAGAGAACCCTTTGAGATTGTTGAAAAGGATATGGAAGTTCTGTCTATTACTTGTGTTTTCTTGCATTTTTCTGTTGGTAAATGTTGACTCATGTTTTCTTGCAGCCATTTGGATTTCAGTTGTTGCCTTTCCGTGGATTTACTCAACTGGCATCACTATTTGAGTAAGCTTGTCTTTCATATTCAACTATAATACCATTTTGTATCTCATACATTTTAGAGGAAGGTTAACGGCTATTTGATTGTGTTCTTATATGGCACGTTTGCTTCAATTTGCATTTTTAATTGAGTTTCAGTACTTATCTTTGTATGTTATACTGCAACTGTGGCATATAGCCTTGATCATAGTACATTTCATGATGTCCTAAGTGCTGCTGACGTCTGTAATTTATTTTGCTCATTGATGTGCTATGATGCACTCATAATAATCATTGATTCTTTGGAAACATGTATTAGTCTTAGGTGGAGATAGTAGCTAATATTTGCAATTTGGTGTGCCTTGTTGATCATTGGCTATTGTTTATTGAGTCTTTTGTCAGTCATGTTGATTGATGCCAACTGGTCTGTGGCCAATAGGTAGTAAATCTTTACATATTGCCATGGTGGTGCAATCCTGCCTGTTGGGTACCTTATTCAAATACTTTACCAATTTATGTAAATATTAAAATCTTGTCCTGTATTGTTAAACAGACTCCTAATTCTCCCCATGGATTATATATCTGTGAGTCAGAACACAGGACAATCATTATATTCTTTAATTTGGATTATAAATCAATTGATATGATGACTTTAGGAGCACACCCTTTTGTTTCCGTGGTTTTTCTTAAAGTTGAAATCAAACAGTTTATATTCCCATGGTAGCTAGAGATACATTCTTTCTGCTATATGTTCCATTACATATTTGTCTCTTTCAACCATATTTTGAATAAATCAGTCAGGAACTCCCAATTCACCGCCCATGGTGTTTCGAGGTCAGAGTAGATATAGTAGATCCCTAGTCTGATCTGACATGGAATAGTTTGATGATGAAATTTTCAATTGGTTAATCATCAAGTTGCATATCTTTGTCCTTTACTTCTATCACATGACTGGTCATACTTGTATCTCATGTTGACCATGATGAAGGTCCTATAATCCTGAGTTGCTACTGTGAAATCATTGAACAATGGTCAAGTTGAAGATTGTGTGAGTGACTGAGTGTGAAGGTTGGCTCACCCAAAGTATTGTTTGATCTGATGCATACACCAAAGAAGCTTGCTTTTGTGGTTGAACTTGCAATCTTTCAGCTATATAGGGGCCTAATATATACACTTCCAGATGTTGCCTTTGTACTTTATGAGCTAACATGATGGTTATATTTGTGTTAATACTTTGACCTGATTAGCCCTACATTGGATGTGGACTTAGCATATATGGTTTTTTGGGCTTGAGTTGTGACAATCTGGTTGCCTATGAAGATGATCAATAACCTTTTATTGCTTTCCATGTCACAATTCTAATTAATATATGAGGGTAATTACAGATTACCCCCTGTAGTTACTTAGGATTAGTATCTCGGTCCCCATACTTTAAAAAGTAGCATTGGGATCCCTACACTTATGAAAGTGAAACATTTAATCCTAATTCTTCTAACGTCGTCAATTTTGTCGTGAATAAAAAGGATAAAAAAGTAATATTATAGAAACTTATGTTTTCCTCCCTTGTGGATGGTAGACCATCGGCGATGTTAGTGGCGCACAAGGCCGGCGCCGCCAGTGGCACGCGAGGCCGACGATGTGCGAGGGGAAAGTGGAACAACGCTTAAGGCGAGGAGGTGCATAGAGCAGTTCTTGATATCGCCGATTATGTCGCGCGTGTTGGAGACGAATGCGACAGCGGGAGGCACCTCCTGCACTCCGTCGCAGGTTAGTGGCACACAAGGCAGGCGACGCCGGTGGCACGCGAGGCTGGCAGCGTGCGAGGGGAAAGGGGAACAAGACTTACGGCGAGGAGGTGCACGGAGCGGTTCTTGATCTCGTCGATCATGTCGCGCGCGTTGGAGACGAATGCGGCGGTGGTAGATGCCTGTTGCACTCCGCCACAAGTCTCCCTCCTGGAGTCCTACCATAAAAGGGAGTGGTAGAATTCCACCACCTCCGGCACCCGCCTCATGCTTGTTGCTGTCAACCTGGACCCTGATAAGACCCCTAGGGTTTTATCATAGAAGAAGAGAAAGAACGGGATAAGATCACTTCGAGGGGATCAGCCTCCTAGGGTTTGCCAAAGGCTGAAATGTTATTTTCTTGATGAAGAAAAGAAGTAGATACATATCTTTTTATAGAGTTCTACTCTTGAGTCCATTAAGACTTGGACTCCTAATCAAAATAATAAATCTCAAATAAGACCCCTAGCTGATTAGAAGGCCTAGCCAACTCCTACTGGAACTAGAAAACTCAAGAGAACATTACATCAGTTTAGGACTCAGAAACTCAAAATTTTAAGGGATCCTAACAGACCCCAACATTGGCGGAAGGAGAGGTGGAGGTGGAGGAGGTGGCCGCGCTCTGCACTGCGGTGTGGATTTTACCAATGGGGCTAGCGACGGAATTAGCAAGAGGCACACCAAGTTGGGGCCTTTGCTTGTTGCGATGCGGGACGTGGTATGGGAAGAAGACGACGCGAGGCCGGTGCGCGAGGGTGGTGTTCCAAAGGGGATTCAGGTACCGGCCTCGCTCGCCACCGACATCGTCGGCCTTGCAAGCCGATGGTCTACCGTCTATGAAATTAACTTTTTTATCCTTTTTGTTCCCGTCGAATTTGATGACGTGAGGATAATTGGGGTTAAATGTTTCACTTTTGTAAATGTATGGATCTCAATGCTACTTTTTAAAGTGTAAGGATCGGAATGCTAATCCTAGGTAACTATAGGGGGTAATATATAATTACCCCTAATATATGATGTCTCTATTGACAATTCCTAAGTTGATTCTAAATTCCATATGGCCTGATCTGAGTTTAAACTTTACTCGAGTTATCGGTGTAAGATTTCATACACATAAATTTTGTTTATATTGCATGTAGGACTTCGTTGTATTGGAATAAAAAAAATAATTTTTAGCCGGTGTGAAGGATTAAACGTGAGTCCTGATTTAATTTTTAGCCACCTTAATTTAATGATGTTGGAGACATCTATAAAAAATAGAAGAGAAAAGGAAAGACAATTAGATATCCTAGAACTAGATGGTGGAATTTAAATGGTGAATATGATTTAAATTTTTAATAGATTGGAAAAGGGAAGGATATGAAACTTGAAAGAAATATGGAATTTATATTACTAGAACTTCGTTACTAATCCAGCTAAACAATAACAAGATGCAATGTTGTTCTTCAAAGAAGGGAAAATTGGTTGAACTTGCAAAAATATAATATTGATGAGGATTTTAAATATTTAAAGTGATCAGAAAAGAGGCTTCAATACCTTTTAGTAAGTCTAAATATAACACAATATGATTGTTTTCATGGTAAGCTATAGTAGCAGTGATTTCAATAGGCGCTTGGGCCCTCGTCTAGGCGCTCGGGCGAGGCGAGGCGAGGCCCGAGCGCGTCGCTTCATTTCCAGGCAGCGCGCTTCAAAGAGGCGTCGCTTGGGCGCTCGCTCGAGCCCAGGCGTCGGGCGCTTCGGGGAGCGCCCGGGTTAAATCAGGTGACCGAACCAGCGTTTAGGTTTGGTTCGGTCTCCGGTGCTTTTAGTTGGTTTAATCGAACCAACTAAAGCATTGATATCAGCCTTCCTCTCGCGACTTCCCAACCCTAACCCTACTCACCGCTCCTGCTCTCGCTGCTCGTTGCTACCGCTGCCACTATCGTCGCTCACTGCTCTCACTCCTGCTCCCGTTGTCGTTGCTCACTGCTACCATTGCCACTTCCCCTGCTCGCTTCTACCGCTGCCACTACCACTGTCGCCGCTCCCGCTGCCGCTGCTCACTGCTACCGCTGCCGCTGCCACTGTCTTCGCTCGCCACTCCCACTCCTATTACTGCTGCCACTATCGTCACTAGCCGCTCTCGCATTCGCTGCTGCTACCACTGTCGCTGCCACTGTCGTCGCTCGCCGCTCCCGCTGCTCATTGCTATTACTATCATTGCTCACTACTGTCGCTCCCGCTGTCGTTGCTCGCTGCTATCGTTGCCGCTGCACTCAGTCGGCAGCCTTGATCTTCCTCTTACTCATGCTCTTCTCACTTTCTATACTGTTAACAGTATATTAACAATATACTACTAATTGTATACTAGCAACAGTATTTTCTTAATTTAATATCATATTTTTATTTAAATAATTATATTTATTAATTATATTATATATTTTTATATTTTAATATCTCGCTTCACTCGGGTGAGCGTCTAGCACCTCGGGCGTTTTTGGACCTTGGCGCCTTTTGGCGCCTAGCGCTTTTTAAATCACCGAGCTATAGATTATATTTGGTTATGAAGAATGAACATTAACATGCAATGATACATGCTTTCTATGACCAATCTCAGCCTCTCAGGAATGTGGGACACGACATTGGCATATTAGCTAATAATTTATTTATTTTGTTTCTTTCTAATAATTTCTTATGTTGAGATATATTTTATTTATATACATCGATTAGTTTGTATAATTGTTCTTATCAATATTTTTTCTACATCTTGTATTATTTTCTTTTTGTTGTATACTAATCTTCCTAAACTTCATAAAACACTACTTTACCTGCACACATGTGCTAAGATTTTCATTTGTATTTCACTTACCATAATTAATCTGCTACTGATTTAATTCTTATGTTCTTTCAGTTCATGTTTCACCTCCAGAACCAGCAATTTTTATTAAAATTAAACATCAATTTTACATTATTTGCATCTTTAGCAATTACCCTAATTTTTGCTACTATTTTACACCATTCTTTCCATAATCCAGTTTGGTTCAGAAAATATTTGAAGCAGCAACCTGAAAGTCCAGTTAATTGTAGTGCAGCATTTTCTTAGCCCGTGCTCCTATTCTACAAATTCAGATACTTTTGCTGCACATGGCCTGGTACATGACTTTTGGCTTGGTTATGCCTTTAAGGATTGGAACAAGTCCCCACATAGAAGTTAAGGTTTTCCATTTTTTTCTCTTTGGATTTTTCCTAATCTATTGGAACTTTCATAAGTACCTACTCAATTGCATGAGCTTAATTTTTCCATTAAGGATTTGTCCAACCATGTATGAGCTTATCTACTGTTTCTAACTGCTGTTTGGTGGAGACTTTTGAAGGGAAGGAGTTTCTTTCATGTAAAGTTATGCGAACAAATTTGAAGATCCATGGCTAATAAGCATCGAGTCATCTTCTCAGTTTAATAACCTCTTGATCCCATGGCCCACAAAAGGATTTTTCTTTCATTTTTCATGTCCCATGCTATTTCTTTTCTCCATGAAACATAAATAAGAAATTTTTTTTCAGATTTTTAGATACAGAAAATGTTTCATTCTGTAAAACAGGAATGCTTCATTTTGAAATCAAAAAATCTGTTTCATTCTTTTACATATTATCTCACATGATTAAACATAAATAATTCAGGAATGGTAACTTTAAATTTGAATAAGTTAGATGGCTGGAAATGTAGGTTTATTTAGGATTTGAAATTGGTAGCGAATAAGGTCTTGATGTGTAGAATGTATATTGTTAAAAAACTTACTGCTATATTAGCTCTTAAAATTGTATTTCTTTTGTTACGTGCATTTTGTATAGGGTGAATTGATGATTCAAGGGTGGTGATTACCAACCATCTTTTATCAAAAACAAAATTTGAGAACATTTCAAACTATTATAAAATGTATATTGAGAAGTATCTACCAGAACATGCTTCTATCACGTTGAACATTCACAAGCTAAATTTAAACCACTCAAATTAGACTATGAGGTATCTGATTCACTTTGTTATGCATATTACATCATTTTACGGGTATAAAATCTCATCACACCCTCTTCTTTGCTGGACAAATTGATGATCTATCACACCTAGGATCTTGTTGTCATTGGGCTCAGATCTGATTAGATCAAGTAGTTTATATTGGTTGACCTCATGATCATGCCAAACTTTTAGAGCTTCTCTGATATGGATGCTCAAACCAGTGATGCAACTCCTTGATTGTTGATTGTGTTAGTTGTAGCTTTTTCTCAGACTAAATATCTAACATTTGCATCTCAATCTGATTGTCTGCAGTCTACTGCCATTTGAGCTGATAATGACCAGCCTCTGTCTGACGGTATTAAGCTTAAAAATCCTCAAATACTTATCTAAAAGATGTGCATCGGAAAATAATTCTCGAATTCAAAGATTAGAAAATACTTGTTTCAGTTCAGATCTGAACTCTTGAGCTATACCGCATGTGATGTATTCTACTGGTTGTTTAATTTTATCAAGAAATTTCAACATAATACCAATATCCATGCTCTTTTCTTTTTCCTTTTAAAGATTATTCCAGCACAAAACAGCAGATAGCCCTTAAGTTGCATGAACAGATAACTAAAAGTGTAAAACAAGATTAATTTTCTTTTTTGACCCCATAGGAGTTGTCTCTCGATCATCGTTACATCAAGCTTATTGAGATGTTTTTGGGCCCACAAATATCTAATTTAAGTAGTTTCACAAAGGTGTAGCTCCTGGTTGCCTGATTGGTTATATAGAGAAGAATGTTGCATCCTTTTTATTTTTTTATGTTTTCACCTGATTTTGGTTACAATTCAGTGTATCAATTAAAAATGTGTTCATCCTGCAGGGAGGCTGAATCAATGCCGAGTTCGTGTAAGCGGTTTACCTTCATCAGCTTGTTTAATCAGATTTTTGTAATTGTTATTCCTTCTAACTCTTTCCCCTTTTCATTAAAGATCATGAGTTCATGAGTAATTCAATGTTCCGAGACCATTCGAATTCTTCAAGTAGCTCACATATCTGCCCATACTTGGCCCTACATGGCTTTCCTAATGCTATGCGTGCTGCACCATTGAGTTCTGCTGATTCCATTCCTGAAAACGGCCTATTTCATCAACATCCGAGTAGCTTAGGAGGACAGTCATCTTCTGATATGATGAACTCCCACAGTTTTCCTTCAACTGAACCACAAAGCCACAATTGGCAGCAGCAGCACTCTCCTTCCTTTCCTTTGTCAGGAAATGTGGATCAGTCTGCATCTCAATATGGTGTAAGGATGGCCAGAAATGATACCAGCAGCCAGCATAGATTAGGCTCCTTTGTGCATCCCCATCATCTCATCCATGGGTAAGTGCCACTTTTTTTTTTAATTTTATTAGAAAAAAAATGATGCAGGGTCTTTATTGTGAATGTCTTGATGGTGGTCATCATTGTCCTATAAATTTCAGGTCTGTTGCACGCAATGGAAGCAATTTAGTCGGGTCACTAGGCCCACCAGTTACAGGAGAGATTAGGGGTCACAATGGTGGTCTTGGCAGTCACATGTATCATCCATCCTTGTATTCCTCATCACTCCGGAGCTCCCCTTTTGCTCCCATCAGGAGGATGAGACCAAGGGGATTAACTCTTGTTTCCTCCATTGCAGCTCCTTCCTCAGCTGAAGTAGGGGGTTTCTATGGCTTCTCAGTCTCGGGATCTGTAAACAGAAACCACCAAGAAGGTGAGAGCATAGGCAGACATGTCGATCGATTTTATGGATGGGGTAGAGAGGGCATCAGCCCACTCCCATGGATTCCTATTGAGGGTGAATCACATTGGTGGAACCCTTTCAACCCAAACCAGAACCCTCAGTCAGGAAACTATACTCAAAGAGCTACAGCGGAGAGGTCTACACCAAACTGTCCAGAAAATGGATACCAGCACAGGCCTCCTCCAAGGTTGCCGCCGTACATGTGAGAGGCATCACTGCATAACATACTTGAAGACAAGCTGTGCCGTGGTTTTGTACATTCCCCATATTGCACAAAACTCTGTTTTGAACAAAGGAGACACTGGTGCTTCTGAGGTTTCCTCCTGCATGGCCCTTTTACCTGGTGTTGGGCTGTTCGTTCTGTTGGTTTTGCTCTTGAATGATATATATAAGTTGCCAAAACAATGCTGAAAACAAGATCTTAGGGTGTTGCTTCACTTTTGTTAAACATAAATCCCTACCCTTAAGCCTGGTGCTGGTATTCATCTGAAATACTTGTTCCATAATGTAATTAAGTATTCTGCGATTATGAAAATGGTATTGGCAAGGATCTGGTTCTCTTTTTGTTCTCTGCCATCGAACATATTTGATGAACTTATGAGAGAGCAGTAGCAGTTCAGGTAGGTCTTTTTTCGATAATGAAGAACCTCAAGCTAAACCAGACGTGACCTGTGTTTCATCCTTTCAACTGAAAGGTGGAAATAAAGACACAAGTATGCGTTACCGCCTGTCTTCTTTCTTTAGTTTGTGGTGTCTAATGTAGACGACACAAGTAACGGCGGTACATCTGCTATTGTTACTGCCTGCCAGCTTTCTTTAGTTTGTGTTGTCTAGCATAGACACAAGTATCTCCAAGGCAATAGTTAAGAGGTAACTGTATTGCTTTTTGTTCCATTGAATTCGTTGGTTACAATTATCACTGAGTATTAGATTTACGGATGCTAGAACGGTATAATAAAAAGGCTGTCACTTTTGGTTCCTTGTCTGAGTTGCGGTCCTGTTTTTGGTCTAGACAAGAAGTGAAAAACCATGCATGTAGTGGAGATGAATAAATACCCAAAATTACATTGCTGTAACAGTTTATCTGACCAAGTGTCCAAAATTTTCATGCAGCAGTTAGCTTTCGATCAACGGTCAGATTGATCTTGATTTTAGGATGGAGTCATGAAAATAACTTTTTTTTTTTTTTTTATGTTCTCACACCTTAGGCCTCGTATTGGTGGGAGATTCGTGCAATAGAAAGGATTATGACATTAGAAATAGCCTTAGGATGATAATGAAAACTTCATTGTCTGCAGAATGACATTAGAAAAGGTTCCAAGTCATATTGGTGCATTAGAAAGGATTATTAGAAATAACCTCAGGAGGATAATGAAAACTTCATTGTCTGCAGAATGACATTAGAAAATGGTTCTAATTCACCTACTGACACTAGAAAAACTCATTATGCCAAAGTCAGTGCATAAAAGCGAACATAATGGCCTTTTAATTTTCCTAGTGTGCTCAAGGACAATGACCAACCCCATAATTGAGATGAGATTTTTTATATATGGTTTCAATCAAGCGGGTACGATTTCCTACTGAGATTGAAGTCCCAGCGACGACATGGTTTGAACAGTTCAAACTTGGAGACCGTCGAGGATGTGGATGTCAGGTGATGAAGCATCGTCATCCACTAATATTAGCATGCCCAGATTGTACACAATGAAAGTCACTTCCACCTTTACGATCATAGCTAGAAATAGAAAGAAAAACTACCTAAACAGGTACATGAATTTGTTCACAATCATAGCACAAAGGGTTGATGTTTCGGTGAAAATAAATCCCAGTAACAAAAGACCGGATAGAGACTCTTAGTTTCTCGACCGTGTTATGCAAGAGACTGAACTAGAAAATATATAGAGGGAGAGGTGAGAACTGAGTACTTATTGGGCCCCATCACATTCTTATCCTTTCACCTGATATATTTCTAACTCTTCTTAGTGGCAAAGGAAAGCAGATTCCTTTGTACCATTACTACGAGTGGCTCCCCCAGGCTCAACTCGTCTTTACTTGGTGGCGAAGGAAAGCAGATTCCTTCATACCATTATTAGTGACACTACGAGTGGCTCCCCGAGGCTCAACTCATCTTTTCTTAGCGGCGAAGAAAAGTAGATGCGCTCCAGCTATTGTAGGGGTCCGCCATGCTCCTAAAGGCTGAAGCCGGTTGTCCTTTGTGAAACATCTTTTGTTAACGCCAAAGCTCTTTCCGGCTGTTGTTGTTGTTGGAGGACAACTGGTAGCCAGTCTTTGTACCGGTTGTCTTTTCCTCCACTCCTTTTTTGATACTCTCTTGTCTTCATTGAGTGGATGTCCCTGAATTGCTGAAGTGCCTCACATGCTTGTCGAGCGGCTTCTTTTTGAATTGCTCCAAGTCTTCTTTCCGCGAGTCCCATCTCATTGAGTGGGAGTCCTCCTGGCCTTTGCATTCTGGATTTGAGCTTATCCAGTTCTTGTTGGTATTGTGTGAGGAGGTCACCTGGTTTATTAGTTGACTCAGGTGCATTGCTGCCCTTGGATTCGGCTGGGCTTGAACCTCTTGGGTGGCTTATGTTAGTAGGAGTATCTGTTCGTTCGGCCATCCTGAAATCAAAATATTTATTAGTCGGGATAAAGAGTCGGCTAGAATATTACTGGTCCCTTCGATGTGCTCAAATTTGACTTCCACGTCGCTTCCGGTAATGTAGTCCACAAAGGCCATCCACCTGACCCTTGAGGGTTTGTTTTGGGCAGACTTGTTGAAGAAGCTTATTATTGTTTGATAGTCCGTTCTGATGATGATCTCCTTTTTATCAAGAAAATAAATTTTTAATGCCTCTAGAGTTTTCATGACTGCTTGCATTTCAGCGTCTATGGTGGACTTGATTGGACTATATTTTCCACTAGCGTAGGCACATATTTTTTTCGTATTTCTGGGGTCATATTTCTGTTTTTTCCATTTACAGATTCCTCCCCATCCTTCCATGCATCCGTCTGTTTCAAGTATTATGAAACAGTCTTCTGGGGGTACCTCTAGATCTAGGAGATTTTGTACCAGGTTTTTGATGTCTCTAATTAATTTCCAATCCTGTTCGTTTAGCCTTTTCTCTCCGGTTGGGCTTGTTTTTGAATATAACGGGCCTAAAAGCCTGCCCAGGTTGGGTATATAGTTTCTTGCATAGTTTAGGATTCCTAACCACGATCTGAGGCCTTTCTTTGTAGTGAGATCTTCTTCTTGATAGCCAATGATCCTTTTGATAATATGGGGTTGTAGCTTGATTCTAGAATTTCCCAAAACTGCCCCGAGAAATTCAATTTCTCTTACCGCAATTTTCATTTTTGAAGGGCTTAAGACTAAGCCGTTCTCCTAGCATATCTCCAACATTCGAGCTAGGTGCTGTGCATGGTCTTTTTCATTCTCTGAGAAGACCAGAATATCGTCAATATATATTGCAATGAAATGTCTTGTGCCCTTGAAGCAGGTGTCCATTTTCCTTTGGAATATGGCTGGGGCGTTTTTGAGACCAAAGGGCATTGCCAGCCATTCATATAGTCCTTCGGGGACCCAGAATGCGGTCCATTCTATAGAATCCGGGTGCATAGCAACCTGGTGAAAGCCAGATTTTAAATCAAATTTTGAGTAAATTTTACTATTGCTGACCTTCTTAAGGATGGTGTTGATGCCGGGAAGGCTGTATTGATCTTTTTCTGTGATGTCATTAAGCCTCCTGTAGTTGAAAACCATCCTCTCTTTTCCTTTCTTTTCAATTCCTGTTATGGGGTCAATAGTAGTTCCAGAATTGACAATTATGGCAGTAGTTCGGTGCTTACTTTTGCTTGGCCTGATGACCCCGATGTCCAATAATGCTTTCACATGCCTGGAGAAAGCCTCTTTTGCCTGTGGTGTTAGGTGTTTCAGTGGTTTGTCTTCTACCACAAAATCTTGGTTTTTGATCTCCAGTTTGTAAGTTATTTTATTCTTTCCCCAATGTTTTAGGGGATCCTCCCCTATGTATCCTTGGGCTTTCAGCTGGTCCAATAGGCCTCCGAACTTGGTCGTTATATATTTGTCACTTTGCTGAGCTTCTGCTGAATAAAATATTGCCTCTTGGATATGGATATAATCGTCTTCCTCTAGGTCCAATTCTTCTATTGCTGTGGCTGTTGGGATGTAAGGTAGGGTGTTGATAGTTGTTAGGTTTTTATAAAAAGTAACCATGTTATCTTCAATCCTAACTCCTCCTTGCATTGCCCTGATAAAGTTGCATCCGTTTATCATCTGGATGTTGTCTCCTAATTCTATTGCGAAGGCATAAGTTGCGGTACATTGATTTGCTGACAGAATAAAAAAGAAACCACAGGAAGCTCCAAACATGCATGGATCCATAAAACGCAGAAGATTGCTGGATGAACCATCTAATCACTTAATGATAGATAGCATCAGCTGCTAGTCCCGAAAGAGAGAAAAAAAAAGGAAAAGTATCACAACTGATTCTTCCACAAGAAACGGAAGTCCTTGATGGCAATAAAGACCGCAGGAGAGGATAATTTAACTGTAACACCCCTGATTAGTCCCACATCGAAAGTGGGCAGGATTACGATTGACTTATAAGGGTCTGATGAGTGTATTACTATCAACTTCAACTTAAGCATTTTGATCAGTGGTTTAGACTAAACGAAGTCGATAGGCCAGTTAACCCATCAGGCTCGGGTCATAATATTTGGTATCAGAGCCGACCTAGCATTTGAGCAGGGTGATGGGGCTCGATTAGAAAAGGGCTACCCGTAGACGGAGTCAGAGGACTCGTTGGAGCCACCAATGGCTACGCCTCACATGCACTATGCTAGGGTTTGATCTGGGTTATATTGGGGCTTGACGAGGACGTCAAGCCTTTGAGTGGGGGTGATTGTAACACCCCTGATTAGTCCCACATCGAAAGTGGGCAGGATTAAGATTGACTTATAAGGGTCTGATGAGTGTACTACTATCTCATTAGTCAAATTCATAAACTCCTCGAGAAACTCCTCGGGAATTTGGCCTACTTAAAGAAAGGAAAAGGTTCCAAGAATGCATGATAGCAAAATAAAAGCCTCCTTATGCTGATGAAAGCACCTTTCCACTTCGCAAGAGTTCGAGAATTCACAATCGCAGCTTGAGCACATGACAGATTATTAAATCAACAACTGGAAATATTATCAAATAGATTGTCATTCGCACACTGCTCTTTTTACAACCAACAATGAATGGTTAAAACCAAATCACATTACCAATATATTGCTAAGTAGAATAATAAAGGTATAAACTTTAGCAGATTCTATGTATGATGAATCAACAACAAGAAAAGAACATTCGTTTCCTTGAGTTCTTTTTATATTTATTTTCTTATAGTAGGCAACACTTTTTAGGCAAAGAATTACCCAATGGCAGTAATCTGCTTCGAAGTGGGGGCAACTTTTGAAGCATCTGGATTTGCTGCTACTTACCTCTTCTGCTGCTTCTTCGGACGCAAATAATCTTTCTGCTTCAGTCCTCTCTTAGTTAGTGCGAGCATCCATATATGAAACTGAATGAAACAAATATATTTCGAAGAAGGGGAACACAGAACACATGCACACACGTTTGTACAAGTGAATCTCAAATCTCAGGACTGAAAACACTTTCACGTTACTCCTTTTCCACCATGACAACGAAGTATAGAGATGGAATACCCATCATGAACTTTACCACCAAGATCACAAATCACAGTAGAAACAAAGGAAGGAAAACTTTTTTTTTCCTGCATCGCTTCTTAAAGTTAAAGATTTAATTACTTTAAAAATACTATATTTTTTTATACCGAGAGCGTGTACCGTAAAATCAATGTGATAGGAAATCTCTCTAGTCTGTTGAGAAAAATCTTTTATCTAAATAGGAGAGAAACATGTTAATATATTTAAATTCAAACTTCTTCAATAAAATTTCTTCAATAATTATTCTTATCTTCTATTATTTTCATCACAATAAACTTTAATCCAGGAAGACTCTAAGCAGATTGGATCACCAGCAAGAATATGAAAAAAAGTAAAAAAAAAAAAAAAAAAAGAAAAAAAAAGAAAAGAAGAATGAACATATCTTTCTTTTCCTGCCGCCTCTGTCGGCATGTCATCATCTCAATTCCAATCGATCTATCGAAAAGCTGGCACGCGGTTCTGTAGGTTCTGTATGACAAGTTAAATGATAGGAGATAATCTCTTTTTCTATTTACTATTTGATGTTAAGAATTATTAATAAGAAATTACTAATTGCAATCCCTATATTTATTATTTATAATTTATTTTAAAAATTTTAAAATTTTTATATTATCTCCTTATAAATGAATATAAATACCATCTTCTTCTTTCCTTTTACCATTCTCTTTATCTTTTACTTTGTCCTCCACGTACCTCTTTTTATTTTTTTTTCCTTCTTTCTTCTCTTCTTATTATTCTTTTTCTTCAACATCTTATTTTTCTTCTTCCTTAAAGGAAAGTAATAGGAGAGCGACAGGTGAGGTTAGACGATGCTTATGGCTACCGTGAGGGTCAACAACAAGAATGAAATAAGGGATGTTGAGGAAGAAAAAAAGAAAAAAATAAATTAATAATACAAGGGTTGTAAATAATAAAATAATATATTATTAATTTTTAAAGGATTATCAATAACAAGGGATTGTCAATAGTAAAAAAGAAATTATGAATATTAAACTTCTCGTTAGCATCCCTAAGATACTATTTTACAAATGGATATAAATACACTTTTTTTCGTTATTATTATTCTTCCTATCATCCGAGAGTCATCGAAGTGACATTGAATGATAGAGTGGCATCGAGAAAAATCAGATAGCATCAAATTGCATCGAACGAAGTTCTTGAGTCGTGTCTATTGAATGACATTGAACGATAGTTATAATTTCTTAATAATTAAATTCAAAACAAATTTGATTATGAATAGAAAAGGATATATTTTGATTTCGATTAGGGTATTTTATTTCTTTTTGAGTAGATTTTGATGTTAAAAAGTTTTTGAATAGGAGATTGAATATTAATCTAACTATATAAAGTAGAAAACAAATAAGATTAATTTTTAAATATTAAATTCAAGAAGGACTCCAAATCCTATCCTCTTTCCTCTTCTATTTAAGAAAGATGGAGACCCCTCCTTGTTTGTTAACAGAGGAATAGGGTTTTGGTCCATAAGAAAGTTAGGTTTTTTGACTCTTTTCGGTTCCATTATTATCGTAATTCAACTTCTTTAGTATTTAAAAGTTAGAAAATTTTGTTTAGAATTAATTGTGAATTTTATGTAATTTTGATAAATTATTTTAAATTTTGATTGAAATTTATGCAATCTATGGGTTAATGATTATTTCAAAACCCAATTTTAGATTAAGATTTTTAACATACTATATGTTCTTTGAATTTCAATTACTTAATACAATTTTATCTAATTCATGATTTCTTAAAATTTTAAATTAAAAAAATACCAGTTTACTGATATTTTATTTCATGAGAAACAGTTTTTGAATTTAATTTCTTAGAAAATCTGTTTTGATTGCATAATTTTACAATTTCATTATGATATTTTTGAATAAATATAATTATTATTTTTATAATTTTAAAATTATATATATAAAAAAAAAAACTGATTTCATTTAGGAATCGGATGGGTTTGGGTTTGAATTAATCTAATCGGTCGAATCAGGAACATCTTGCATAAGACCAAGGCTCAACTTGGGAATGGAACGAGAGGAGAGCCACTAGCCCATGCATTTGAGCCTCTAGGTCCATCTAGACTAGCTCGTGGCTAAGCTTGGCTGATGCCTTTGTCCCGTAGGCCGATGCAACCCAATGCTTGTCGCCCATGCGTGACTCGACATTGAGGCCTAACTCGCGGCCCTCTCCCTTGTAGTGAACACGTGGTGCATGTGACTCGGTAGTGCCTAAGTCTAGAGCTAACCTAGAACTATGCTAAAGCTCAACCTATAGTCTTTTCTGTCATGTGTCCAATATGTGATTAGTTATGTCGGTCGGATTATAGCTTGGCCCGATGCTGACACATGTGCTGAGTGTAATCGAGACCCTACCATTGCCCTCTTCCCATTACTAGACACATGTAATGCACGTGATCTTAACATAAGATCCACTGTGGCCTAACCCAACACTGTGCAGAGGTTGCCATCGCCAAATTGATTTTAAAACCAAACTGGTTTAAGTGATTTAGGATGGCTAAGTGTGATTCTGAACTAATTTTAACTAGCTCAACTAATATAAAATTATATAAGTTTAGGTTAATTTTAGACTAGTTGTATAAGAATTTTGTGTTGATTCATCTATGTTTTAGTTCAATTGAGTTTAGTTTAAATTAATTGAATCAATTTAGCTATCAATTAAAGACTAATTAAGTTAGTCTCTTCATGTTATTCATATTTATTTGTTATTGATGAATTTTGTGAGTGATGAAAATCATTAACTTAGCAACCATACACTTCAATACCTAAAGGGCTATGGTACATATAAAATATAAATTATCACCCTCTAACCAATTGAAATAAGATGGATCGTTCTTGAAGTAAGATAAACTATTTTAATCACTATTAATAAAAAAATAATGAAATGATTAGAATAACACATTGATTTTTGGGTTAGTGCATTTGTAAAAATATTGGTTTAAACTATCATAAATTAAGAAGTTTGATAAGTTAAAAATAAATAAAGATTTTTGGGTTAGTGCATTTGAAAAAATGTTGGTTTAAAACTTTGTAACCGTATCGAAAATATGTTTAATTTAAAAGCGTTGGTAAGCATAGTGGGCAAGTAAGAGTAGTAGACAATTAAATCACCAAGTAATAATAATGAGGAGTAGAAAGTAAATATAAACCAATTTTATAATGATTCGATCGTCGTGACCTATGTCCACTCTCGATTGCTCTTTCGTCAAATCCACCGGTATTCAATAATGATCTTCTTTCAATGAGCAAAGACCAACTACCCTCTTACAACTCTTTCTCCTTTTCACAAGTTTAGGAGATAACCTTTATAAGTCTCACACATCTCTTAGAATAAGCCTAAAACTTTAAGAGAAGGAGGGAGACACTTAGTACTTTTCAAAACTTTACAATACATGCTTTTGTTAGGATCAAGAGCACTAAGAGGGGGGGGGGGGGGGGGGGGGGGTTGTGAATTAGTGGGGGTGAATTAGTGCAGCGAAAAACTTTCGACGATTAAAACTGCATTCGTACGTTAAAATCCGATTCCGACGTAAAAGTCGTTTTATGTAGAAAATAACTTTGAAAGCTTACGGAAATGTATTTGAAGTAAAGTAAGGAAGGCAGTTTGTAGTTAAGATAGAAATCAGAATGTAAGCGCAAACTGAAATATGATGTTCGTACGATAAAACCGATTTCCGTCTTAATGCCGATTCGAAAAATACTTAACTATGAAACACGTTTGTAAATGAGCAGAAGGTAGTAAGCTATTGAGGAGGTTTGCAGTAAAGATAAGATGCTTAAAGTAAATGCAAACCGAGATTTAGAGTAGTTCAATCAATCTTGACATACATCCACTTTTGGCTTCCTCCACCAACGAGGTCACCGACGTTCACTAGAGGCCTTCCTTCAATAGGTGAAGGCCAACTACCCTTTTATAGTTTTACTCCTTTTGATGGGCTTAGGAGACAACCCTTACAAACTTTTCTCTCCTCTCTTGAAAGATCAAAACTTGGAAAAAGAGGGAGGAGAACTTCTAGCCTTTACAACACTTTTGAACTCTAAAATTTACAAAGTAAGATTGGATTTTCGGTGCCCTTTCATGCAGGAAAGGGTGGGGTATATATGGGCCCCAAACTAGTTTGAATTTGGAGCTCAAAAATATCTTTTTTCGGATTTCCGGGGTCCTGACGGTACCACCTCCTGATTGGGGTGGTATAACCACATGGTAGCTTGGAGACTGAGCCTCTGGGTGGTGCCACCACCTGACAGGGGCGGTTGCACCGCCCAGTCTCGCTCGAAGACTGTGTTAGGATCGGAGCGGCACTAAGAGGGGGGGGTGAATTAGTGCAGCGGATTAAAACTTCGGTTTTAGAAAATCTTTCGTACGATAAGAACGGAACTTGAGAAGCTTAATCTTGAAAGCGTATTCTTAAATATGTGCAGCAAAAGTAATAAGGAACTTAAAGCATATAAGAAGGTTTGCAATAATGTAAATAGCAATAATGAAATGCAAACCAAGAATCACGCCAATTTTAGAGTGGATCGGTCAAATGACCTACTCCACTTGCGAGGCCCCTCTTCGATGAGGCTCCCACCTTCCACTAGCAAGTCTCTTGAAATGGAAGGGTAAATACCCCTCTTACAACTCTTTACAAGCGGTTCACTCTCTTACAGATTTTCGAGAAGAGATGAGGTGAACACTAGCAAATTGAAAAGAAGACAAGCTAACACTTTTCTAAGACCTTTCTCTCAAACTTTTGCTACACAAAAAGTTGTTTTCTCAGCTGAGTTTTGAGGGGTATTTATAGGCCTCAAGAGGATTCAAATTTGGGCTCCAAATTTAAATTCTCTTTGGTTTCCCGATGCTGGCGGTGCCACCGCCCAGCGCTCGGGTGCTGGGCGGTGCAACCGCCCAGCCCAGGAGGTGTCACCGCCCAGCTCTCGGGTGCTGGGCGGTGCCACCGCCAAGCCAGGCGGTGCCACCGCCTACAGTGTTTTCAGCCCGACTACAGTGTTTTCAGCCACTAGTTGGGCTTCAATCTTGGCCTAAACTAGTCCGAACTCGGGCCCAATTGGCCCCTAACCAGGATATAGGATTATCTTCTTAATCCTAATCCTAATTACAAGTGAACTACATAACAAAACACATCCTAAGCAATTTTATCAACCGCAAACGTCAAGTCTTGTTCCGGCGAGCTTTCCGACGAACTTCTTCCGACGGGGTCCAAGCACGCTCCTGAACTTGTGATGACTTTAATGAGTAGCCGAGACTTCTCGGTGATCTCTGCGAACCTCCGACGATCTCTTCGGCGAACTTCCAATAGGTTCCCGATTTCTTCTCGGTTGGTTCCATCAGCATCTCCGACGATTCTTCGGACTCTTAAACGTTCATCGAACTTGACTCCGGTATTCTTGCTTTGTGTTTTCTGGTTATCGTAGTTAATCCTGCATACTTAACTCAATAATATGGATTAGATCAAATAACTCATCAATTGATTTTATCATCAAAATCCGAGATTCAATAGACTGAGCCCTGGCGGTGCCACCACCTGACTGGGGCGGTTGCACCGCTTGGCAGAGCTCGGAGACTGAGCTCAAGTGGTTCCACTACTTGTCAAGGGCGGTTGCACCGCCCAGCTTTCCTGGGAGACCCTCTCTTGGGCGGTGCCACCGCCGACCCCGGCGGTGCCATCGCCTAGTAGGAATTCTGGTCCGAATGGGTTGATCCATTCGGCCCAATTTGGGTCTGTCAAGGGCCCAATTGCCCCCAGATTAAGTTAATGGGATTACCTCCCATTCCTAACTTAATCTATATGCTAAATATGACATTTCTTAAGACATTTACTACAACTTGCTCCGGTGCATCAATCGCTTCTTCCGGTGAGCTTTCGGCGAACTTCCGGTGAACATCCGATGAACCTTTGGCGATGCTCCGACGGACTTCCGGCAAACTCCTGGACTTGCAATGATCCACTTGGTGAGTTCCGACAAGCTTTTTTTGGCATGCTCTTGGACTTCTTGGATTTGTTCTCGTAGAACCTCCAGCGACCGTTCGGACTTCCGTCGAACTCTCGAACTCCCAACGTGATTATAGTCTTGACTCCGGCGCAACTCCTGTTGCATCTCTTACTTTCAACGTAGTTAATTCCGCACACTTATCTCAATATATGGATTAGTTAACAAATGATAATTGACTTCATTATTAAAATCTGAGATTCATCAATCTCTCCCTTTTTGATGATGACAATCAATTGATAACGGAGTTAACCTTTACTCCCCCTATCTATATGCCATACTTGAGATAAGTCATTCTTGAATTCAAGGCCTTTGAATTCAATAGACTTATTGATAAGTTAAGAACTCTTAACCTTATCAATTACTCCCATCATGATTCCTATCATGATGTATTTTACTAAAAATGATGTCAAGACTTGACATCCATTCTCAAGTTTTACATTTCAAATATGAATGATGGTAGCAGTTCAACATAAGATATCAACATGTAAATTTACAATTTAAGCTTTTGATATCTTAACGTAAAGCAAACATTTCAAGTGTTTAGCAATCGTAGCATTTCATCATATGTTAAGATCTCAACACGTAAAATTACGATGCAACGTTCTTGATATCTTAACATGATGCAAACATGACATAAAGCAAATATGGCAATCATAGTTATCATCAATTCATATATTTTCGATGGCATAATCATCGCATCAATACTCATAGCATCAATTCATATATCTCTCCCCCTTTGTCATCAACAAAAAGGAGAACGATATAAGCAAATTTTAAGCATTAGTGCGGTATTTATTCATACCATAACTAGGTTCATGTCATTTTCCAACAGTGAGTGATAGGATACCAATTGTGCAAACATCTCAAGGAAAACATGACATGGAGATAGCTTTGAATACTTCTTCCTTTTTATTTGTTATTATCTTTTTGCATGAAGGAGGAAAACTATTTGTGATACCAGCTATTTGTGAGTTTACTTTGAATGAAGTTACAATCGATGAGAGATTAAATTATACTCCATTTTTATAAGGATCAAGATATGTATGTGAAACAAATCCTTGCAAGTAAAAACACTATCATCCATATTTCAAGAAGGAATTTACATGCAGGAATCATTTCATCAAATCCATTTCTCAAAAAAAAATATTTTTCACATGATAAGTTTATGAGAGATGTATTTGCTAGTTGATTCCATATGTCAAAAATCAATGATGAGAATCAAACTCGATATAACATATGCTTATTAAGTTCGGAAGAGGATAATGTACCGAGAAAATCTGATTGTTAGGATACCACTAGTTAAGAGAATCCGAAAATGAAATTAATACTTTCATGCATTCGGACAAGACTATACTATAGATTTTCAAATATAATCATGAAGACAAAACATGCTTATTGTTGTGGAAATTTTTGTATCCAAAACACATAATTTCCAACATGTAATTTTAGGCATGTAATGACAATCAAGTGATTTGATAATTCAATCGTAAAGTCTGAAAAATGATTTTAACAAGTTTATGTATTCGGACACATCAACATTCCTAATTCTCTTCTTATGAAATCAAATTGTTTTTCACTTAGAGGTTTTATAAAAATATCAGCTAGTTGATGTTTAGTATTATGGCAATATAATAACACATTAACATCATGGCAATACATCGACATCATGGTAATATCATGACACATTAACATCATGGAAATGACACATCAATTTCATGGCTATATTACTTTCTCAAATCATATTTATCATGGAAACCAAGACACCAGGTTTTCATAGTAGGCATTATAGAAACATTTAATTTCAACGTGAAATCCGACAATGAGTAACGAGATTAAGCAACGTAACCCTACATATTCTCACCAATTAATACATCAAGTAACCATATTAAAGATTAGTAGTCATCAAGGCATTGTGATCAAGGTGAGTAACATAAAGAGTTTACAACAACGTAATGGTTACAACAAGAGGTGATTGTGTCCACATATACAAGCTTATTCAGGAGGTGAAAAATTAAAATGCCTAAATAAAGAGTCAAATTGTTGATAAATTTTCTATAGCATAGATAGGATTTGATCTTGTCGATGTTCAAGCCAATCTTATCTTTGTTCAAATCGGTCCATCCGAATCCCAATGTCTTCGATAGATAATGCAGGAGCTTGCTCAAATGGATGTGTTTCCTCAAAGGAACAGATCAGAGGAGATTGAGTACCCCTAAAGACTGGCGTTTCAGGTTCTGGTTCAGGTTGAGGAGGATCGGTTCTTCTAGGCATTTTAACCCAATTACCATTTCTATAAAAACATCTCAATCGGTGAAGTAGATTTTTATTTATTATGCTAAACCTGTCTACTTTCATCACTTCTTCGTCGGGTGATATTGGAATATCATAGGCTTTAAGTATTCTAGTGATTATACCACCATATGGAAGCATCATGTCTTTCTTAGATAGTTCTATCATGTTTAGTTGGATAAGATAACCAAAACAGATGTTATGTCCTTTCATGATCCAATACATGGTTCCTAATTCCATTTGACTTACTTCATCATGATGGTATTGTTTAGGGAGAATGATGCTAGTTATGATATGATGAAGTACTTTAGTGTTTAGTGGTAGTAGATGTTCATAGCTTTTAGGAACTATCACTAAGTTGGGATTACCAAAAATTATTCCTAAGGCTTCAACATATGTTGTCCCAACTGTTTCATTATCCCACGATCCTCTAAAATAAAGACCTCTATTTTTTACGGGAATGCCTATCATGTCGCAAATGAATCTATCCATAATGGAGATGTGTTGTCCTAAGAGATAGGTAGACACTCATTCTTCTTCATCTACTTGTAGATTGTTGTAAAATAATCTAACAAGTCTTGGATAGATGAGTTCACTAATTTGTAAAATTGAGAGTAGATCTAAGTTTGTAAACCATTGGATTGTCTCTAAGTCTCTTAGTTCATCTAGATCTACATGTTTTCCCTTATTGACACTTCTAAATTCGAAGGAAGAAAAATTTTCAGCATGATATTTTGAATCGAAAAGGGTAAGATCAAAGTCTTCTTCTAATCTCCTCTTCCCTTTGTCCCTAGAGGATCCTTAAGAGGCTTCTTAGAGCCCATAACTCAAAAGGCTTCTTAGAAAATACCTTAAGTGAGATCCTTAAGAGAAGGAGAGATTGCTGATCTTTTACTTTGAAACGAGGAGTATTTGGGATGCTAAGATGGTAGAAAAGGAGGTGGAGAAGCTTTGGTGGTGTAAAGAGAGGAAGGGAGTGAGTTGGGGTCAGTTCCACTGTTGGCCCTAGCTCGGTTTAAAAGGGGGCAAGATTGCGGGTGGTTGCACCGCTGGCTGGGGCGGTGCAACCGCTTGCAACCCGTGACAGCCGGTTGTGCTATCGCTAGTTGGGCAGTGCCACCACCTACAGGTGGTGAGCACTTGTTTGGGGGCTGTATGGGCTGATTTGGATGTTTTCCAACTTGAGGAGAGTTTTCATTTGTGGAGCAATCAACTTTACTTTCGTAATTACGTAAGAGTTTCCATTTCAAGATGAGAAATTTCGTATGTTCAAGATAGATCTTGTGACGCACATATTCTACTTTAAATGTCGTACACAATTTTAGACATGTTCATGACTTATTATCCAAGTTCGTAAGCTTCGCAAGTTTATGACAAACTTTGCTTACAAGACGTAAGTTCATGATATAGTTGGATCCGAAGGTAAAGAAGAAATCAATTCGATGAGTTTAGAAATCCGGAGGGTATGTGAAGGGAGAAATATGAGTTTCAAAATCTGAGGGATTAAATAGGATTGTATTAGTATCACTCTGCAATATTAATTTTCTAATCCTCTTTTTACTATTTAGGCTAGAGAGCATTACGTGTTCTTTTGGATCTCGAGTCATGAATATCGAGTACCCAAAAAGCAAGATATTATCTCTTGCTCCTAGCTTTTGATGGTGTATGTTTCTACAAGAAGGGGTGATTTTTAGGTACCCATTTACTTTTGGGTGCCTCAAAAACTGATCTATATTGTTTATCATGTTGTATAGAGTTTATCATGGTTCCTTTAGGAACCCAAATTAATTTGTTCGGACTTATTTTCTTGAATGGATACTGATGCCTTTTGTGTCCATATTTATAACAAAAGTTGCATTTGCTTTGGTGTCGAACATGTAAGATGGGGAATTTTATGAAGTGGTTAGATTTTGGTGAGGACTTCTCACAAATCCGATTCCACTTCTTTTGGGAACGTGACCCTTGTATGCAAGGTTCATGTTCAAAGACTTGCTACCAATCTTGAATTTCTTCAAGGTATCCTTAAATAGTAAGTTTTCCTTTTGGAGGGTTTCTAGATCATGGCATTTTTCACATTGAGCTAAACTATCATGATATTCAGTTTTTAATTTATCAAAATTGCTAACAAGATTATCATGCTTATTTTTCAATAATTTATATTTTCTACTAATTATTTTACATTCATCAAATAAGTCATGGAAGGCATTTAATAATTCATCAAATGATAAATCTACATCAATTAAATTTGTTACCTCTTCTCCGATGACCATTAAGGCATAATGAGCAACTTACTCGGTGTTGGACTCCTCTTCTTCAAACGTGCTTGAGTCATCCCACGTTGCTTTGAGCGTCTTCTTCTTTGATCTTCTCTTCTTGGCTTGGAGACAATCACTTTTGTAGTGTCCTGACTTTTTGCACTCGTAGCAAATAACTTGGTCCTTTTTGGGTTCAAGTTTATTTTTTGTCACTTTTAAACTTGTTTCTCTTAATGAATTTTTTGAATTTTCTTGTTAGAAGTGCCAAGTCATCGTCATAGTCCTCATCACTTGAGTTTTCTCTCAAGTGGTCATCTAAAGTTCTAAGTGTCATATCCTTCCTGTTCTTTGGAAGGATGTCTTCTTGATCTTCATGAGCCTTGCAAGTTATTTCATAGGTCATTAATGACCCGATTAGTTCTTCAAGAGGGAAGTTATTTAAATCTTTAGCCTCTTGAGTAGCAGTGACTTTAGGGTCCCAACTCTTAGGAAGAAATCTTAGAATCTTATTTACAAGCTCAAAGTTCGAAAAACTTTTGCCGAGTCCTTTTAGACCATTGACGAAATCCATGAAATGGGTGTACATGTCGCCAATAGTCTCGCTTGATTCCTTCGAAAAAGTTCAAAAGAATGTATCAAAAGATTGGTTTTTGACTCTTTCACTCTACTTTGCCTTCGTGAGACACTTCGAGTATATGCCAAATATCAAACGCGGTTTCACAAACCGAAACACGATTAAACTCATTTTTATCAAGCGCACAAAATAAGGCATTCATAGCCTTTGCATTAAGAGCAAAAGTCTTCTTCTCCAATTCATTCCAAACGATCATTAGAAGAGAAGACTTTGAAAATCCATTTTCGACAGGATTCCAAAGTTCAAAATCCATTGAAACAAGGAAGATCCTCATTCGGGTCTTCCAATAGGTGTAGTTCATCGCATTGAACATGGGTGGACGTATAATAGAGTGGCCCTCTTGGTTTCTGGCATATGCCATCTCTCTTAGGTTTTAATCCGTTTGAGAGTTAACCCTGCTCTGATACTAATTGTTAGGATCAAGAGCACTAAGAGGGGGGGGGGGGGGGTGGGGGCGGGTGAATTAGTGCAGCGAAAAACTTTCGACGATTAAAACTGCGTTCGTACGTTGAAATCTGATTTCGACGTAAAAGTCGTTTCATGCATATAATAACTTTGAAAGCTTATGGAAATGTATATGAAGTAAAGTAAGGAAGACAGTTTGCAGTTAAGATAGAAATCAGAATGTAAGCGTAAACTGAAATATGATGTTCGTACGATAAAACCGATTTCCGTCTTAACGCCAATTCGGAAAATACTTAACTATGAAAGATATTCGTAAATGAGCATAAGGTAGTCAGCTATTGAGGAGGTTTGCAGTAAAGATAAGATGCTCAAAGTAAATGCAAACCAAGATTTAGGGTGGTTCGGTCAATCTTGACCTACATCCACTTTTGGCTTCCTCCACCAACGATGTCACCGACGTCCACTAAAGGCCTTCCTTCAATAGGCGAAGGCCAACCACTCTTTTACAATTTTACTCCTTTTGACGGGCTTAGGAGACAATCCTTACAAACTTTTCTCTCTTCTCTTGAAAGATCAAAACTTGGAAAAAGAGGGAGAAGAACTTCTAGCCTTTACAACACTTTTGAGCTCTAAAATTCATAGAGTAAGATTGGATTTTCGGTGCCCTTTCATGCAGGAAAGGGTGGGGTATATATGGGCGCCAAACTAGTTTGAATTTGGAGCTCACAAATATCTTTTCCCGGATTTCTAGGGTCCTGGCGGTACCACCTCCTGATTGGGGCGGTACAACCGCCTGGCAGCTCGGAGACTGAGCCTCTGGGTGGTGCCACAGCCTGACAGGGGCGGTTGCACCACCCAGTCTCGCTCGGAGATTGAGCTCTGGCAGTGCCACCGCTTGGCAGAGCTCGGAGACCGAGCTCAGGCGGTTCCATCGCTTGTCAGGGACGGTTGCACCGCCTAGTCTCGCTCGGAGATTGAGCCCAGGCGGTGCCATCACCTACCTAGGGCGGTTGCACCACCTAGCTTTCCTGGGAGACCCTCTCTTGGGCAGTGCCACTGCCGACCCTAGCGATGCCATCGCCTAGCAAGAATTCTGGTCCGAATGGGTTGATCCATTCAACCCAATTTGGGTCTGTCAAGGGCCCAATTGCCCCCAGATTAAGTTAATGGGATCACCTCCCATTCCTAACTTAATCTATATGCTAACTATGACATTTCTTAAGACATTTACTACAACTTGCTCCAATGCGTCAATCGCTTCTTCCGGCGAGCTTTCGGTGAACTTCCAACAAACATCCGATGAACCTTCAGCGATGCTCCGATGGACTTCCGGCAAACTCCTGGACTTGCAACGATCTACTTGGCGAGTTCCGACGAGCTTCTTTTGGCAAGCTCCTAGACTTCTCAGATTTGTTCCCGCAAAACCTCCGACGACCGTCCGGACTTCCGTCGAACTCTCGAACTCCCAACGTGATCATAGTCTTGACTCCGGCTCAACTCCTACTGCATGTCTTACTTTCATCATAGTTAATCCTGCACACTTATCTCAATATATGGATTAGATAACAAATGACAATTGACTTCATCATCAAAATCCGAGATTCAACAACTTTTTATGGTTTCTCAAGCAAAAAAGAGGGGGGGGGGTATTTATAGGTTTTAAATAGCTTAAAAAATAGAGCTAAAAAAGGTCTCATCCTAGGTTTCCAAAGTACTGGTGGTACCACTATTAGGAATGAGTCGGCACTAAGAGGGGGGGGGGGGGGGGGGGGGTGAATAAGTGCCATGGATAAAATCATCGGTTTCGAAAAATCTCTTCATTCGTTGAAAATCGGATCGGAAAGATAACTTGAAATCTTGTTTGTATATGTAGTGAAAGCAGTAGGCAAGTAAAGATTCAATTTGCAGTAAGGGTAAATTGTACAAATAGAAATGCAAACCGTTTTATAGTGGTTCGGTCGTCGTAACCTATATCCACTCCACCGATTCCTTCTCCGTCAAGGCTACCAGTATCCACTAATGATCTTCCTTCAATGGGCAAAGATTAACTATCCTTACAACTCGATTCTCCTTTTGATAGGTTCAGGAGAGAACCTTTACAACCCCTTTTTACAAAGCTTCCCTTACAGTCTCCCTTAGAATGATATCTAAACTTTAGAAGGAGGGACTCTACACTTTACAAGGGTTTTCAACTTTAGAAACATATAGTTTTTGTTCACCTTTCTTGTTACTCTATGCAGGAATAGCTGGAGTATTTATAGACCCCAAATAGCTTCGAAACTTGGAGCCAAAATTCAAATCCCCGAGATTTCAGGGTACAAGCAGTACCACCGCCTACAGCCTAACACTCGGCGGTACCAATGCTTGACAGCCTCAAAGATCGAGTTTTTTGAGTTTTCCAACTCACAAGTAGTTCTACCGCTTGTTCTGGCGGTGCCACCGCCTGACCCAACTTTTGGGTCACTGAATGAGTCTCCCAATAAATCCAAATTAGTCCCAACTAAGGCCCAAGTGGTTCCTAATTGAGTTAGCATTATTACACCAAAAGATAACTCAATTACTCCCTTAAACTACTTTGATCTTAGACAAAGTATAAATCTTTTGTCCGGCATGTCATTAGTTCATCCGACGCTTGTCCAATCCTTCGGCACATCATCTTCTCCTTCGGCGTATTGCCTAATCGGCATGTTGACTCCCGTAACTTTCAATCTCCTTAGCACAATGTCCGATCCTTCAGCCCAATGCCCGAATTCACAACATGAAGCCTTCTACCGACACGTTGATCGATCCTTCGGCTCGACGTCCAATCTTCTGACATGTTCACTCCGGCCCAATGTGATTCTTCCTGCTTTAATTGTCTCTTCCTGATTGAAATTTTCTATGTCACTCAAAACACAGATTAAATCATAAATAGTATCAATTGGTTTCATCATCAAAATATGAGATTCAATAATCTCCCTCTTTTTGATGATGACTACCAATTGATGATGGAGTTAACCTTAACTCCCCTTATCAATATGACATATGTGAGATGAACCTTGAATTCAAAATGTATTCAAGTCAAGACAATTTTAATCATTAATCCAAGCAACATGTCATCATAAAATCATGTATAATCAAATTTTGAATACAACATTCAATGCATGATTGTCATCATAACTTCTCCCCCTTTGTCATCAACAAAAAGGAGAAGTGCAACTAGTAGTGTTTAGCCATAATTTCAAATCATTGCATAATAAACATAATTTCAAGTTTTATCATCATACAAGCTAGTAATTTTCTTTCTTCTCTTTTTAGAAGTGTAATTTTTTGCTTCCTAGGCAAAGTGTAAGCTAGCAAAATTTTACATCATTCTACATGCAAGCTAGTAATAATTTTGAGTTTTGTAAGTTTGTAAATTTTGCTAGATTAGCATTTTTGATTCTTGAGATAGGCAAGATAGCACTTCTTGCTTCTCTTTTGAGATGAGCAAGCTAGCAAGTTTGCTTCTTTTGCAATGTACAAGTTTCCAAATTTTGCAACTTGAGCTAGCAATATTTCTCCTCCTTTGTCATCAACAAAAAGAAAGGAAGAATACAATGTTGCAATTCTTTTCCCTTTACATCAATTTTCAAATCATGACAAAGTCATTCCTATTTTAATATGGTTGTGCAAAATTATAGTTTCAAATTAAAACGTGCACAATTTTAAAACCTTTCATTTTATTCTTACTTCATGCATAATAACAAAAATAAATCAATAATCACTATGGGCATATCATACATGATACTAAAGCATTCATGATACCAAATATTAAATCAACACTTTTAAGCATTTATTACTTCAAGATTGTTGGTACCAAACACTCATCATTTATTTTCTTTCCCTTTATCATCAACAAAAAAAAGAATTATTCAACAATGCAAATGTTTGAAAGCATGTCAAGTAAGTTTGACACCAATTTATCCATGCTAGCAAAAATAAGAAGTTAAGCAAGAACTTTGCATGAAAAATGAGAAGCTAGCAGTTTTGCTTAAGAGGTTTTTGGTTCTTCTTAACAAGTTTCTTTCTTCCTTTGTCATAAAAAGATAAGAAGAAGAGGAAGAAAAGTAAGTGAGAAAATTATTTTTTAAAAAATCAAGAATCAAATTCATGAAAAGATTTGAACCAAGTCAAATCTAAAATAAATGAGTTTCATTGAATCAAGCTTCTATTTTAGCAAAGAGAAATGATTCATTAAAAAGATCAAGATATCCATACAAAATCAAATCCCTATTCTTGCAAATGATTACCACATACTAAAAGTTCATGAATAAAAATTCTTCTTTCGTGAGATGAGTGAGGAAAAATTCATGGGAAATGATCATTAAATGAAGGATAAAAAATCTATGAATAAAACTTCATAAATCAAATCCCTTTTCTTGTAAATAGAAAGGTGATCTTGATTTAAAAATAAAATTCAAGTTATGAAGAACCGAGAAATCCAAAAAAGTAATCCATATATTTGGAAGATTTAACATGCCTACTTCTCTTCAAATGAAATCAAACATGCTCAAATTTTTATTTCAAATAAAAACAAGCATCAACATTTAAAACAAAAAAGAACTTTCATTACGATAAAGATCCATAAATCACAAGAATCATCATGCATAATTTTGAAAGATAAACTCATTAAGCATGATCATTATGCATCATTGATTAAAATCAAAAAATAAATTTCATTATCAAAATGACAAAAAATATAACACATTAAACATAAGGCTTCTTTAAACAAGCAATTTGATTTATCATTATGATTCCAATGATAATACATTTTTTCTTTTTATGTGTTTCATTTGAAGTGATTGATTTCATAAAAGTATTCTCCAGTTTTTCATATGAAAACGATACATCATAGTTTAAAATCAAAAGAGAAAATCTCATCATAGAAATCATCAAGATCAATAAACCATAAATTACCCAAAAATCATCATTACTTCAAATCCTCATGGATAATATAAAATCATCAAGAATGATACAAATTTTTTTAACATTTTTATTACGTCTTACATTATTATGTCATTAAAAAATCAATCATGATTTCATTGAACATAAGGTATTTTCAATCAAAAACATTTTGTTTGTTGTATTAATGCATTTTTCTTTTTAAGTGAATCTTATTGCTAGGAGTTATCATGCAATTGTCATGCACAAAATTTTTAAAATAATTAGAAAAAGGAGCATGAAATATTTTTTAATTTTTAAATTTTTACTAACTAATTTAAAAATAACTCTTGAAAAGAATCTTGTAATTTTGAAATAAAATAAAGGAGTTTCGTTTGAGCTATTTACCTCATTGTTGAGAGTTACCAAGGCGATGTTCGCCACTTCGTCTTCACTGGTTTGCTCCTCATCTTCGGAGCTACTCAATTTGTCCCAAGTTGCCTTCTTCTTCTTTTTAAGTTCATTTTTATTTTTAGATTCTTATTTTAAGAATTTTTTAAGCTTTATTATGAGGAGTTCAAGGTCATCATCACTTATGCTTTCGCTCGAGTGGTCTTGTATTGTTCGAAGTGTCAAATCTTTCATGTTCTTTGGAAGGTTATTCTCATGTTCATTTTGTTCATCATGTTCAACATGTGGATTGAGTGTCATTTCATATATCATCAATGAACCAAAAAACTTCTTCAAGTGGAAAATTATTGAGATCTTTTGCCTTTTGTATTGGAGTTACTTTCAGATCCCAACTCTTTGGAAGGGATTAGTATCTTGTTAACAAGTTTAATATTTGAAAAAATATTTTCTAAGAGCTTTTAAACTATTGACGACATCCGTAAAGCGGGTGTACATGTCAATAATAGTTTCGCTCATCTTCATTCGAAACAACTCGAAATCAAGCATTAAAAAATTAATCTTTGAATATTTTATTTACTAGTGCCTTCATGTGTGATTTCGAGTGTGTGCCAAATATCAAAAGCTATTTTGAAAGTAGAAACCCGATTGAATTCATTTTTGTCTAAGGCGCAAAATAGAGCATTCATAGCTCTAGCATTCAAAGAAAAAGTCTCATTCTCCAAATCATTCCAATCGTTCATTGAAAGAGAAGACATTTGCAATTTGTTTTCAATGATATTCCATAAATTTAAATCCAAAGAAAGTATAAAAACTCTCATTCGAGTTTTCCAATATGTGTAGTCCATCCCATTGAACGAGAGGATGAATGAGAGAGTGACCATCTTGAAAGCCGAAAAGAGTCATTTCTTTTGGGTGTTAAACCAAATGAAAAAATAACATGGATCTGATACCAACTGTAAGGAATGAGTCGGCACTAAGAGAGAGGGTGAATTAGTGCCATGAATAAAATCGTTAATTTCAAAAAATCTCTTCGTTTGTTGAAAACCGAATCAGAAAGGTAAATTGAAATCTCATTCATATATGTAGTGAAAGTAGTAGGAAATTAAAGATTCAATTTGAAGTAAAGGTAAATTGCACATATAGAAATGTAAACCATTTTATAGTGGTTCGGTCGTCGTGACATACATCCACTCTACCGATTCCTCCTTTGTCGAGACCACCAATATTCACTAATGATCTTTCTTCAATGGGCGAAGATCAACTACCCTTACAACTCTATTCTCCTTTTGATACGTTAAAGAGAGAACCTTTACAACCCCTTTTTACAAAGCTTCCCTCACACTCTCCCTAATAATGGTCTCTAAACTTTAGGAGGAGGGACTCTATACTTTACAAGGGTTTTCAACTTTAGAAACATAGAGTTTTTGTTTTACCTTTCTTACTACACCATGCAAGAATAGTTGGGGTATTTATAGACCCCAAATAGCTTCAAAACTTGGAGCCAAAATTTAAATCCCCGAGATTTCAGGGTACGGGTGGTACCACCGCCTACAGCCTGACACTGGGTGGTACCACTACCCAGTCTGGCCGTACCACTACCTGACACACTATCACTAGGTGGTACCACCACCTAGTCTGGCAGTATCACTGCCTGATAGCCTCGGAGACTGAGTTTTTTGAGTTTTCCAACTTACAAGTGGTTCTACCGCTTGTTCTGGCGGTGCCACCGACTGACCCAACTTTTGGGTCACTGAATGAGCCTCCCAATGAGCCCAAATTAATCCCAATTAAGGCCCAATTGGTCCCTAATTGAGTTAGCATTATTACACCAAAAGCTAACTCAATTAGTCCCCTAAACTACTTTGATCTTAGACAAAGCATGAATCCTTTGTTCGACATGTCATTGGTTCATCCGGCGCTTGTCCGATCCTTCGACGTATCGTCCTCTCATTCAGTGTATTGACCAATCAGCATGTTGACTCCCACAACTTTCGATCTCCTTGGCGTAATGCCCGATCCTTCAGCCCGATGCCTGAATTCACGGCACGAAGCCTTCTACCAACACGTCGACCGATCCTCCAGCCCAATGTCCAATCTTTTGACATGTTCACTCCAGCCCAATGTGATTCTTCATGCTTTAATTGTCTCTCTCTAATCCAAGTTTCCTACATCACTCAAAATGCAAATCAAATCATAAACAGTATCAATTAGTTTCATCATCTACTATTTGTTGAATCTCGGATTTGGATGATGAAACCAATTGATACTGTTTATGATTTGATCTACATTTTGAGTGACGCAGGATGCTTTAATCAGGGAGAGACAATTAAAGCAGGAGGAATCATGTTGGGTCAGAAGAAAACTTGTCGGAAGATTGGACATTGGACCGGAGGATCGGTCGATGTATCGATAGAAGACTTCGGGCCATGGATTCGGGCATCGGGCCAAGAAGAGCATATATTGCATGAAGGATATTGGAGTTACGGAGATCAACTGGCTGATTGGGTAATAGGTCACAAGATCAGACGATACACCGAAGAATCAAAAGAAGCGTCGATGGACCAATGACATGCCGGACAACATGATTCATACTTAGTAATAATTGTCTAGATTGAAGTATGTTTTTGTGTGTGCAAGATTAACTACAATAGCAAGGCATAAAGCAAAATGAAGTCTCAGAGTCAAGAACGTGATTTCGTTGGGAGTTTGAGAGTTCATCGGAAGTCCGGACGTTCGTCGGAAGTTCTGTAGGAACCAACCGAGAAGTCCAGGAGCTTGCCAAAGAAGCTCATCGGAACTCGCCAAGAAGATTGTGTGAAGTCTAGGAGCTTGCCAAGAGACCGTTGGAATATTACTGAGAGATCGTCGGAAGTTTGTTGGAAGATCGCTGGAAGCTCGCCGGAAGAAACCAGACTTATCTTGCTTAGATTATGTCTTAGGAATCGTAGTTAGCACATAATTGAAGTTGGGATTGGGAGGCAATCCTATCAACTCTGTTAGGGGCCAACTAGGCTTGAACTTGGGTTGGTTTGGGCCAGATTCAAGGCCTAACCAGGGTGCTGAAACCCTGGCCGGTGGTGGACCGCTAGGGCTGGCGGTGGCACCGCCTGGGCAACAACACCCTAGGAAATCTGGGCGATGGTACCGCCGGCATTAATGTTGCTAGTGGTGGTACTGCCCTTATTCGGCGGTGGTACCACCTAGAGTTAGATCCTGCGGCGTTAGTCCCATCGAGGAATGGTGGTGGTACCGCCAGTACCCAGGAAACCTGGGATGAGACCTTTTTAGGTTCCGAGTTTGAATCAACTTGAAGCCTATAAATACCTCACTCATCCTTGGTTAACTTACACAAGCACAGAGAATTTAAAAAGGGAAAAACACTGTTGTAATTCAAAATTTTTATATTTTAGATACCATAATATTAGATTAGGAGTTCCTTTTAAGTATCTAAAAATCCTTTAACTGCTTTATAATGAGATTATTTAGGATTGGATTGAAATCTAATACAAAGCCTAACACTAAACATTATATAAGGTCTAATTACTTTGAGGTATAGTAAACTGCCTATCATACCCCTATAAGTCTTTTGATCAAAGCATTCTCCCATATCTAATTTTGTAGAAGTGCTCATTAGTATGTTAATGGTCTTAGCACTATCCATATGAAATCATTTTAATAGATCCAAAGCATACTTAGTTTGACTAATCAAAGTTTCATCACATAGTTGCTTAATTTACAATCCTAAGAAAAATGTCAATTCACCCATTAAACTCATTTTGAATTCTTGGGTCATACTTTTAGCAAAAGATTCACACAAAGATTCATTTGTAGAACCAAAAATAATATCATCAATATAAATTTAAATAATAAAAATAATATTTTAAAATATTTAATAAATAATGTGGTATCGACCTTGCATTTTAAAAAATTATTCTTAATAAGAAATGTGCTAAGTCTCTCATATCAAGCCCTTGAGGCTTCTTTCAATCCATAGAGAGTCTTAGATAACTTAGAAACTATTAGGATCAAAATCGGCACTAAGAGGGGGGGTGAATTAGTGCTTTTGTAAAATCGTCGACTTTAGAAAACTTTCGTCGATTTTAAACAATCATATCGGAAATGTTAAAAATGTGCTTGACTTAGAATAAGTGCAATAAGCAATTAAAGCAATCTCAATAACAATAAAAAGTAGAACAAAAATATAAACCAAGTTTTATAGTGGTTCGGTCATCGCGACCTACATCCACTTCCGATTCCTCCTCCATCGAGGCCATCGGCTTTTACTATCGATCTTCTTTCATTGGGTAAAGATTAGCTACCCTCTTACAACCCTTTTCTCTTTTTCACAGGTTTAGGAGATAACATTTACAAGTCACTCACCCCCTTCCTTAGACTAAAATCAAACTTAAAGAAGAGGAGGGGATTTCTCACAAGATTACAACAACATTTTCTCAAGTTTTTGTTCTCAATTTATATATAAACTAAGTAAAGATGAGTAGAGTATTTATAGGCCCTAAATGAATTCAAATTTGGAGCCAAAACAGTCTCATCCTAGGTTTCCAAGGTACCAGCGATACCACCACCAGTACTAGGTAGTACCACTACTTGATTGTTGAATCTCGGATTTTGATGATGAAATCAATTGATGAATTAATGATCTAATCCATATGTTGAGATAAGTGATGCAAGACTAACTATAATCATGAGATAGGCAAAATAATTAAAAAAGAATCCAATGTTGGGTCGGAGTCAATGATCGGGCATCAAGCCGGATGAATCGGGTGACACACCGAAGGATCGAACGATGTAGTGAAAGCTTGCCAAAAGTTCCTCGGGAGTTAGCCAAAAGCTCATCGGAAGTTCATCGGGAGTTCGCCAAAAGCTTGCCGGAAGATTGCTGGGAGTTTGTCAGAAGTTCACCGAGAGTTCGGTTGAACAATTGACATGTCGGACAACTTAGATTCCTTGTATCGTAAATTGTTTTAGCCTTAACTATCATAGTTAGGACTTTAATTTGAGTTAGTTATGGGAGAAATCCTACTAACTCAATTAGGGGCCAACTGGGCCCTAAACAAGACTGAATTGGGTCAGTTGGATGGCTCATTAGGCCGCTTAGAGCCACGTCATGTCACGGATTTGGCTGGTTTTGCCTAAGTCGTGTGGCACCCTTGCATGTCCGTCCGCAAAGGTCAGCCTCCCCGAAGCCTCCCATTGTCCCTTAGGACCAACAAAAGAGAGAATGGGTTAGAGAGAATGCCTCAATCGGGATCCACAAGCAAATAGCTCTGAAAAACACTTCATAGACAATGCAAATTACAAACAGACTTTACAAGCTCTGAACAATTGCACAACAAAGGGGTAAAATGGTCCATTACAAACCAAAAATCTCTCGCATGTGTCCACATGACAACCTTTATTTACAAACCTAAAGAGGCCAACAACCCAACTAAAATGGGACTATTAAGCCTTCGGCCGCCCCTCTACATGCTGTACAAGGCATGAACATGCCAAAAGACACGAACATACATAAGCATTACATCAAACATCTTGTTTAGAAGTTTGTCCGTGACATTCTCCCCCATTTTTTCCTTCGACGTCCTCGTTGAAGCCTTTGTCGACACTGCAACTCCTCGCCTTTGCTGAGTCTTCAATCTTCTACTCCAGCTACAATGCGCCTCTTGGCTCCTAGCTGCTCTCTGCTGCTATTTTTGAGTAGTCGAACCTTTGATCCGCTATGCTGCTTCAACTCACCAATGACTCTGACTTTGGTGTGGGGTTGGCTGAGTTGTGTTGATTCCTGCGGATCCCCCAGATGAAGGAAAAGACCATCCTTACTATGCCAGTCTCTCAAATTCCTCATGCTGCTTGAACTGGGTGGATGCTTGTTGGAGCTTTAATGAGCATCGTCTTGCAAACTTCTGAATTTTGGGTCCTTCCTCCATAAAATTTGCTCATTGACTCTTCTTTCACTTAATTGTCACATCCAAGTAGGTTCGCATCACTTCCGCTTTCGATTGACATTTCGTTGGGAAATGAAGTGGACAATCTACTCTTAGTAGCACTGATCACTGTTGGTGAGGATTTGACAACTATTATCTTCCATTATCTTCGAAGGGTATTTGAACTTGTGCAGAGCTCCTCTGTTGGATAGATAAGAGAATTGGGGTACTCGGTTTCGCCCATTCTCTTAAGAGTTGAGAAGGCAAAAGTTACTTGACTTAGCCCGCCTCCTCGAGGTTGTACTCCATGCATCGAGCTGGTTACTGGCCTTCGCCTGCTCTTTGCTCACACTTCTGAAGCACTTGAAGTGTTTGCACTCCTTGCATTGAGTTAGTTACTATAATTCACCTTCTCAATGTCATCGAACTTCTGGAATGCAAGAAGTTTTCACCCCAACTTGGAGTAATTCTCTCAGAGGTTTGGTCGCCTCTGGGATTGTACCGTCTTCTCCATCAACCCTGCTGCCTACTCCACTGAGTAGCAAAGGTACAACACCGCGTACTGCCTGCTTCGTTCCTTGGTTATGCACTCTTGCATGACCCGAAGTCCTTCACTTTCGGCTATCTTGATGAGAAGCTCATTGACACCGGTCTTACGAAGTTCCTCGACCTCTGCCCTTCAGCCTTATCTCGGTACTTGGAGATTGCCTCTGCATGCTCCACCTCCTCGGCCCCTTTCACGACCAAGCACTCTCCCTCCATGAGAGCAAGGGATCAATGACTTTCACGGAAGTCTCATCTCTACGGTACCATGGCACTGCTATGCCCATGGCCCTACTATCCGTCGCCTCGCATATGCATCCCTTTTCTTCATGATCAATAAATATGTCTCTGTGGCACTCCTCTGAGTCCACCTCCATTCTAACTGATGCTTGATTTTGGGTAGCTAAGTCCCTTTGGACTCGTCGTCGCTTCCTCGCCCCTTTCGACCCCTTACTTCAACACCTCTGTGTTCTCCAAGGAGTCCGTTTGGTCGATGGAAAGATAGACTGCAACTCCCATGCATGGCCTCTGCCATCACGTTGTAGGGTTTGCACCGATTCTATTCTCCTTAGCTTTCTTGGTAGCAACGTTCACTTACTCGACCTTGTCCTTTGACTTGCCGGGCTCCCTTAAGCGAATATGAGCTCTGGAGTAGTCCAACTCTCTAACTGGTTCGATCATATCTCTACATGATCAAGTCCCTCCCATGGGATTCACTGGTACTTGCATTAGAACTTTTCTCTTGGTGGAACCTAGCCCCCATATGCTGATGTCCAAGGTTTTCATTCGATGCAAAATTCGATGCATGCACGGAAGACCCACCTCTACGGTACCATGGCCTTTACTCCTTGAATCCATAGCCCTTCTTGCCGTCGTGTTGTTCGTCGAAGTGGAGCTTCCAGTAGCTCCCGATCATACCTCCATATGATCTAATCCCTCACGGGACTATGTCGTGTGTATCGTATTGCCACGAACTATTCCACCACGATCTGCTGCACCATGTCGCCTCCCGGTGACATCTCCATTGCATTCTGATCCTTGTGGAATAAACACGAATTGTGAACCCTCCATGTGTGGCCTTTGCCAATACATCACAGGGTCTCTTCCACCTTCGATTTTGTTCGCTCCTTTGGCAATCGACCTTCATCCACCCACTCTTGGGTCACACCTAGATGAAGCACCGCTCTAGGACAGTCCATCACCTAGTAGCTCCCGAAGTCCACCGACTTCACTGTAATTTGTGCACCATTGTTTAGATCCTGGGCCTCTACAACTTGAATGGCAACACTATGGCATATTCTTTACGAGTACCCACCTCTGAGTCCACTTGCCCCATGCTAAGGCCTTCTAAACCCAATTTCGCCTCCGCAAATTGAGTCGCCTTAGTTTCTCCCTCAAATGCTTCTCCGAGATAAGGTGCATGTACCTAGAAGCTCCCTTCGTCTTTGGCACCATGCAAGATGAGTCCACTCCGTCATAATGAAGGACCCATGGAACAACATGATCCTACTCTTGCCTCTGCAAGAGTTCATGTCCTTGACCTCTGTCTAAGGAAAGCACTGTGCCTTTGCTCCACGTTCCAACTTCTATGCTGGCTCCCTTCATGCGGCTTGGGTACTTCGCCAAGTTACACCCAAGTTGCTTCAGTCCTCGTTTTTGCATTGAGTCGATGGTGGCCCTCGCGCCCACCATTCCACGGGTCAGCCCTCCCTTGAGTCCGATCTCCATATCGACTCCAAGTGTGCCTTTATTTGGGTTGCTTTGGGTCGCTCCCCCACTTGATCTCGCAATGCATCCACCAATGCATTCTCTCGAGCGAGATCATGTAACGATTCCTCGCCGCTTGCTCAATCCATTGAGCTTCGTGGAGTTGTTGTTTATTGAGGTACTCCTCCTCAACTTGTGAGGTCCGTCCCACATGATTCTCCCTCTGGAGAGCTGGGACTTATCCCTCCTGGATAACTATCCCATTGGAGCAACATCTCTCTTTGTTTCGGAGACCACCATCCCCTTGGACTACTCCGATCTGCTGAACAAACTATGCATTGTTCTGCCTCCTGCAAATGCACTTGCTAGATTGTGACTCCACGTCAATACAGCCCCCGCTGCACCACTCAAGGCCTAGCAACATGCTGAACTCATTGCACACTTTAGCCTCCTACGGACGTATCCTTCACATACTGAAGAGAAAGTTTCAATGCTCCATGGCGTCGAGTTTCGGTCGCTTTGGGATGGCCGCGAACATTCCATCGTCCGCATACAAGCCCATGCATGAGTACCGAATTCTTTGAGTTAGCAATTCCCCTCACCTCTATGAGCTTTGCACAACTCTTTCGATCGCTGAGCAACTCATTCCACCTTGCATGGTCTCATCCTTTACCAAGCGCCTCGCTTGTCTTGAGCACCATCAAATATAGTTGTCAACATTGAGCCGTAGCTCAAACTCAACCATCCCAACCTTTGTATGCTCTGCATTCTTCCAAGCTTGCCTGTTCTCATGGTGCCTCTTGCGCGAAGGGTTGGCCATTCCTCTGAATGCCAATGTCAGATGCCCGCTCCTCTGAGTGACTCCTTTTCCCTACATCTCCATGCCCGTTTTCCCCCAAATGATCGCGCGTGTGCTGACTGCCCTTAACGTAGACCTGCTAGGTCCCCCACGTTTGCATGCTAAGTGTTTCTATGAGTGCTTGTCCCACTCTGATACCATCTGTCACGGACTTAGCTGGTTTTGCCTAAGTCATGCGGCACCCTTGCGTGTCTGTCCGCAAAGGTCAGCCTCCCCGAAGCCTCCCATTGTCCCTTAGGATCAACAAAAGAGAGGACGGGTTAGAGAGAACGCCTCAATCGGATCCACAAGCAAACATATATGAAAAACACTTCATAGACAATGTAAATTACAAACAAACTTTACAAACTCTGAACATTTGCACAACAAAGGGGTAAAATGATCCATTACAGACCAAAAATCTCTCGCACGTGTCCACATGACACAACCTTTATTTACAAGCCTAAAGAGGCCACCAACCCAACTAAAATGGGACTATTAAGTCTTCGACCGCCCCTCTACATGCTGTACAAGGCATGAACATGCCAAAAGACACGGACATACATAAGCATTACATCAAACATCTTGTTTAGAAGTTTGTCCGTGACAGTCAGGCGGTGGCACCGCCCAGACTAAGCAGTGGTACTACCGATAGTTAATGCTGTCAGGCGGTGGTACCACCCTATCAAATGGTGGTGCTGCTAGAGCCCGGTCTCCAAGGCTTTATCAAGCAGTCAAACTGCCCAAACTAGGTGGTGGTATTACCTAGTGTCAATCTGTTGGTGGTGGTACCGCTAGTACCCCGGAAACTCAGGATGAGATACCTTTTGGCTTCATTTTTTAAGCTATTGGGGCCTATAAATACCCCACTCTTTCCTGCATGAAAGAGAACGAGAAGTATGAACAAAAGTCTTGAGATTTTAATTATAAAAATATTTAAAAAGTGCTAAGTGTCCTCCTCCTCCTTTAGCTTTGTGATCAATCAATGAGAAGTATGAGGCTTGTAAAAGGTTGTTTCCTAACCTGTAAAAAGAAAAAAGTATTGTAAGAGGGTGATTGGTCTTCGTCCATTGAAAAAAAACTGATAGTGGATATTGATGGCCTCAATAGAGGAGAAATCGAGAGTGGACGTAAGCCACAATGACCGAACCATTATAAAATTGGTGTGCACTTTCTTGTTGCTCTTCATTACTATTGTTTTCTGCCTTAATAGCTTATCACTCTTATTCTAAGTTAAGCACACTTTCAATATCTTTTCCGCTACATTTTTCTCTAGTAAAAAATTTTGAATCGACTTCATTTTTACAATAGCACTAATTCACCCCCCCTCTTAGTGTCATTCATGATCTTAACAGTTGGTGTTAGAGCAAGATTATTCTATTTGGTTTAAAACCCAAGAGAGATAGCTTTTGTCAATAATCAAGAGGGTCTTTCTATCACTGATCCACCTATGGTCAATGGGATGGACTATATGTATTGGAAAACTATAATGAGAATTGTCTTACTTTTTATGGATTTCGAATTGTGGAACATTATTGAAAATGGTTTTGATAAGTCTTCTAAACCAATAAACAAATGGAATGATTTGGAAAAAAAGACTTTTTCTTTGAATGCTAAAATAATAAACAATTTATTTTGTACTCTTGATAAAAGCAAATTTAATCAGGTTTCTATATAAAAAACTACATATGATATTTGGTAAACACTTGAAGTCACACATGAAGGTACAAGTAAGGTTAAATAGTTAAAAATTAATATTTTAGTTCATAGCTATGAGTTATATCATATGAAACCTAACGAGACCAATGGAGACATGTACACCTATTTTACGGATATCGTCAATAGTCTAAAAAGCACTTGGTAAAAGTTTTTCTAATTTTGAACTTATTAATAAGATATTAAGATCCCTTCCAAAAATTTGAGATCCTAAAGTAACGACAATATAAGAAGCAAAAGACTAAATAACTTTCTGCTTGAAGAACTTATCGAGTCCTTGATGACCTATGAAATGACATGCATAGCACATGATGAACTTGAAAATAACCTTCCAAAGAACATGAATGACATGACACTTAGAACCAAAGTAGGTCACTTGTGTGAAAACTCAAGTGATGATAATGATTGATGACTTGGCACTTCTTACCAGAAGGTTTAAAAAATTATATAAAATGAACAAAACAAAACAAGACACTAAGAACAAATGTGAACTAAAAAAGGATTAAATAATTTATTATGAATACAAGAAGTCGAGGCACTTCAAAAATTAATGTCCCTAAGTAAAAAAGAAGCTACAAAAGAAAACGAAGATGCTCAAAGCAACTTGGGATGATTCGAGTGCATCCGAAGATGAGGAGCCAATCAACAAAAACAAAGTTGCAAATTACACTCTAATAGTGCTTAATGATGAGGCAAGTGACTCAATCGAATCTCATTTAGCTTATGATAATTTACTTATTGCTTTCAATAATCTATATGATGAATGTAAGCTAGTTGGTAAAAAATACAAGTTGTTAAAAAAGGAGCATGCTTATCTTGTTAGTGAATTTGATACATTAAAAAATAAGCATGATGATAGTAAGATAGCTTCTTAAACTAAGTGTGATGAGATAGATCCACTTAAGAAAGAAAATATCTTACTACAAGAAATATTAAAAAAATTTAAAATGGATAATAAATCTCTAAACATGATCCTTGCTAATAAGGGTCATGTTCATAGAAAGAAAAGAATTGGTTTTGTGAGTAACACTCAACAAAAACCAACTATCTTTGTTAAATGACCTACATTATATGTATCACCTAAACAAAAATGTAATTTTTGTGGAAAGTATGCTCATTTTGCCTACAAATGTCCATTTAAAAGGTATAGTCTACACAAATTAGTTTGAGTTCCTAAAGGAACCATAAATCACTGAATGATAGGTAAATCTATTTATGAGGGACCAAAGGTTAAATGGGTACCTAAAAGAAAATTTACTTTCCTATAAATATGTCTACAATCACAAGCTAAGAGCAAGAGATGGTACCTTAATAGTGGATGCTCAAGGCATATGACCAGAGATCTAACACACTTCTCTAAGCTCACTAGCTAAGATGAAGGATTTGTCGTCTTCGGAGACAACAATAAAAGAAAATTTATTGGTAAAGAAAATATAGGTAACAAATTAAACCTTATGATTGAAAATATTTTATTAGTAGATGGTTTAAAATATAAATTGGTAAGCATTAGTTAATTATGTGACAAAGGCTATAATATCAAATTTGAATCTAATGCTTGGATTATAGAACTATCACATATAAATAGATCTTTGATTACCTTAAAGTCCAACAATGTCTATACAATTAATTTTGATGAGTTTTATGATGAAACTTGCTTTTTGGTTTTAAATGATCATGCATGGCTTTAGTATAGAAGATTAGGCTATGCAAGTATAAAACTAATTTCATAAATTAAACTAGTAAGAGGTATGCCTAAAATTAAATTTGTCAAAGATAAATTTTGTGATGCATGCAAACTAGGAAAACAAATAAAAAATAGTTTGAAATTAAAAAATCAAATAAGCACCTTTAAACTACTATAATTGATCTATATGGATTTATTTGGATCAATTGATACAAGAAGCCTAGGAGGTAGAAAATATGTCTTTGTAATAGTTGATGATTATAGTAGATACACTTGGACATACTTCTTGGTACATAAAATTGATTACATTAAATATTTTTTAAAATTTTATAAATCAAAATGAAAAGGGTTTTTTGATTGCCTCTATTCGAAGTGATCATGACGATGAATTTCAAAACCATGATTTTAAAATCTTTTATGATTTAAATGGGTATAACCATAACTTCTCTACTCTAAGAAACCCTCAATAAAATGGAGTTGTTGAGAAAAAAAAAAGAGTTTACAAGAAATGGCAAGAACCATGCTTAATGAATATAGCCTACACAAATATTTTTGGGCCGAAGTCATTAAGACGTCATGCTATGTCATGAATAGGGTTCTTATAAGACCATTATTTTCTAAAACTCCCTATGAATTATGGAATAACAAAAGACTAATATTTTATATTTTAAGGTTTTCGATTGTAAATGTTTTGTTTTAAATGAAAAAGATACCTTAGAAAAATCTGATGCAAAATTCGATGAAGGCATTTTTCTTGATTACTCCTTTATGTCTAAAGCTTTTCATGTCTTTAATAAAAGAACTTTGGTTATAGAAGAATCTATTCATGTTATTTTTAATGAGCTTCCTGAATGTAAGAAAAATGATTTTGATGATGACTTTAATTTTGATGCTTTAAATTTGAATGAAAACTCTCCTCCCCCAAGCGACTTGGATGCATCTTCTTCTAAAGAATCCTTACTTAAAGGATTGTAAGTATGTAGATGCTCATCCTAAGGAGCAAATTATTAGAGACATATCAAAAGGTATTCAAACTCATTCTTCTTTTAAAAATTTTTGTGCAAATATAGCCTTTTTATCTCAAATTGAACCAAAATGCATTGATGAAGCCCTAAAAGATGATTCAGGAGTTATTGCAATACAAGATGAGTTAAATCAATTTAAGAGAAATGAGGTGTGAAAGCTTATTCTTAGACCTAGTGATAATTTAGTAATTGGTACTAAATGGGTCTTTAGAAACAAACAAGATGAACTTGGTATCATGGTTATAAACAAGGTTAGATTAGTAGCTAAAGGTCTCAACCACGAATAAGATATCAATTTTGAAGAAACCTTTACTCCTATGACAAGATTTAAAGCCATAAGGATTCTCCTTGCCTATGCTAGTTATAATAATTTTAAGCTATTTCAAATGGACGTTAAAAGTGCTTTTCTTAATGGCTTCATTTTCGAAGAAGTTTATTCTGAACAACCACCCAGATTTAAGAATACCATTTTTTTGAATCATATTTTTAAGTTGTCTAAGGCTCTCTATTATTTAAAACAAGCCCCATAGGCTTGGTATGAGATACTTGGTTACTTTCTAATTAAGAATGATTTTTTAAAAGGCATGGTTGATACCATATTGTTTATTAAATATTTTAAAAGTAATTTTCTTATAGTTCAAATTTATGTTGATGATATTATTTTTGGTTCTGAGTCTTTATGTGAATATTTTACCAAAAGTATGAGCCAAGAATTCACAATAAGTTTAATGGGCGAATTAACTTTTTTTTTTTACGATTACAAATTAAGCAACTAAGTGATGAAATTTTTGTGAGTCAAACTAAATATGCTTTAGATTTATTAAAACAGTTCAATATAGATAGTTTTAAGGCTATTATTATACCAATAAGCTCTTCCATAAAGTTAGATATGGACTATGATGGAGAAATTTTTGACCAAAGGACTTATAGGGGTATGATATGCAGTTTACTATATCTCACTGCAATTAGAACAAACATTATATTTAGTGTTAAATTATGTGCTGGATTTCAATCTAATCCTAAGCAATCTCACCTAAAAGTTGTTAAGAGGATTTTTAGATACCTAAAAGGAACTCCTAATATAGGATTATGGTATCCAAAATACAAAACTTTGAATTAATTGCTTATGCCGATGTAGATTTTACCAGATGTAGAATAGGTAGAAAAAGCATATCAGGAACATGTCAAGTCTTAGATCATGCCCTTACAACTGAAGCTGAGTATATAGTAGCAGGTGCATGTTGTGCTCAAGTTATATTGATGAAAAATACGTTAGAAGATTATGAAATTCACTTGAAAAACATACATATAAACTGTGATAACACTAGTATAATATATTTAACAAAAAATCACATTCAACACTCTAGAACTAAACATATTGATATTAGGCATCATTTTATTAGAGATCATGTTAATAACCATGATATATCTTTAGAATTTATTGATACAAAACATCAATTAGCTGATATTTTTATAAAACCTTTAAATAATGAATATTGATTTTATTAGAAGAGAAATAGCCATACTAAATCTTCCAAATGCATTTTTGGATTTCTCGGTTTTCGTAACTTGAGTTTTCTTTTTAAATTAAGATCATTTCATTCATTCTTTCTTCTTGCAATTCACTAAAGAAGAGATTTATTTCATGCATTTTTGGCAAACTTGATCTTTTATGAATCATTCTTCCTTCTATTTACAAGAATAGGGATTTGATTCATAAATTTTTAGTATGCACATTTTAATCTTTTATGTTGAATCCTTTCTCTTTGCGAAAGTAGAAGTTTGATTCATGGACTTTTGGTTCTTATAACTTGATTTTTTTTGTAATGAATGAATTCCTCTTTCTTTTTCCTCTTCTTCTTATTTTTATGACAAAAGGAAGAGAGAAACTTGCTAGCATACCAAGAAAAGCAAAAATGCTAACTTGCACATCTCAAGAACAACAAAAAAATATTTGCATATCAAAAGAGAAGTGCTATCTTGCCCAAGCAAAAGTAGTTATCTTGCAAAGTTTTTACTTAACTTCTCATTTTACAAATTTGCTAGTTTTGAATGGGTGTAAAACTTACTTGCATAGTTTAAAATACTTGCATTAATTGTTAAATGATTCTCCTTTTTGTTGATGACAAAGGGAGAGAAATGATGATGTTTGGAATCATAATGTTGTATTTGGTATCATGTATGAAATGATAAATGTCTAAAAAATGCTTTAGCACCATGTACGTTATGCCCAAAATGATTAAAAATTATGTTATGCACTTGGTATCATATGTTATGCCCAAAATGATTCATATGTTGTGCCCAATATGAATGTCTTCGTATCATGAATATTATGCTCAAAATGATATTAATTTTGGTATCATGTATGAAGTGATGAATGCTTTAGTATCATGTACGTGTTAGGACTCTAGCTAGGAGAGTCCTAATTGAGAGGGGTATTCATGTAAAATCTACCTAAGCTGACCCCTATTAAAGAGATGAAGAGGCTGGCTAGGGTTTGGATGTTATTTCTTAAAGAAGAATTATGAGTTGTAAAGGAATAGGAGTCTTGAGTAGGAGTCCTATTCGGAGTCTTGAGGAGGAGTCTTAATTGAGTAGGAGTCTTGAGTAGGAGTCCTATTAGGAGTTAGGGTTTAGAAACTCTATAAATAGTCATGTATTTATCCTCTTTTGATAAGAAATAGATGAATCTTTTCTGCAGCCTTTGAGCAGTAACTTGGAGGAAGGAACCCCTATAGAGTTCCAAGGAGGTCGATCTCCTAAAGTGATCAACCCCAAGCTTAGAATCTACAAGGGTTCTAATACCTGGTATCAAAGCAGCGTTCTTGGTATCTCGCTACCCTTCTACAGCCATCCATCAGCCCTCCACAACTGCCTAAAGCAATTCCCACAATTGCTTAAAAGATCATCGCCAAATTCTGTCATCATCTCTACCACCGCGGATCATCCTTTGATCTCCCCATGAATTACAATAGGTTCTAGTTTCCTACCTTACTGCTATTGAAATGTAGTTATCCTTATTCAAAAATCTAAAAAAAATTGTTCCTATATTGTTGTATAAACTTTTCGTCGTAAAGTTTTCATCTCTACGACGAAAGATACATTGCAGAATTCCAACCACATAACACAATTTATTTGATCTTGCTTCTATATTTTTTCTATCTAAATCTCTACAAAATTTTTATGATAGCTTGACACTTCGTAATAGCAGATTTTTTTTTGGGTTTGTTAAAAAATTCTTAATATAAACTATTGATATTTTATTTCTAAACTGCCATACTTGAAAATCTGCACTGTAAAATTCCAACCATATAGCATAGATTGTTTAATCTTGCTACTATATTTTTTCTATCCAAATTTCTATGAAATTGTTACGATAGCTTTGACACTTCCTAACAGTAGATTTTCCTTTGGTTTCGTTGAAAAATTCTTAATATAAACCATTGATCTTTTACTTCCAATCTGCTACACTTGAAATTCTATGATGCAGAAAATTTTAGCCACATATTGTTGCCTTAACCCATCTATTTGCAATCTTTTTTGAATGAAATTTCTTATACACTTCATAGACCATCTTGGCCTCTATCTAAGATTTATCTATTAAGGAATTCATCTCTAAAAACAATTTTGTGTTGCTGCAAATTTTCGTCGCAAACCGCTGAAATTTTTCGATAAGAATTCTGCTATCGCAACTTGCACCAATTTCATTACTATTATACTGCCCAAAATTTTCTTAATTAAATTAGAAATCCTTGCTGTCATATAAACTGAGATTTTGCTATCAATTCCCTCCTTAAATTTCAAGTTTTTGGTGGAAATTTCGTTAAAAAACCATTGTTTCTTCGACAACAATTCTGCTCTTACATGACAACACATACCTGCAGCAAATTCCACTGATTTCTATCAAACCTTTGCTGCCATCTACTACAGATCTAAAACTTTCATCCACAGCTCTAAAACTCCACCAAACCACACCCTCAAACTGCACCCAAAACAGCCACAAAACAAGCCTAAACCGTAGCCTACATCCACTAATCCACCAACCCTTTCGACTATCACTTCTCTCAACCTATACATGCCTTTAACCTAACAACAAAAGAGATATCTTAATATCACAGATTTGGAGGCATATACTATGGCATCTAAGGAGGCAATCAATACTAAATTCGAAGCCTTTGAGGTACGAATGGAAATGGAAGATAAGATTCTGACTCTCTTTACCGAACTCAGTTTGGGCCGACCACCAAGCCCAAAGAAATCACATCAAGGGGAGAGCTCTAACCAATTGCACCAAACCCAAAGAGATGACTTCCAAGAGAGAGGAGGTTATATGATTGATTCCAACTATCCATGCATGAGGGTGAACTTTCCTAGATGGGAAGAAGGAGACCCGATTGGTTGGATCTCGCACGTGGAGCGATATTTTCGGTACCACAAAACCGTGAATGCATATATGGTGAAAATTGAGACTATATATCTTGAAAAGGATGCCATACAGTGGTTTGACTGATTTGAATACACTCATGGAATCCTCTTATGGCGACAATTCAAAGAAGGACTGATGATCTGCTTCGGACCAATCGATTACGAGAACATTGACGGACAACTAGCAAAGATCCGATAAACCTCCACCATTCAGGAGTACCAAACCAAGTTTAAAAGGTTATCTAATCAAACTTATGATTGGTCTCAAAAAGAGCTATTAGGGACCTTCATTGAGGGCTTAAAGTCGGAGATCCGAGGAGAAGTTAAAGAATGACAACCGTACATGCTTATGGCATCCATCTCTTTCGCACGACTTCAAGAAGAGTGATTGAACCATGAAGCCTGGAGGACTAGGGTCACTCCTCGACTAGCAATACTGAAGCCCTCAACACCCCCTATTATCAATTGAGTCCCTCCACTAAAAAGGTTGACAAGAGAAGAGCTTCGGGATGTTAGGATCGAGAGCACTAAGAGGGGGGGGGTGAATTAGTGCAGCGGAAATCTTACAATAATTTAAAAACCAAAAGCTGCGTTCGTTCAAAAACTATTATGATGCAAAACTAAAATTCTTAGTTTGTATCTAAGTGCAGTTTGCGTCTAAGCGCAGTTTTGCGTCTAAACTCAGATTTACGTCTAAATGCAGATTTACGTCTAAACGCAGATTTACGTCTAAACGCAGATTTACGTCTAAACGCAGTTTTACGTCTAAACGCAGATTTACGTCTAAACGCAGTTTTACGTCTAAACGCAGTTTTACGTCTAAACGCAGATTTACGTCTAAACGCAGTTTTACGTCTAGACGCAGATTTACGTCTAAACTTTGAAACTCGTTTGTATACTCGCAGAAGGCAGTATGCAGTTGAAATCAAGACGTAAACGTGAACTGAAATCTGATGATTGAGCGAGGAAAGCCAATTTACGTCTGAATGCAGTTTTACGTCTAAATGTTGAAACTCGTTCGTAAAATCGTAGAGGACAGATTGCAGTTATTAATAGGATTAAAATGTAAGCGTAAACTGCAAAGAAACTCGTTCGTAAAAGCACGGAAAACAGTTCTGCAGAATCAAACGTAAACGTAAACGTAAACTGTAATGTATGAAAATACGAATTTACGTCTGAATGCAGATTTGGAAGAACAGCACTTAGAACTTGTTCGTGAAAGCGCAGAGAGCAGTAGTGATGAGGGAGGTTTGCAGTAATGATAAAGTGCTCGAAAATAAACGCAAACCAGAGATTTAGAGTGGTTCGGTCAGCCTTGACCTACTCCACTTTTGGCTTCCTCCACCGATGAGGTTGCCGACGTCAACTAGGTGCCTTCCTTCAATGGGCGAAGGCCAAACTTCCCTCTTACAGTTTCTCTCCTTTTGACAGGCTTAGGAGACAACCTTTACAGACCTTTCTCTCCTCACTTTACAATTGAAAACTTAAAGAACAGAAGGAGGAGACTTAAAGGCTTTACAACACTTTTGAGCTCTTAGAATCACAGAAAAGATCAAGATTTCGGTGTAGGTCTGTATCTTTTCAGTGCTGAATGGGTGGGGTATTTATAGGCCCCAACCCAATTCAAAATTCGAGCTCAAAACGATCAAATCGATCAAATCCCAGAATTCTGGGATCAGGCGGTTGCACCTCTCGACTGGAGAGGTGGCACCGCTTGGCAGAGCTCGAAGACTGAGCTCTGCCGATTGCTTCTCTCTGCCAGAGCTCGAAGACTGAGCTCGATGGTTGCATCACCTGGCAGAGCTCGAAGACTGAGCTTGGTGATTGCATCACCTGGCAGAGCTCGAAACTGAGCTCGGTGGTTGCATCACCTGGCAGAGCTCCAAGCTGAGCTCAGGCTGATCCACCTCTCTGCCAGAGCTCGAAGACTGAGCTCGGTGATTTCTGCTAGTCATAGGTGCCTAACAAGCCAATCACGTGAGTGATGGCACGTGTGACTTGATACAGAATCTTTTTGCTTATTATATTTTGGCGTATATCACTTTATAACTATTGCATAAATGCATATATATTGTGATGTCCTTGGATTTGTGCAATGGGAATCGGATCGTGATGAGATCACGATAATGAGATCGATTCACCTTTAAACACATATCCTAAATAATCCCGGTCATAGGTTACTCGAGAGGGACATCGTGATAACCGGATAGACTGGTGTGCTGTATACCCGTCCATATGATGGATGCAGCTGGTCTCATAGCTGCTCGTGTAGGGACACTAGGGATACAGTACAGGTGCTCATTGGAGAATGAGTTCACTGATTGATCCGCTTACGGAATGCTGGATGGTTGATGATGCCTTATTGTCAGACAACGATTCCGTAGTCCTAGTGGTGTATCTGGTTCTTAGACTTGAGACACCAAGGATGTCCTGTATGAGTGCTCCACTCTTTGATACCAGACTTATAGGTTTGGCTGTTCCCAGATCTAGTACAGCTGGTCATTGGGAGTGGTAGTCGACCTTACGAGGGCTATTGAGTGTCGATAGAGGATCATCCACTCTCGGTATCATGAGAGGAATATCCCATGTGTTCTTGCTCAGACAAATCCCTGGCCAGGGTCATTCGGGTTGAGAGAGAAAGAGTTCTCCGGGAGAATCCGATTAGAGCGAGACTCGAGTAGAAACCGTATGGGTCTGACAGCACCATGCTCGATATACGGTCTCTGGGATATTAGATGGATGAGGGACTATAGGTACATGGTAACTGAGGACAGACAGGTCCAATGGATTGGATTCCCCTGTATCGTCTGGGGACTACGGCGTAGTGGCCTAGTACTTCCGTAGTCGATGAGTCGAGTGAATTATTACAGAGATAATAATTCACTGAGTTAGAAGGAGTTCTGACAGGTATGACTCACGGCCAGCTCGATATTGGGCCTAGAGGGTCACACACATATGGTAGGCATTGCGATGAGTAGAGGTTCGGATATGAGATATCCGACGGAGCCCTTGTCTTATTGGATGCAGATCCAATACCCACTAGGGAAAGGACCCATTAGGGTTTTGACACGGGATCTCTATAAATAGGAGGGATTCACAGCCTCATAGGCTAGAGTCTTTGCTTGCCCTTCCTATTCTCCTCTCCCTCTCCCCCTCAGAGTAGGCCTGGAGTTTTGAGGAGCGTCGTCGCAACCCTGCTGTGTGGATCACCGCTAGAGAGGAGGACGCTTGACCTCCTTCACCCTCTCCTAAGGATCTGCAAGGAAACAGGGATATACGATCTCCCTAGGTAACACAATCAATATACGCAGTTTTATGTTTTGCGGATTTTTGCGCACCAATCTTCGCACGACGATGAACACCTTTTTGGGAATCGGGGATTTTTGTTTTCTTGTTCTTCCGCTGCGCATATGATGTCGCCCCCTATGATTTCCCAACAGTGGTATCAGAGCCAGGTTGTTCGTGCGAATGATTGGTTTTGAACTACGTGTATTGTGTTTAGGAAGAATTTTGACGTCAAAATCGTTGACGCAAAAACGAGGAAGGGCACCAACAGTTGCTGCCCTCGATCTGCATGCCTGCAGCCACCTGCAGCGGCAGCCGCAGTCGCAGCCAGGCAGCACAGCGCCGGCGCATGCGCAGCAGCCGGCCGACGGCCTGCTTGCAGCAGGCTTGCTGCCGGCGGGGCTGGCAGCCCGCGGGTAGAGGCGCCTGCGGCCGCTGAGCCCGCGGGTAGAGGCGCCGCGGGGCAGCAGCGCGGGCTGAGGCACCGCAGGGCAGCGGCGCCTGTAGCCGCTGCTCCCACGGGCAAACACCCCGCAGGGGCGGCCGCCAGCGAGGCAGCACCGCCTGCGGGCGCTGCCTCGCCGGCAGAACTGCCCGCGGAGGCGGCGACGCCCGCGGGGGCCAGCGGGCGTGCCGCCCGCAGGCGAGGGCAGCGCCCCGCCCCTCGCCGCACAGGCCGCCGCCGGCAGGGTGGCGGCGGCGGCAGCAGCAAAAAGGGTATTAGGGTTTTCTGGGCAAAAGACAGTTTTGCCCCTCGGAATTTGAGAAATTCCAGTTTCTGTCTTTTGTCCAAATTACGAAAATACCCTTAGGAATTGAGAAATTCCCTATATATCCCTGATTTCAGAAAATATTAATTAATTAAAAGGTTTAGTTGATTATTATTTTTATTATTATCTAGTAGTCCTACATGATGATGATTATTTATACATGTGATGTATGATGAGTGGACGGATGATCATGGACCGTGTGATGTGTGTACTTGTGATTATTATTATTGAGGTCTGCGAACCTCCATTATATTTCTCGTTTATTGTCGGGCCTGCGTGCCTATGATTAAGTTGTAATCACATGAGGAGGCGTAGCGGGAGCGTGGATGCCATAGCGGGACCCACGAGACGGACGATCGTGATGCATGGAGATGCATCAAGATGTCGACGGAACCGACGAGGACGAGATGGACGATCACAAGGCATGGAGATGCACCGTTGCACACATAGATCTTGATGTGAGTGATTAGGCCTACTGGCTCGGGCCTAATCATATTAGGTTGTGGTCCATGATCATCTGGTGTGATTGCTTATACACATACTAGATATGTATATATATTTGCATGCGATGTAGATATATATTAAATATGTATATGTGTGACATGTCATATTAGGAGACCAAATCATAGAAACATCTCTCGATAAAATTAAGTCGGTAAACGTGAGGCAATTAGATTGACCCACGTGGCCTTCCATCGTTATGAGTAGGAACCGAATCCTGGTGTAGGTTGAGTTGGTCGAGTCCCTCGAGACTCACCTATATCGCGATTCGCTATCTTGCTTACGACATAGAGATGTCACCGGTGACCTGAGGACATGATATGCTTGGTCGAGTCCCTCGAGGGTATATCATCAAATCAGACTCATCTTGTAACGAAGGTGTTGACTTAACCGAGCATCATGGTTGGTCGAGTCCCTCGAGGCCATGGTGATTCGGAGGCCGAACAGGACGGGAATCACAAGGAGTTGTGATCGGCAAGAGTTGTCTACCTTTTAGGCTTAGTGTGATTGGTCGAGTCCCTCGAGGTTACACTAAGACGCTGATTGGATCCTGATCCCCACTAGAAGTCTGCCGGAGACTTCCGTTTCACGTGCTGAGGGTGTCGCGTGACTCGTTAGTAAAATAGTGGGAGCATATTAAGATAGAAGTCCATATCTTGATAGTTTATTTCTTGCAAAATCTGCATGTTATTCATTTTTGCTACATCTTTATTTTCAGAAAATATCGCTTTCAAATCCCTTACGTGGCATACTTGATGTCAACCGCCTCACTGGTCCAAATTATACGGATTGGCTCCGTAACTTGAGAATTGTTCTCACAGCGGAGAAAATCGTGTACGTCCTTGATACAGTGATGCCTACGCCCGAAGAAGGGGCAAGCGAGGATGAGATCGCTCGCTACGTGAAGTACATTGATGACTCCACTCTTGCTCAGTGCTATATGTTGGGCTCTATGACTCCAGAGTTACAGAGACAACATGAAAAGATGGATGCCAGATCCATTCTCCTACATGTCCGTAAATTGTTTGAGGAACAGGGAAGGACTCAACGATATGAGATATCCAAGAGCCTTTTCCGCGCTAGGATGACTGAGGGGACACCGGTTCAGAACCATGTCCTAAAGATGATTGAGTGGATAGAGAAACTCACAGGTCTAGGAATGGTCCTAGAGGATAACTTGTGTGTGGACATTGTGCTTCAGTCCCTACCAGATTCCTTTTCACAGTTCATAATGAATTTTAATATGAACAAGCTTGAGGTGACTCTCCCAGAGCTCCTCAATATGTTGAGGGAGGCAGAGAGTACTATTAAGAAAGAGAAGCCAGTTCTCTACACTGGTGAGACCAGAAAGAAAAGGAAAGCAGAAAGGTCCCTTAAGAAGGGAAAGGGCAAGGGCAAACAAGGTAAAGCAAAGGTTGCTAAGAAAGACCCAACAAAGGACAAAGGCCAGTGCTTCCACTGTGGTAAAGATGGGCACTGGAAGAGAAACTGCAAAGAGTACCTTGCAGAAAGGGCGAAACAAAAGCTTGATGAAGCTTCAGGTACATTCATGATCAGTCTCCATTTGTCAGACTCTTATGATAACACATGGGTATTAGATACCGGTAGTGCTTATCATATATGCAATTCGTTGCAGGTTCTGGCAAGGCCTAGGAGACTAGAGAGAGGCGAGATGGACCTCAAGATGGGTAATGGAGCAAAAGTTGCTGTATTAGCTGTTGGCGAGGTCGCCCTACATCTGCCTAGTGGAGTTTTTATTGCATTAGATGCATGTTATTTTGTTCCTTCTATTATCAAAAACATTATCTCCATTTCATGTTTAACAGTTAGTGGATATAAATTTGTTTTTGAGAACAATGGTTGTTCGATATTATTAGATGATAAGATCATCACGAAAGGAACATTGCATAATGGTTTATTTATGTTAGACACCACTCCACATATCATGAATATATATGTGTCCAAAAGGAAACGAGATGAGTTGAACAGTGCATACCTGTGGCATAGTAGGCTAGGTCACATCCATGAAAGAAGGATTCAAAAGTTGCTAAATGATGGATATCTAGATCCATTAGACTATGTGTCATATGCAACTTGTGAGCCTTGCATTCGTGGAAAACTGACCAACTCTCCATTTAGTGGAACTGGAGAGAGAGCCACTGAGTTGTTGGAACTCATACATAGTGATGTATGTGGACCCATGTCAACTCATGCCATTGGAGGTTACTCCTACTTCATTACATTTACTGATGATTTCTCAAGGTATGGATATGTGTACTTAATGAAGTACAAGTCCGAGGCCTTTGAGAAATTCAGAGAGTATAAGAATGAGGTGGAGAACCAGACTGGAAAGAGTATCAAAACTCTTCGATCAGATCGAGGAGGTGAGTACTTAAGTACAGAGTTTACTCACTTCCTCAAGGACCATGGGATATTATCCCAATGGACACCTCCTTATACACCTCAGCTCAATGGTGTCTCTGAAAGGAGAAATCGTACATTATTAGATATGGTACGGTCCATGATGAGTTTCGCTGACCTACCCATCTCATTCTGGGGATATGCCCTAGAAACCGCAGCTTACCTTCTGAACAGAGTTCCAACTAAGTCGGTAGTGTCTACACCATATGAGATATGGAAAGGGAAGAAGCCTGATCTTAAGGTTGTTAAGATTTGGGGCTACTCTGCCCATGTTAAAAGACACAACCCCGATAAGTTAGAATCAAGGACAGGGCGATGTAAATTTGTGGGATACCCCAAGGAAACTTGTGGGTATTACTTCTATCATCTCGAGGACCAAAAGGTCTTTGTAGCTAAGAGAGCAGTGTTCCTTGAGAAGGAACACATTCTTGACGGAGACAGTGGGAGAATGATAGAATTGAGCGAGGTTGGAGAACCAAGCTCAAGCACCACTCTACAGCTCGAGTCTGTTCAGGTACCTAATACACAAGTATCAACTTTACGCAGGTCTGATAGAGTATCCCATCCTCCTGAGAGATATGTGGGACATATTAGAGCAGAGGATGTAGATGATATTGATCCTCAGACCTACGAGGAGGCTATTATGAGTATAGACTCCGGGAAGTGGCAAGAAGCCATGAATTCTGAGATGGATTCTATGTACTCCAATAAGGTTTGGAACCTAGTTGATGCGCCCGAAGGTATTGTACCCATCGGTTGCAAGTGGATCTTTAAGAAAAAGATCGGAGTAGATGGAAAGGTAGAGACCTATAAAGCAAGGCTAGTGGCTAAGGGGTATCGTCAAAGGCAAGGTGTTGACTACGACGAAACTTTCTCACCCGTAGCAATGCTAAAATCCATCAGAATTCTATTGGCTATTGCAGCACACTATGATTATGAGATCTGGCAGATGGATGTGAAAACCGCATTCCTCAATGGGAACCTGGAGGAGGAGGTGTATATGATGCAACCTGAGGGATTCGTGTCCAAGAACTGCCCAGATAAGGTGTGTAGGTTGCTTAGATCCAGTTATGGACTAAAGCAAGCTTCCCGAAGTTGGAACATAAGATTTGATGAGGCAATCAGATCTTATGACTTCGTTAAGAACGAAGATGAGCCTTGTGTATACAGAAAGGTAAGTGGGAGCGCTATTAGCTTTTTGGTGTTATATGTGGACGACATCCTCATCATTGGGAATGACATAGGAATGCTATCCACAGTAAAGGCTTGGTTATCTAGACACTTCTCCATGAAGGACTTAGGAGAAGCATATTATATCTTGGGGATTAGAATCTATAGAGATAGATCCAAGAGGATGCTTGGCTTGTCCCAGTCTAGGTACATAGAAACCATTGTCAAAAGGTTTGGCATGGAAAATTCCAAAGGGCAAACTTGAATATGATACCTTATGCCTCAGCAATAGGGTCTATCATGTATGCCATGCTATGTACTAGGCCTGATATAGCGCATGCTCTGAGTGTCACGAGCAGGTATTAGGCGGATCCAGGCTTGGAGCACTGGAAAGCAGTAAAGTGTATCCTTAAGTACTTAAGAAGGACTAAGGATCTTTTACTAGTATATGGAGGTAATAGCCTTAAGGTTGAAGGCTACACTGACTCAAGTTTTCAGTCTGATGTCGATGATAGCAAGTCGAATTCAAGGTATGTGTACATCTTGAATGGAGGAGCAGTGTGCAGGAAGAGTTCCAAGCAAGATACCACTGCTGACTCGACCACAGAGGCGGAGTACATTGCTGCATCAGATGCAGCAAAGGAGGGAGTCTGGGTGAAGAAGTTCATCACAGATTTGAGAGTCGATACAGATAGCGACAAGTCGACTTCCTTATATTGCGACAACTATGGGGTGATTACTCAAATAAGGGAACCCGGGTCTTATCAGAAGTGTTCTGAGGAGGTTCCAGCTTATAAGAGAAATCGTAACCCGAGGAGATGTAGTAGTGGAATTGTTCCATCCGAAGATAACATTGCAGATCCACTGATAAAGCCGTTGTCTCAGATTGTCTTTGAGCGTCACAGGAGTCTGATGGGGATCAGACACATAGGTGATTGGTTTTAGGTCAAGTGGGAGATTGCTAGTCATAGGTGCCTAACAAGCCAATCACGTGAGTGATGGCACGTGTGACTTGATACAGAATCTTTTTGCTTATTATATTTTGGCGTATATCACTTTATAACTATTGCATAAATGCATATATATTGTGATGTCCTTGGATTTGTGCAATGGGAATCGGATCGTGATGAGATCACGATAATGAGATCGATTCACCTTTAAACACATATCCTAAATAATCCCGGTCATAGGTTACTCGAGAGGGACATCGTGATAACCGGATAGACTGGTGTGCTGTATACCCGTCCATATGATGGATGCAGCTGGTCTCATAGCTGCTCGTGTAGGGACACTAGGGATACAGTACAGGTGCTCATTGGAGAATGAGTTCACTGATTGATCCGCTTACGGAATGCTGGATGGTTGATGATGCCTTATTGTCAGACAACGATTCCGTAGTCCTAGTGGTGTATCTGGTTCTTAGACTTGAGACACCAAGGATGTCCTGTATGAGTGCTCCACTCTTTGATACCAGACTTATAGGTTTGGCTGTTCCCAGATCTAGTACAGCTGGTCATTGGGAGTGGTAGTCGACCTTACGAGGGCTATTGAGTGTCGATAGAGGATCATCCACTCTCGGTATCATGAGAGGAATATCCCATGTGTTCTTGCTCAGACAAATCCCTGGCCAGGGTCATTCGGGTTGAGAGAGAAAGAGTTCTCCGGGAGAATCCGATTAGAGCGAGACTCGAGTAGAAACCGTATGGGTCTGACAGCACCATGCTCGATATACGGTCTCTGGGATATTAGATGGATGAGGGACTATAGGTACATGGTAACTGAGGACAGACAGGTCCAATGGATTGGATTCCCCTGTATCGTCTGGGGACTACGGCGTAGTGGCCTAGTACTTCCGTAGTCGATGAGTCGAGTGAATTATTACAGAGATAATAATTCACTGAGTTAGAAGGAGTTCTGACAGGTATGACTCACGGCCAGCTCGATATTGGGCCTAGAGGGTCACACACATATGGTAGGCATTGCGATGAGTAGAGGTTCGGATATGAGATATCCGACGGAGCCCTTGTCTTATTGGATGCAGATCCAATACCCACTAGGGAAAGGACCCATTAGGGTTTTGACACGGGATCTCTATAAATAGGAGGGATTCACAGCCTCATAGGCTAGAGTCTTTGCTTGCCCTTCCTATTCTCCTCTCCCTCTCCCCCTCAGAGTAGGCCTGGAGTTTTGAGGAGCGTCGTCGCAACCCTGCTGTGTGGATCACCGCTAGAGAGGAGGACGCTTGACCTCCTTCACCCTCTCCTAAGGATCTGCAAGGAAACAGGGATATACGATCTCCCTAGGTAACACAATCAATATACGCAGTTTTATGTTTTGCGGATTTTTGCGCACCAATCTTCGCACGACGATGAACACCTTTTTGGGAATCGGGGATTTTTGTTTTCTTGTTCTTCCGCTGCGCATATGATGTCGCCCCCTTTGATTGCTTCTCTGCCGATTGCTTCTCTCTGCCAGAGCTCGAAGACTGAGCTCGATGGTTGCATCACCTGGCAGAGCTCGAAGACTGAGCTTGGTGATTGCATCACCTGGCAGAGCTCGAAGACTGAGCTTGGTGGTTGCATCACCTGGCAGAGCTCCAAGCTGAGCTCAGGCTGATCCACCTCTCTGCCAGAGCTCGAAGACTGAGCTCGGTGATTTCATCACCTGGCAGAGCTCGAGACTGAGCTCAGGCTGATGCACCTCTCTGCCAGAGCTCGAAGACTGAGCTCGGTGGTTGCATCGCCTGGCAGAGCTCGAAACTTGAGCTCTGGCGGTGCTACCTCTTGGCAGAGGAGGTTGCACCGCCCAGTCTAGCTCGAAGACTGAGCTCTGGGCGGTTGCACCTCTCGGCTGGGGCGGTTGCACCTCCCAGCCTCGCAGCCCTGGCGGTTGCACCTCCTGGCTGGGGCGGTTGCACCTCCCAACCCCACAGCCCAGGCGGTTGCACCTCCTGGCTGGGGCGGTTGCACCTCCTGGTGCAATCAGGGTCCGAATGGTTCACTCCATTCGGCCCACTTTGAATCTTTTCAGGGGCCCAATTGCCCCAAGATTAAGCTAATGGGATCACCTCCCATTTTCATGCTTAATCATCATGCTAACTACGATTAACTCTAAGACAACTTCTGCAGCTTTGCTCCGATGCGTCAATCGCTTCTTCCGGCGAGTTTCCTGCCAACTTTCCGTCGATCAACCGATAACCCTCGGTGATCCTTCTGCGGACATCCGGCATACTCCTGGACTTTGCGACGATCCACTTGGCGAGTTCCGACGAGCTTCGCTTGGCAAGCTTCTGGACTTCTCGGATCTGTTCTCGCTGAACCTCCGACGACCGTCCGAACTTCCGTCGAACTCTCGAACTCCCAACGTGATCATGATCTTGACTCCGGCGCAACACCTGCTGCTTGTCTTACTCTTATCGTAGTTAATCCTGCACACTTATCTCAACACATAGATTAGATAACAAATGACAATTGACTTCATCATCAAAATCCGAGATTCAACAATCTCCCCCTTTTTGATGATGACAATCAATTGATAAAGGAGTTGTCCTTAACTCCCCCTATCTATATGCCATAGTTGAGATAAGTCAACCTTGAATTCAAGACCTAAGTGACGTATTGATAAGTTAGATCAGTTAAACTTATCAATGCTCCCATCATGATGCCCATCATGATGTATCTCTTCAAGAATGATGTCAAGGCATGACATACATCATCAAGTTTGTATGATAGTGTTTGTAACCATTCATCATGTAATCATATAAATCTACGAAGAACTTTTTACATGATGCACACATTTGAGATTTTCTAGCAAGTTTGCATTTTCTTCACAATATAGAATATCAAATCAAGATTTGATGCAAACTATAGCACATGTTCACATATCTCTTGGTGATGCAAGGATGGCATAACATTGTTTATAGCATTACTCAAGTATTTGCAACTATGACATAGATATGATTATGGCAGTTCAGCTATGACATAGTGTTTATCAATTCATATGTTTCTCCCCCTTTGTCATCAACAAAAAGCATGATAGCATTATCAAGCATATAAAGGAAGTCATGACACATATATCTCTTTATTGTTTTTGCTTGACGGAGGAAAGTCATTTTCCAAAGAGTTTTCATAAGAGTGTACGGGAACATCCCATTTTTAGCATACAACCCGAAAAATGAACTTCTTACATGCATTTGGTTAAAAATATTTGTCACATAATTTGCAACATGTTATTTGATTAAGCGTTGTCAAGGCATGTAATAGTAATAACATTCGAAAAATAATTTTAACTAGTTTAAGTATTCGGACACATCAACATTCCTAATTCTCTTCTTATGTAATCAAATTGTTCTTCACATAGGGGTTTTGTGAAGATATCAGCTAGTTGATGTTTGGTATCAATAAACTCTATGGTTACATCATGATTAGAGACATGATCTCGTATAAAGTGATGTCTAATATCGATGTGTTTTGTTCTTGAGTGTTGTATAGGATTTTTAGTTAAGCATATTGCACTCGTGTTATCACATTTAATGGGAATATCTTTAAGATTCACTTTGTAATCTTCTAAAGTGTTTTTCATCCATACAACTTGTGCACAGCATGCACTTGCTGCAATGTATTCAGCTTCGGTTGTTGATAGGGCAACCGAGTTTTGTTTCTTAGATGACCAAGATACAAGGGCATGTCCTAAAAATTGACATGATCCTGATGTGCTTTTTTTGTCTAGTTTACAGCCAGCGAAGTCCGCATCAGCATAGGCTGTTAATTCAAAATTTTCTGATTTTGGGTACCATAATCCTAGATTGGTAGTTCCATTAAGATATCTGAGTATTCTTTTGACTGCTTTGAGATGAGATATCTTAGGGTCTGATTGAAATCTAGCACAAAGTCCTACACTGAACATGATGTCTGGTCTGGTGGCAGTAAGGTAAAGTAAACTTCCTATCATACCCCTATAGGTTTTTTGATCGAAGCTTTCTCCATTCTCATCAATTTCTAACTTGGTGGAGGTGCTCATAGGAGTGTCAATGGCTTTTGAATTATTCATTTTGAACTTCTTTAGCAAACTCACAGCATATTTGGTTTGACTAATAAATATGCCATTGCTTAGTTGTTTGATTTGTAGGCCTAAGAAGAATGTTAACTCTCCCATTAGACTCATTTCGAATTCATGACTCATAGTTTTCGCAAAGGATTCACAAAGAGATTCATTTGTAGAACCAAAGATAATATCATCAACATAAATCTGAACAATGAGAAAATCATTTTCAAAATTCTTGATAAACAATGTAGTATCAACCTTGCCTTTTATGAAATTATTTTCAATGAGAAAAGAGCTAAGTCTCTCATACCAAGCCCTTGGGGCTTGTTTTAAACCATAGAGAGCTTTAGTTAATCTAAACACATGATTAGGGTAGCCATTATTTTCAAATCCAGGAGGTTGTTCAACATAAATTTCTTCAGAAATGAAACCATTTAGAAAAGCGCTTTTAACATCCATTTGAAATAACTTAAAATTATTGCAACTAGCGTAGGCAAGGAGCATCCTTATGGCTTCCAATCGAGCCACAGGTGCGAAGGTTTCTTCGTAATCGATACCTTCTTCTTGGTTGAAACCTTTGGCCACTAATCTAGCCTTGTTTCTAACCACGATACCATTTTCATCTTGCTTGTTTCTAAAGACCCATTTAGTACCAATTACTAAATGGTCATTTGGCCTAGGAACAAGCGTCCACACCTCATTTCTCTCAAATTGATTTAATTCATCTTGCATTGCGATAATCCATGAATCATCTTTCATGGCTTCATCAACACATTTGGGTTCAATTTGGGAGAGAAAAGCGGCGTTGGCACAAAAGTTTTTAAAAGAAGATCGTGTTTGAACCCCCTTTGATGTGTCTCCTAGGATTAGCTCCTTAGGATGAGCATCTATATACTTCCAATCCTTGGGTAAGGATGTTTTGGAAGTGGATGCAACCAAGTTGCTGGTTGGAGACGGGGTTTCGTTTAAATTCAAGGAATCAAAATTAACATCATCATCAAGATCATTTTTCTTAATTTCTGAAATCTCATTGAAAACAACATGGATGGATTCTTCAATAATTAAGGTTCTTTTATTGAAGATGCGAAAAGCTTTAGAAACCGAAGAATAACCAAGAAAGATTCCTTCATCAGATTTAGCATCGAATTTTCCTAAGTTATCCTTTTCATTCAAGATAAAACACTTACACCCAAAGACTTTAAAATATGAGACATTGGGTTTTTTGTTATTCCATAACTCATAAGGAGTTTTGGTGAGTAAGGGTCTTACTAGAACTCTATTTAAAATATAGCATGCAGTGTTTACAGCTTCGGCCCAAAAATATTTGGGTAGGCTATGTTCATTCAACATGGTTCTTGCCATTTCTTGTAAATTTCGATTTTTTCTTTCTACTACCCCATTTTGTTGAGGATTTCTTGGAGTAGAGAAGTTATGGTTGTATCCGTTGAGTTCACAGAATTCTTGGAAGTCATGGTTTTGAAATTCTCCACCGTGATCACTTCTAATTGACGAAATCATAGATTCCTTCTCATTTTGAACAAGTTTACAAAACTTGGTAAAATGTCTAAAGCATTCATTTTTTTGTTTTAAGAAGTAGGTCCATGTATATCTGCTGTAGTCATCAATAATGACAAAGGCGTATTTGCTACCTCCTAGACTCGATGTAGAGATTGGTCCGAACAAGTCCATATGGATCAATTGTAAGGGCCTAGAGGTGCTTATTTGATTCTTAGCTTTGAAGCTACCCCTAATTTGCTTACCTAATTGGCAAGCATCACATACATTATCTTTGATGAACTTGATATGAGGAATTCCTCTTACAAGTTCTCTAGATGATACTTGATTGATTAGTTTCATGCTAGCATGACCTAATCTTCTATGCCATAGCCAAGCATCCTCATTCATAACGGCAAAGCACATTTCATCACATAAGTCATTGATGTCAATAGTGTATACGTTGTTTTGTTTTAATGCAATCATAGATATATTTTTGTGTGGTTTTTCAATGATGCAGGCATTAGATTCAAATCTTATAATATATCCTTTATCACATAATTGACTAATGCTCAAGAGGTTATGTTTTAAACCATCAACTAGTAAAACATCTTCAATAGAGAGGTTGGATTTGTTACCTATAGTTCCTTTGCCAATGATTTTACCCTTGTTGTTGTCTCCGAAGGTGACATATCCTTCGTCTATGCTAGAGAGCTTAGAGAATTGAGATGGATCTCCGGTCATATGCCTTGAGCATCCACTATCAAGGTACCATTTCTTGCTCCTAGCTTGCGATTGTTTAGTTTTCTACAAGAAAGGATGATGTTTAGGTACCCATTTGCTTTTGGGTGCCTCATAAATAGATCTACATTTTCTATCATGTTGCATAGAGTTTATCATGGTTCCTTTAGGAACCCAAATTAATTTGTTTGGACTTATTTTCTTGAATGGACAACAATGTGTCTTGTGTCCAGATTTGCAACAAAAGTTGCACTTGGTTTGGTGTTGAACATGTAAGATGGGGCCTTTTACAAAGGTAGTTGGATTTCGGTGAGGACTCCTCACAAATCCAATCCCACTTCTTTTGGGAGCATGACCCTTGTTTGTAAGGATCATGTTTAATGACTTGCTACCAACCTCGAATTTCTTCAAGGTGTCCTTAAGTAGCAAGTTTTCTTTTTGTATAGTTTCTAAATCATGACATTTGATACATGAATTTAAACTACCATGATGTTCGACTTTTAACTTATCAAACTCACAAGTAAGATTATCATGTACTTTTTTTAGCAACTTGTATTTTCTATTTATAACTTTGCATTCATCAAATAAATCATGGAAGGCATTTAATAATTCATCGAAAGATAAATCAGCATCTAATAAATCCGTTACCTCCTCTTCGATGGCCATAAAGGCGTAATGAGCAACTTGCTCGGTGTTGGACTCCTCTTCCTCAGATGCGCTCGAATCATCCCATGTTGCTTGGAGCGCCTTCTTCTTTGTTGTTCTTTTCTTGACTTGGGGACAATCACTCTTGTAGTGTCCCGGCTTTTTACATTCGTAGCAGATTACTTGGTCCTTCTTGGGTTCAAGTTTATTTTTCACATCGTTTTTAAACTTGTTTCTTTTGAAGAATTTCTTAAACTTTCTTGTCAAAAGTGCCAAGTCATCGTCACAATCCTCATCACTTGAGTTTTCTCTCAAGTGGCATTCAGAAGTTTTAAGTGCCATATCCTTCTTGTTCTTTGGAAGGATGTCTTCTTGCTCTTCATGAGCTTTGCAGGTCATTTCGTAGGTCATTAATGACCCGATTAGTTCTTCAAGAGGGAAATTTCGCAGATCTTTTGCCTCTTGAATAGCAGTGACTTTAGGATCCCAACTTTTAGGAAGGGATCTTAGTATCTTGTTAACAAGCTCAAAATCCGAAAAGCTCTTTCCGAGTCCTTTTAGACCGTTGACGACATCCGTGAAACGGGTAAACATGTCGCCAATGGTTTCACTCGGTTTCATTCGGAAAAGTTCAAAAGAATGCAGCAACAGATTGATTTTTGACTCTTTCACTCTACTTGTGCCCTCGTGGGTCACTTCAAGTGTGTGCCAAATATCAAAAGCAGTTTCGCAAGTTGAAACACGATTAAACTCGTTTTTATCAAGTGCGCAAAATAAGGCATTCATAGCCTTTGCATTAAGAGCGAAAGCCTTCTTTTCCAACTCATTCCAATCGATCATTGGAAGAGAAGACTTTGAAAAACCGTTTTCAACAAGGTTCCACAGTTCAAAATCCATAGAAATCAGAAAGATCCTCATTCGGGTCTTCCAGTAAGTGTAGTCCGTTCCACTGAACATGGGTGGACGTGTAATCGAATGCCCCTCTTGGTTTCCGGCGTATGCCATCTCTCTTGGGTTTTAATCCTTTAGAGAGTTAACCTTGCTCTGATACCAATTGTTAGGATCGAGAGCACTAAGAGGGGGGGGGTGAATTAGTGCAGCGGAAATCTTACAATAATTTAAAAACCAAAAGCTGCGTTCGTTCAAAAACTATTATGATGCAAAACTAAAATTCTTAGTTTGTATCTAAGTGCAGTTTGCGTCTAAGCGCAGTTTTGCGTCTAAACTCAGATTTACGTCTAAATGCAGATTTACGTCTAAACGCAGATTTACGTCTAAACGCAGATTTACGTCTAAACGCAGTTTTACGTCTAAACGCAGATTTACGTCTAAACGCAGTTTTACGTCTAAACGCAGTTTTACGTCTAAACGCGGATTTACGTCTAAACGCAGTTTTACGTCTAGACGCAGATTTACGTCTAAACTTTGAAACTCGTTTGTATACTCGCAGAAGGCAGTATGCAGTTGAAATCAAGACGTAAACGTGAACTGAAATCTGATGATTGAGCGAGGAAAGCCAATTTACGTCTGAATGCAGTTTTACGTCTAAATGTTGAAACTCGTTCGTAAAATCGTAGAGGACAGATTGCAGTTATTAATAGGATTAAAATGTAAGCGTAAACTGCAAAGAAACTCATTCGTAAAAGCACGGAAAACAGTTCTGCAGAATCAAACGTAAACGTAAACTGTAATGTATGAAAATACGAATTTACGTCTGAATGCAGATTTGGAAGAACAGCACTTAGAACTTGTTCGTGAAAGCGCAGAGAGCAGTAGTGATGAGGGAGGTTTGCAGTAATGATAAAGTGCTCGAAAATAAACGCAAACCAGAGATTTAGAGTGGTTCGGTCAGCCTTGACCTACTCCACTTTTGGCTTCCTCCACCGATGAGGTTGCCGACGTCAACTAGGTGCCTTCCTTCAATGGGCGAAGGCCAAACTTCCCTCTTACAGTTTCTCTCCTTTTGACAGGCTTAGGAGACAACCTTTACAGACCTTTCTCTCCTCACTTTACAATTGAAAACTTAAAGAACAGAAGGAGGAGACTTAAAGGCTTTACAACACTTTTGAGCTCTTAGAATCACAGAAAAGATCAAGATTTCGGTGTAGGTCTGTATCTTTTCAGTGCTGAATGGGTGGGGTATTTATAGGCCCCAACCCAATTCAAAATTCGAGCTCAAAACGATCAAATCGATCAAATCCCAGAATTCTGGGATCAGGCGGTTGCACCTCTCGACTGGAGAGGTGGCACCGCCTGGCAGAGCTCGAAGACTGAGCTCTGCCGATTGCTTCTCTCTGCCAGAGCTCGAAGACTGAGCTCGATGGTTGCATCACCTGGCAGAGCTCGAAGACTGAGCTTGGTGATTGCATCACTTGGCAGAGCTCGAAACTGAGCTCGGTGGTTGCATCACCTGGCAGAGCTCCAAGCTGAGCTCAGGCTGATCCACCTCTCTGCCAGAGCTCGAAGACTGAGCTCGGTGATTTCATCACCTGGCAGAGCTCGAGACTGAGCTCAGGCTGATGCACCTCTCTGCCAGAGCTCGAAGACTGAGCTCGGTGGTTGCATCGCCTGGCAGAGCTCGAAACTTGAGCTCTGGCGGTGCTACCTCTTGGCAGAGGAGGTTGCACCGCCCAGTCTAGCTCGAAGACTGAGCTCTGGGCGGTTGCACCTCTCGGCTGGGGCGGTTGCACCTCCCAGCCTCGCAGCCCTGGCGGTTGCACCTCCTGGCTGGGGCGGTTGCACCTCCCAACCCCACAGCCCAGGCGGTTGCACCTCCTGGCTGGGGCGGTTGCACCTCCTGGTGCAATCAGGGTCCGAATGGTTCACTCCATTCGGCCCACTTTGAATCTTTTCAGGGGCCCAATTGCCCTAAGATTAAGCTAATGGGATCACCTCCCATTTTCATGCTTAATCATCATGCTAACTACGATTAACTCTAAGACAACTTCTGCAGCTTTGCTCCGATGCGTCAATCGCTTCTTCCGGCGAGTTTCCTGCCAACTTTCCGTCGATCAACCGATAACCCTCGGTGATCCTTCTGCGGACATCCGGCATACTCCTGGACTTTGCGACGATCCACTTGGCGAGTTCCGACGAGCTTCGCTTGGCAAGCTTCTGGACTTCTCGGATCTGTTCTCGCTGAACCTCCGACGACCGTCCGAACTTCCGTCGAACTCTCGAACTCCCAACGTGATCATGATCTTGACTCCGGCGCAACACCTGCTGCTTGTCTTACTCTTATCGTAGTTAATCCTGCACACTTATCTCAACACATAGATTAGATAACAAATGACAATTGACTTCATCATCAAAATCCGAGATTCAACACGGGAGTGATCTACAAAGGGGTTATGTTGGCACTACGATGAGCCGTGGATCCGTGAGCATTATTATAGTAAAGGGAGACTTCTTATGATTAAACTAGTAGAAAAAAAGGTCATTAAACATCTAGAAGAGAGCCTCGAACATGAAGAAGAAGATGTAGAAGAAGAGCCATAATCGACCGACATTACGGTACATGCACTAGTTGGCTACTCAAACTCGCAAATGATGAAAATTAGAGGCCTTCTCAAACAACAACCGATCACTATTTTCATCGACATGAGCATCACTAATAACTTCCTAAATAGTAAGGTTGTAGCTTAGATGACACTCCACATCGAAGGTTGTAGCAAGTCTGATGTAAAGGTCACCGACGGAAGAATCCTAAAGTGCAACCAAAGATGTCTGTAGGTGAAACTATTACTACAAAACCAAGAAATTATCACCGACATCTTCCTCCTCCCTCTTGATGACCATGAGGCCATGCTCAGAATTGAATGATTGATGATATTAGGTGATATTTTCTAAAATTTTATGAAACTAATCATGAAATTTTACAGTAAGGGGAAACAGGTGATACTATACGGGAAATGTGGGGGCAACGTAACGATGATTTGCACACAACAAATGGAGAAGGTTTTGCATAAAGCATGCAGTGGCTTTTTGGTACAACTTGAGCAGCAAACTAAGGGAGAGCCAATAGAATTTGAAGATCTATACCTACTTCCTTTGCTTGCTGAATTTTCAGATATATTTGATGAACCGCGCTACCTACCTCTTACCCGTCAGTATGATTATTATATAATGATTCTTCCAAGCAAACCTCCAGCAAATACTCGGTTATATCAGTATCTGCATCTCCAAAAGGATGAAATAGAAAGGATTGTAAAAGAGATGCTTGGAATAGGAGTTATTCGGCCAAGTTGTAGCCCCAATTTCTCACCGGTGTAACTTGTACGCAAGAAGGACGAAACTTGGCGGATGTGTATCGACTACCGAGCTTTAAATGGCATAACCATCAAGGAAAAATACCCTATTCCAATTGTAGATGAATTACTAGATGAAAATAAGCACAAATCTTCACAAAGTTGGACTTTCAATCCAAGTATCATCAAATGCGAGTGTGCGAAGAAGACATACCGAAAACCGCCTTTCGAACACACAATGACCACTACAAATTTTTGCTTTCTTCAACAAAAGGTGGAATATCTTGAGCATATCATATCAGAGGAAGGTGTCACGATGGACCCCTCCATAATTAAAGCAATGCAGAATTGGCCAACCCAAGGAACATAAAATTGCTACATGGCTTTTTGGGTTTAACAAGCTACTACCATAAGTTCATGAAAAACTATGAAAAGATTAGTACACCACTTACTTCCTTACTAAAAAAAGATGATTTCCAATGGCTAGACAAGGCCACCACCACCTTCGATGAACTTAAAGCAGCAATGACGACAACACCCGACTTCAACAAGACTTGTGTTATTGAAGCTGATGCCTCCGGAGTCAGAATTGGTACTATACTAATGCAAGATGGTGATAAGACCCTAAAGTCTTATTGTCGCTCTGATACCAAATGATAAGACCCTAAAGTCTTATCGTTGCTCTGATACCAAATGATAAGACCCTAAAGTCTTATCGTAAAAAAGAAGAACATAAAGGGGATGATCACTTCGAGGGGATCGGCCCTCCTTGATCGCTTCGAGGGGATGAGCCTCATAGGGTTTGTCAAAAGACAAAATAGTATTTTTCATAGATAATTGAAAAGAAGTAGTTACATCCCTATTTATAGAGCTCCACCCAGAGTCCATCAGGACTTGAACTCTAATAATAAATAAATATTAAATAAATCTCTACTTGACTCTAACTAAACTAAACTGACTCAATAAACAACTAGACTAAATAGACTCAATAAATATTATTCAAAAGCTCAAAAAAAGGGTCCTAACAGATGGCCGCCCCCTCACTTATACTAGTAAGGTGTTATCTCCTTTCCATCTCAAGATGACTCTTTATGATAAGGAGATGCTCGCGATTGTGCATATGGAGGCCAAGTGGAGACTATACTTGATCGGGTGATGCTTTCAAATCAAGGCCGACCATAAAAGCTTAAAATATTTCTTGAAGTAGAAGATATCTTCCCTCGAGCGGCAAAAATGGATAACAAAGCTTCTTGGATATGATTATGAAATAACTTATAAAAAGGGGAAAGAGAATATTATTGTAGATGTGCTTTCGTGGATACCCGAGCAAGTTGAATTTTCGGTTGTTTCACTTCCAACCAACGACTTTCTTGAGGATATTAAGATGGAATGGCAGGAAGATTCGGAGACTAGTAAGATCATAAACAAAAAAAAAAACTGGAGGAAGCACCAAGCTCCGTGGCTCATTACAATTGGAACTCAAAAGAATTACGTTATAAGGGCTCTAAATTGAAAAGGAGTACGACGTATCACCCACAAACTAACACCTAGACGAAGGTGGTAAACAAGTGCTTGGAGACAGCCCAAAGCCACCCACCAAATATGACTACCTAAGGAGAACTCTATACCCAATCGAGTGCCATTATTGATCGACGGATCGTGACTCGACAACGATGACCCACTACTGAAATGCTAATACAATGGGCGAACTTACCAGCAGAAGGTGCCACTTGGGAGAACTATAACGATTTGAAGATCAAATTTCCAGAATTCATAGATTGTCAGCCTCAAGGACAAGGCTAATTTGAAGAGGGTGGGTCTGTTAGTACTCTAGCTAGGAGAGTCCTAATTGAGAGGGGCATTCATGTAAAACCTACCTAAGCCAACCCTTATTAAAGAGATGAAGAGGCTGGCTAGGGTTTGAAGGTTATTTCTTAGAGAAGAATTAGGAGTTGTAAAGGAATAAGAGTCTTGAGTATGAGTCTTGAGTAGGAACTATGATGATTCACAATGTATGAAATTTTAATATATTACATTGATCGAAATTGTTTTACTTGAATTTAAGGGTTATGATTCTTTTTGAATTCAAGTTTGCCTTATCTTAATATGACATATAAATAGAGGGAGTTAAGGTTAACTCTGTCATCAATTGTTTGACATCATTAAAATGGGGGAGATTATTGAATCTCAGATTTTGATGATGAAATCAATTGATGAATTAATGATCTAATTCATGTGTTAAGATAAGTGATGTAGGACTAACTATGATCGTGAGATAAGCAAAATGATTAAAGAAGAATACAATGTTGGGCTGGAGTAAATGATTGGGCATCGGGCCAAATGAATCGGGTGATATACCAAAGGATTAGACGATGCAATGAAAGCTCACCGAAAGTTTGTCGAAAGCTCGTCGGAAGTTCGCTGGAAGTTCACCGAGAGTTCAGTTGAACAATTGACATATCGGACAACTTAGATTCCTTGTATCATAAATTGTTTTAGCCTTAACTATCGTAGTTAGGACTTTAATTTGAGTTAGTTTTGGGAGAAATTCTACTAACTCAATTAGGGGCCAATTGGGCCCTAAACAGAGCTGAATTGTGTTGATTGGATGGCCCATTCAGTCACTTAGAGTCACGTCATGCGTTGGCGCTGCCCAAACTAGGCAATGGAACCGCTTGAGGCTCAACCTCCCAGATGGTTTGGGTAGTGGTATCGCCCAGACTAGGCGGTGGTACCATCGGTAGTTAATGCTGCCAAGTGATGGTACCGTCCTATCAAGTGGTGGTACCGCTAGAGCTCGGTCTTGAGGCTCTATCAAGTAGTGGTACAGCCTAGTCTAAGCGGTAGTACCACCCAGTGTCAGTTTGTAGGTGATAGTACCACCCAGTACTAGCGGTGGTGCTGTCGTACCCCGGAAACCCGGGCTGAGACACTTTTTAGCTCTATTTTTGAAGCCATTGGAGCCTATAAATACCCCACTCTTTCCTGCATGAAAAAGCACAAAAAGTTTAAACAAAAGTCTTGAGATTTTGATTATAAAAGTATTGAAGTGCTAAGTATCCTCCTCCTCCTTCTTTAGTTTTGTGATCAATCTAAGAGAGGCGTGAGTCTTATAAAAGGTTATCTCTTAAACCTGTAAAAAGGAGAAAGTGTTGTAAGAGGGTAATTAGTCTTTGCCCATTGAAGGAAGACTAGTGGACAACGGTGGCCTCAATGAAGGAGAAATCAGGAGTGGACATAGGTCACGATGATCGAACCACTATTACTATTTTTTTTTACCTTAATTGCTTATTACTCTTATTCTAAGTCAAGCACACTTTCAATATTTTTTCCTATATGTTTTTATCTAGCCAAAAGTTTCAAATTGATTTAATTTTTATGATAGTACTAATTTACCCCCCCTCCTAGTGTCATTCACAATTCTAACACTAACAACCTCGAAGACTGGGCTCTGGCGATACCACTGCCCAAACACTGCATGGGAGATCGAGCCTCAAGCGGTTCCACCGCTAGCCCTGGTGGTGCCACCGCTTGACGTGGCTCCAGGTCATTGAATGGGCCAAACAATAAGCCCAATTTAGCCCTAATTAAGGCCCAATTGGCCCCTATTTGAGTTAGTGAGATTACTCCCAAAACTAACTCAAATTAAGACCTAGTTACGATAATTAAGACTTAAACAATTATAATACAAGTAATATCAATTGTTTGGTATGTCGTTTGTTCATCCAAACTCTCGATGAACTTTTAGTGCATCATCCGAACCTTCGATATATCGTCCGATCTATCAGCATGTTGATTCCTGCAACATCTTATCTTGACACAACGTTCGATTCTTCTAACCCGATGTCCAATCTTTGACTCTGACCCAACATCTAATTCTTCTACTTTAATTGTTTTGCCTTTTCATGCTCGTAGTTAGTCCTGCATCACTTTTCTCAAAACATGGATTAGATCATAAATTCATCAATTGATTTCATCATCAAAATCTGAGATTTAATGAAAACATTATTTGAAAAAATAATATTCTCAAATCCGGCTAGTTGCTCAACATAAACTTCTTCGAAAATAAAGTCATGAAGAAAAGTACTTTTGACATCCATTTGAAATAACTTAAAATTATTACAATATACATAGGTAAGGAATATCCTTATGGCTTCAAATCTGACCATAAGAGCGAAGGTTTCTTCATAGTCGATACATTCTTCTTGGACAAAACCTTTGGCCACTAATCTAGCCTTTTTTCAAAGCATGATATCAAATTCATCTTGCTTATTCCTAAAACCCATTTAGTGTCAATTATAAGATGATTACTAGGTCTAGGAATAAGCTTCTACATCTTTTTTTTTTCAAATTGATTTAACTCTTCATGTATTGCAAAAACTAATGGGTGATCTTTTAGAGCATCGTCATGTATTTAGGTTCAATTTGTGATAAAAAGGCAGCATTACCACAAAAAATTTTAAATGAGGAGTAATTTTGAACACCTTTTGATGTATCTCCAATAATTAGCTCCTTAGGATGAGCATCTACATACTTTCATTCTTTGGGTAAGAATTCTTTGGAAGTAGATGCATCCAAGTTGCTTAGGAGAAAAGAATTATCATTCAAATTCAAAAAATCAAAATCAAAATCATCATCAAACTCATTTTTCTTAAATTCGGGAGACTAATTAAAAATAATATGGATAGATTCCTCAATAATCAAAGTTTTTTTATGGAAAACTTAATAAGCTTTAGAAATAGAGGAATATCCAAGAAAAATATCTTCATCAGATTTTAAATCAAATTTTCTTAAGGCATTCTTTTCATTTAAAATAAAATATTTATAACCAAAAAATTTAAAATATAAAATATTAGGTTTTTTTATTATTCCATAATTCATAAGGAGTTTTAGATAATAGTGGTCTTACAAGAACCTTGTTCATGACATAGCATGTTATGTTAATGGCTTCGGTCCAAAAATATTTGGGTAAGCTATGTTCATTAAGCATGGTTCTTGCCATCTCTTGTAAACTCCTATTTTTTCTCTCAACAACTCTATTTTTTTGTGGATTTCTTGAAGTAGAGAAATTATGATCATACCCATTTGAATCACAAAAATCTAAAAAAATAATAGTTTTTAAATTCACCACCATTATCACTACAAATAGAGGAAATCATAAAACCTTTTTTTATTTTGAACTTGTTTGTAAAATTTTAAAAAAATTTTAAAGTAATCACTTTTATATGCTAAGAGGTATATCCAAGTATATCTACTATAATCATCAACAATCACAAAAGCATATTTATTATCTCCTAGACTTGTGATATCAATTGGTTCAAATAAATCCATATGAATTAATTGTAGTAGTCTAGAGGTAATTACTTGATTTTTAGATTTAAAGCTACCCTTTATTTGTTTACCTAGTTGGCATACATCATAAACTTTATCTTTGACAAATTTAATTCTACATATACCTCTTACAAGTTCTTTAGATATAATTTATAAAATTAATTTCATACTTGCATAACCTAATCTCCTATGCCAAAGCCATGCATCATCGTTTAAAATCAAAAAATAAGTTTCATTACAAAAATCATCAAAATCAATAGTATCTATATTATTAGTCCTTAAGGCAATCATAGATCTATTTTTGTTTTGTCTCTCTATAATACAAGCATTAGATTCAAATTTAATGTTATATCCCTTATCACACAATTGACTAATGTTTAATAAGTTATGTTTTAAATTATCTACTAAGAAAACATCTTTAATCAAGAGGTTTGATTTATTACTTATATTTTCTTTACTAATAATTTTTTTCTTTATTATCATCTTTGAAGGTGACATATCCTTCGTATTGGCTAGTGAGCTTAGAAAAATATATTGGATCTCTAGTCATATGCCTTGAGTATCCACTATCAAGATACCATCTCTTGCTCCTAGCTTTTGATTGTAGACATATCTATAAGAAAGGGGGGGTACCCATTTAATTTTGGGTCTCTTATAACTAGATTTACCTATCTTAACTATTGGTATTAAGTTATTTATGGTTCCTTTAGGAACCCAAACTAATTTATCTGAGCTATATTTTTTGTTTAAATATTTATCGGTATAATGACCACATCTACCACAAAAATTATATTTAATTTTATGAAAAAAATACAACATGGGTCCTTTAACAAATATAATTGGATTTTGTTGAGTGTTATTACTCACAAAGTCATTTCCTTCCTTTCTATGTACATGACCTTTGTTAGCAAGAATCATGTTTAATGATTTATTTTAATTTTAATTTTTTTAATATTTGTTATAATAATATATTTTTATTTTTGACTAAGTCTAACTCTTCATATTTAGTACAAGAGGTTAACATGCAATTGTTATGCTCATTTTTTATTTTTTTTGAAATTTATTAGAGAGATAAATGTGATCCTTTGTTAGCAATTTATATTTCTTACTAACTAATTTAAATTCATCATATAAATCATGAAATGTATTAAGTAATTCATCATAAGCTAAAGGGGTTTTGGTTGAGTCACATATCTCATTGTTGAGAGTCATCAAAGTGTAGTTCACCACCTCATCTTCATTGGTTTGCTCTTCATCTTCTAATGCACTTGATTCATCTCAAGTTGCCTTGAGTGCTTTCTTCTTCTTTTATGCTAGCATCTTCTTCTTTAGTTGTGGACACTCACTTTTGAAGTACCTTGGGTTCTTGCATTTACAGCAGATGATTGTGTCCTTTTTGAGTTCATTTTTGGTTTTAGAGTCTCATTTTATAAGATTTCTTTTGTTCCGTTTTATGAATTTTTAATTTTCTTTGTGAGGAGTGTCAAGTTATCATCATCACTTGAGTTTTCACTCAAGTGGTCTTCTTTAGCTTTAAGTGTCATATCTTTTCTGTTCCTTGAAAAGTTATTCTTATATTCATCATGTGCCTTGTAAGTCATTTCATAGATCATTAATTATCCTATGAGTTTTTCGAAAGAAAAATAGTTCAAATCCTTTACGTCTTGAATAGGAATTACCTTTGGATCCCAATTTTCTAAAAGAGATAATAAAATTTTATTAACAAATTCAAGATTAGTATAACTTTTACCAAGAGCTTTCAAACCATTGATAACATCCGTAAAACAAGTGTACATGTCTCTAATGGTTTTCACTTAGCTTCATTCTAAATAATTCATAACTATGCACCAAGAGATTAATCTTAGATTCTTTAACTCTACTTGTGCTTTCATATATAACTTCAAGTGTGTGTTCAATATCATGTGTAGTTTCACATATAAAAATATAATTAAACTTATTCTTATCTAAAGCACAAAATAAAGCGTTCATAGCTTTAGCATTTAAAGAAAATGATTTTTTCTCTATATCATTCTATTCATTCATAGGTCTAGAGGATTTTTAAAAACCACATTCGATAATATTTCATAAATCAAAGTCCATAAAAAAAAAAAATCCACATTGCCTATCTTGAGGTTCATCTTGCCTTTGGCTAATCTCCTAGATCTTGCTAGAAATTAGAGTTAGGACTATAAAGGCACTAATCTTGAGGTTCATCTTGTGAATTAGTACTTTTGAGAAATTATGATTTAAAAATTCATTCAATAAAATCGATATCGAAAATGTGTTTGACTTAGAATATGAGTAAGTGTAATAAGTAATTAAATCATAAAGCAATAGCAATGAAGAGCATAAAAGGAAATGTACATCAAATTTATAGTGGTTCAGTCATCGTGACCTATATCCACTCCCAATTACTCCTCCGTCGAGGCCACTAACTTTCACTAACGATCTTCTTTTAATATGTGAAGATCAACCACCCATGTTACAACTCTTTCCTCCTTTTCACTGGTTTAGGAAAGAACCTTTACAACTATTTTTACAAGTAGTCCTCACAACTCCCTTAGAATAACTTCGAAGACTAAGGAAGGAACTCAAGACTTTTAACAAAGTTTGCATACTTAGAATCATAAGTTTTTCATGCTCTTTTCTTGTTACCTCAAGCAAGAATGAGTGGAGTATTTATAGGCCCCAAATGGCTTAAAAAATGGATCCAAAACATCTCATCCTCGGGTTTTCGAGGTACTAGCAGTATTACCGCTAGTGTTGGGCTGTATCACCACTTGTAGTACTAAACACTAGTGGTACCACTGCCAATTTGAGCAGTACCACTGCCTAACATAGTCTCAAAGACTATGTTCTAATGGTACCACTGTTGGTCTAGGCAATACCACCACCTGACAGTAGCGGTACCGCCGCTAGGTCTTTCGGGAACATGCACTTCGTACATTTCAGCTCATAGGCAATGCCATTGTTAGTCCTGTATCACTTTTCTTAAATGTTGATTAGATCATAAACTCATAAATTGATTTTATTATCAAAATCTGAAATTTAACATATAATTTATAATCAAATAGATCTCAGTATCCATCCTTTAGTAACCTCTGGATTCTTCCTTCGTGGATATGAGCCAACCTATAATATCATAGGTATATATTGTTCACCTCATCTTGCTTCATTTTATACACACTTACATTTATACATATGGAGCATCATTTAATATAAATAAATTATTATTTAATATTCCTCTACCGATGATCTCATCATCTAAGATCAATGAACAATCATTATTCTTAAAAACTAATCTATATTCTTTATTTGTTAAATAAAAAATAAAAATAATATTTTTGATAACTGAAGGAACAAAATAGCAAGCATCTAATGCTAAAAGAGCTCCACCAAGCAATTGTGGGGTGACCTTGCCAACGACAACAACAGCAACCTTTGCACCGTTATGCATCATGAGGTCCACCTTGTCTCTCACCAATCTCCTAGGCCTTACTAGAACTTGCAATGAATTATAAATATGAGATACACTACTAGTATCTAATACCCATGCACTATCATAATTTTCTAACAAATAGAGATTAATCATGGATGTACTTGAAGTTTTTGTTTCACCTTCTTTGTAAGGTACTATTTACAATTTCTCTTCTAGTGCCCGTCTTTGCTGTAGTGGGAGCACTGGCCTTCATTCTTTATTAGGTCCTTCTTAGCAACCTTTGCTTTGTGTCATTTGCCTTTGCCCTTACCCTTCTTAAGGGACTTATCTGCCTTCCTTTTCTTTTTTATCTCATTAGTATAAAGAACTGACTTCTTTTTCTTGATGGTGCTATCTGGCTCTCTCAACATATTAAGGAGCTTAGGGAGAGTCACCTCAAGCTTATTCATGTTAAAATTCATAATAAACTATGAAAAGGAATCTAGGAGGGACTGAAGTATAAGATCCACACATAGGTTATCCTCTAGGACTATCCTTACACCTGTGAGCTTTTTAAGCCACTTAATTATCTTAAGAACATAGTTCTGAACGATGTCCTCTTAGTGACCCTTGGGTGGAAGAGGCTCTTGGATATCTCATATCATTGAGTCCTTCCCTGTTCTTCAAACAATTTACAAAGATGACGGAGAATAGATCTGACATCAATTTTTTCATATTGTCTCTATAACTCGGGAGTCATAGAACCCAACATGTGATATTAAGCAAGAGTGAAATCGTCTATGTACTTCATGTTAGGAATAAGTTAGCAATAAGAGATGAGGGGGTGAATTAGTGCAACGGATAAAATTACGTTAGTTCAAAAAATCTTCGTATGATAAAAACTAATTTAAAAAAAAATATTTCATAAATATATTAACTTGAAAGAGAATGGGAGCATTGTGAAAGCAATAAGGAAGTATGGCAGTTTGCAATAAATGTAAATAACAAAGCATAAATGTAAACCAGATTTTATAGTGGTTCGGTCATCGTAACCTACATCCACTCTGTCGATTCCTCTTCCGTCCAAGCTACCGATATCCACTAATGATCTTCCTTTAATGGGTGAAGATCAACTACCATTACAACTCGATTCTCCTTTTGACAGGTTCAGGAGAGAACATTTATAACCCCCCTTCACTCCTCTTTTAAGCAAGACTAACACTTTAGAGTTTGAGGAGTTCACACAAGATTACAACAGCATTTTCTTTTATTTTTTCTCTCAGTTGTGTGTAAGTTATCCAAGGATGAGAGGGGGATTTATAGGCCTCAAATGGATTCAAACTTGGAACCTAAAAAGATCTCATCCTGGGTTTCTTAGGTCCTGGCAGTACCACCGCCTGCAGCACTAACATTGGGCGGTTCCACCACTTGGGAGACTATGTCTGGCATGTCATTGGTTCATCAACGCTTCGTCCAATTCTTCGGCGCATCGTCATCTCTTATGGCCTATTGCCCATTCGGCCAGTTGACCTCTACAACTCCAATTTCCTTAGCACAATTTTCGCTCTTCTTTGCATGATGCCCAAACCCATGGCTCAAAGTGTTCTGTTGATACGTCGACCGATCCTTCGGCTCGACGTCTAATCTTCTAACATATTCCATTCTTGCCCAACATGATTCTTCCTGTCTTAATTATCTCTCCCTGATCGAAGCTTCCTACATCACTCAAAATGCACATTAGATAAACACTATCAATTAGTTTCATTATCAAAATTCGAGATTCAACAATCTCCCCCTTTTTGATGATGACAACCAATTGATAACAGAGCTTAAACAAACTCTCGGAGTTTAAACAAACTCCCCCTATCAATATGTCATATTGATAGAACCTTGAATTCAAGTTGAATTCAAGTCAAAGCAATATTTCATCATGAATATTTGCAACACATTATATGCATATCCTCAACATAACTTCTCCCCCTTTATCATCAACAAAAAGGAAAAGTGCAACTATACAAGCTTTTGATATAAAATTTCAAATCATTGCATAATTTCAAGTTTTTGAAACATCATATATCATCGTATAATTTCATCATTGCATATATCATTATGCAAGCTAGCAAGTTTTTGATATGAAAGTTAGCAAATTTTTGCATATTTTCAAATGTGATGTTGAAGATAGCAAGTTCTTTCTTCTCTTTTGAGAAGTGCAATTTTTGCTTCCTTTGCAATGTTCAAGCTAGCAATTCTAATAAGTTTTTCATCATACAAGCTAGCAAAATTTTTTTACATCATTTTAGAAAATATGAGCTAGCAATATTTGAGATGTTCAAGAAAGCAACTTTTGCTTCTTGAAATATGCAAGTTAATAATCTTTGCTTCTCTTTTGAGATGAGCAAGCTAGTATTTTTTTGCATCTTTTTGAAATATGCAAGCAAGCAAATTTTCTCTCCCCCTTTGTCATTGTCAAAAAGAAGGAAAGAATATAATTTTATAATTTTTTTCCCTTTACAATAATTTTTAAATTTTGACAAATGTAAAGTATCAATCTTATTTCAATATGTTTGTACATCAGTATAGTTTCAAATTAAAACATGCACAATTTCAAAACCTTACATATCATCCTTACTTTATGCATGATACTAAAAATAATCAATCATCACTATAGGCATATCATATATGATACTCAAGCATTCATGATACATTATTTTAGAAACAAATCATAGTATTGCATGCACTATTCCAAATCATAAATATTTCAAATCATGTTGGTATCAAAATGTCAAATTACATAACATCCTATCATGCATGATCATAACTTATCATGAGTATTTCATGCATAATTTCATTTCATACATTCATTTCATCACATGAAGAATATCAATAAAAATTAATTGGGTCATTAGATATATACTAAATGAATACAAGGGAGTATCATAAATAAATCATGGCATGAAAGATATGATCATGTGAATACTAAAAGTCATGATTCATATAGTAAATCTCCTCTTTAAATACCAAGAAAAAATCGTAGGAGTACGAAGAAGAGATCTTGATTAAGAAAAAATCTCAAGTAATTCCAAGAAATCAAGATCATGATTTGAATAAAACTCATTCAAATTCAAATCATTAAATCATCAAGATCATTTTTAAGAGATTCATAAAATAACATAAATACATTCATTGATCTCCCTTTTTGAAAAATCGATAAATTAGGGATTGAGAAATTCTTTAAGAAAAATGTTTTCCTTCCCCCTTTTTGTTTCATTTATTTCACACAAGCATACCCAAGTTTTTTATGCCAAGTCAAAGCATGCATCATCATTTAAGATCAAAAAATAAATTTCATCATCATGACCAAAAAAAGTATAACACATTAAACATAAGGCTTCTTTAAACAAGTGATTTGATTCATCAATTTAATTTCAATGATAATATATTTTTCTTTTTATGTGTTTCATTTTGTGTGATTAATTTCATATAAGTGTACTCAAGTTTTTTCCGTATGAAAATGATTCATCATGTTTAAAATAAAAAAAACAACTTTAATTGTGACAAAGATCAATAAGCCATGAATCACAAAAACAATCATCACGTCCAACATCAAAATCTCATGCATAGTATAAAATCATCAAGCATGGTACCAAAACTTTTAATATTTTTATTATGCATCATTAAAATTGATTTCATCAAGTATAAAGCATTTTCAATCAAAATAAAAAATCATCAATTTAGATACACATTATTTTTTCTTAAAAAAGGATTAATCATTAGATTTAAATCTAACATTTTGTTCCTTTATCATAAAACATGCAATTGTCATGATCATTACTTTCAAAATAGTTAGAAAAAAAAGCATGAGATATATTTTTTATTTACTAACTAATTTAAAAATAACTCATGAAAAAGCGTTAAGTAATTTCGAAATAAGGCAAAAGGGTTTTGGTTACCTCATCGTAGAAAGTCGTTAAGGTGTAGTTTGCCACCTCGCCTTTGTTAGTTTGTTTTTCAGCTTCAGTTGAACTCGATTCATTCCAAGCCACCTTGAGTGCTCTCTTCTTCTTTGGCAATCTTTTTTTAAGTTCATTTTTATTTAATGAATCTTTTAAATTTTATAGTGAGAAGTTCGAGTTCATCATCACTTGAGCTTTCGCTCGAGTAGTCTTCATTTGTTCTAAGTGTCAAATCCTTCCTGTTCTTTGGAAGGTTATTCTCATTTTTATTTTGTCTTATATAACTCATTTCATAGGTCACTAAAGACCCGATAAGTTCTTCAAGAGGGTAAGTATTCAAATCCTTAGCCTCATGAATGGCTATTACTTTAGAATCCCAAGTTTTAGAAAGAGATCACAAAACTTTATTAACAAGTTCAAGATTCGAAAAACATTTGCCAAGAGCTCTTAAGCCATTGACGACATCCATAAAACAGGTGTACATATCAATAATGGTTTCGCATGGCTTCATTCGAAATAGTTCAAAATCATGCATCAAAAGATTTATCTTAGAATCCTTTACTCTACTAGTGCATTCGTGTATGATTTCAAGTGTATGCCAAATATCGAAAGCTGTTTCGCAAGTAGAAACCTGATTGAATTCATTTTGTCTAAGGCGCAAAATAGAGCATTCATAGCTCTAGCATTTAAAGAAAAAAATTTCTTCTCCAAATCATTTCATTCATTCATTGGAGTAGAAGACTTTTGAAATCCATTTTCAATGATATTCCATAAGTTTAAATCCATAGAAAGCAAGAAAACTCTCATTCGAGTTTTCTAATAAGTATAGTCCATCCCATTGAATATAGGGGGATGAACGATAGTAAATCTCTCTTGAAATCCAAAAAGAGCCATTTCTCTTGGGTGTTCAACCAAATGAGAAATAACGTGACTTTGATACCAACTATTAGGAACAAGTCGGCACTAAGAGGGGGATGAATTAGTGCAGTGGATAAAATTACATTGGTTCGAAAAATCTTCGTATGATAAAAACTAATTTCGACGAAAATCATTTCATAAAGATATTAAATTGAAAGAGTATGGGAGCATAGTGAAAGTAATAAGGAAGTATGGTAGTTTGCAATAAATATAAATAACAAAGCATAAATGCAAACCAGATTTTATAGTGGTTCGGTCGTCGTGACCTACATCCACTCTACCGATTCCTCTTCCGTCGAGGCCACTGGTATCCACTAATAATCTTCCTTCAATGGGTGAAAATCAACTACCCGTATAACTCGATTCTCCTTTTGACAGGTTCAGAAGAGAGCATTTATAACCCCCCTTCACTCCTCTCTTAAGCAAGACTAACACTTTAGAGTTTGAGGAGTTCACACAAGATTACAATATTGTTTTCTTTTCTTTTTGCTCTCAGTTGTGTGTAAGTTAACCAGGGATGAGAGAGGTTTTTATACGCCTCAAGTAAATTCAAACTTGGAGCCTAAAAAGATCTCATCCCAGGTTTCCCAAGTCATGGTAGTACCATCATTTGCAGCACTAACACTGGGCGGTACCACCGCCCAGTCTAGCGATATCACCGCTTGGGAGACTATGTTTGGGTGCTACCACTGCCCACACTAGTGGTAACACTGCCTGATAGTCTTGGAGACTGAGTCTATGCGGTACCACCGCCTAGACCGACGGTACTACCGCCTAACACAATCTCGGAGACTGTGTCATGACGGTTCCACCTGTTGGGTCACTATTTGGGCCTTTCACTTGGCCCAACATAGCCTAACCTTGGGCCCAACTAGCCCCTAATTGAGTTGTCCCAATTCAAACCCAATTATGTGCTAATACGAATTTTAAGAGATACACTAAGCTACATAAGTCTGGTAAGTCTAAGTTTCTTTCGGCGATCTTCCAACGAACTTCCGACAATCTCTCGGCAATGTTCGAGTGGACTCCTAGTAAGCTCCTGGACTTCACAACAATCTTCTTGGTGAGTTTCAACGAGCTTCTCTGGCAAGCTCTTCGACTTATCGGTCAATTCTAACAGAACTTCCGATGAATGTTTGGACTTCCGACAAACTCTCGAACTCCCAACGAAATCTCATTCTTGACTCCAGGACTTTATTTTGCTTTATGTCTTGATCATTATCATAGTTAATCCTGCACATTTAAAACCTACTTCGATTTAGACAATTATTACAAGGCTTAAATCAAATGTTGTTTGGCATGTCATTGGTTCATCGACGCATCATCCGATTCTTCAGCGCATCGTCCTCTCTTATAGCCTATTGCCCAATCGGCCAGTTGACCTCCGCAACTCCGATTTTCTTAGCATAATTTCTACTCTTTTTGGCCTGATGCCCAAACCCATAACTCAAAGCCTTTTACCGATACGTCAACCGATCCTCTGGCTCGACGTCCAATCTTCTGACATGTTTCATTCTAGCCCAACATGATTCTTATTGCCTTAATTGTCTCTCCCTGATTGAAGCTTCCTGTGTCACTCAAAACGCATATTAGATAAACACTATCAATTGGTTTCATTATCAAAATCCGAGATTCAATATTTCACGTAGTGAGTGATCTCATCCTTACTTGCCCCTTCCTTAGGCATGGGCATCACTATGTTCAGAACATATGTGATTTTCTCCATCATGAGAATGACTCTCAGGTTGCCAAGCCAATCCATGTAGTTTAGACTAGTGAGGCAATTGACATTAAATATGCTACATAAAGGATCTGAAAGCAATATTTTCTAAAAAATAAAGATGCAACAGAAAAATAAATAATATGTAGATTTTAGATTTTGCAAAACAATTAAGATATGGACTTTTGTTTTAATCTAAACCCACTATTTTCTTGTGAAATACACTACTCCCTCTAATATGTGAATCAGAAATCTCTCACTGATTTCAAATGGGGATCGAGATCCAATTGACATCTTAGTATGACCTCGAAGGATTTGACTAATTATACTGAGCCTAAATGGCAGGTAACTCGTGCCAACAACTCCCTATGATTTTCATCCTATTTGGCCTCTAAACCATCATGATCCTCGGTTAAGTTAGCACTATTATTTACATGATAAGTCTAATTCAATGATATAACATTGAGGGACTCGACCAAGGATACCATATCCTCAGGTCATTAGTGATATCTATATATCATAGGCAAGATTTCAAATCTCAAAATAGGTGAGCCTCGAGGGACTCGACCAACTTAGCCTATGTCGAAAATTGATATCCACTTATAATAATAGAAGGCCATGTGAGTTAATCTAATTACCTCATGTTTACCGACTTAATATTATTTTAAAAAGATTTTTCTAATTTAATTCGGTCTCATAGTTAAATATATCACATCATACACATATATTTACATCATATGTAAATATATATATATATATACCTAGTAGGTGTAGAAATATATATCACATATATAAACATACATCCACACCAAATGATCATAGATCAAAACCTAAAGTAATTAGGTCCTAAGCTAAAGGATTGATCACGAACAAAAAAATCTAAGTGTGTCTTAGCACAACTCTATAGCCAGTGATTATTCATCTCATCCTCATCGGTCCTACCAGCACCTCAACGTATCTCCATGCCTGACAATCATCCATCTCATCCTCCTAGGTTCTACTGGTACCTCCATACTCTTATCACTCCTCATGCAAGTACAACTTAATTACGGGCACACAAGCTCACAAATGTATATATCGTATATATAAGAAGCCTTGATCTCATCAAAGGGAGATATAATACCGAGAGAGATAGAAATACACACCAAATTTAGTAAGAGAAAGAGAGAGGGAGGCTCATAGGTCCCAATAATAATAATCACATACACACATTACATCATCACACATGACCCATGATCATCTGTCCACATCATACATTGCATATACATAAACATATAGGACTATTAGATAATAATTAATTATATAGTTTAACTTTTAAATTATTTGGAACTCTTGTCAAAACCTCATGGCATGTTGTTCGTTACGACCAAGAAACCCTTACCGCTAGGGTTGCCCCTATGGCTAGGAGTCCTTGGTCGTAAGGCTGCTTTGGGTGGCTAGGAAACCCTAGCTGCTAAGGTTACCCTTGCGGCTAGAACCTGTTAGGATCAAGAGCGCACTAAGAGGAGGGGGGGGGGGGGGGGGGGGGGGGAGGGGGGAGGGGGTGAATTAGTGCAGCAGAAAACTTTCGCTATTCCAAAAACCTTATTTTGATTAAAGTCGATTCAATGAGAATGATTTTAACTCAATCCGTTTCAGAAGGAATTTGAACTTGAAACCTTAAGTGAAAATGCAAAAGAAGACTAAGGTGATTTACAGCAATGTAAGTTACACAAATAAAAAACGTCGATTTCGTAAAGTCTTCATACTATTAAAGCCGAACTCGAAAGATGTTTATGTCAAAGCGTATGTAGACGTAGTTAAAGTACAATAAGGAGGAGAGGTAGTTTACTATAAAAGAAAGTTGCTCAAAGTAAATGCAAACCAAGTTTTAGAGTAGTTCAGTCAAACGTGACATACATCCACTTTCGGCTTCCTCCTCCGACGAGGTCACCAGCGTCCACTAGAGGCCTTCCTTTAATAGGCGAAGGCCAACCATGCTTTACAGCTTTTCTCCTTTTGTCGGGCTTAGGAGACAACCTTTACAAGTTTCTTTCCTTTCTTGAATGATCTTAACACTTAAAAAGGAGGAGAACTCTAGCTTTTACAACACTTTAAGGCCTCAAAGTCTCAAGAGTATTTCAAGATTTTGTTCCCTTTCATGCAGGAAAGGGTGGGGTTTTTATAGGCCCCGATGAGTTCAAAGATGGAGCCTAAAAGTGTCCAATTCTAGATTTTTAGGGTTCTGGTGGTACCACCGCCATTATTGGGCGGTACTACCACATAGTATGTGTGGTACCACCACCTAACAAGGGCGGTACCACCACTGGCAGTAATAATTACTGGCTATACTACCGCCTGACAGGGGTGGTACCATCGCCCAAAATTCCTGGGAGACTGAGTCTCCTAGGCGGTGCCACCGTCGGCCAAGAATTCAGAGTCCGAATGGGCTGCTCCATTCAGCCCAATTAAGGCCTGTTAAGGGTCCAATTGGCCCCTAATTAATTTAGTGGGATTACCTCCCAATCCTAACTTAATCTATACTCTAACTATGATAATTAAGATATGATTACTATAATTTATGTTCCGGTGTGTCAATCGCTTCTTCCGGCGAGCTTCCGGCGTACTTCCGGTGAACATCTAACGAACTCTCGGTGATGCTCCGGCGGACTCCCGGCAAGCTCCTGGACTTCACGATGATCTTCTTAGCGAGTTCCGATGAATTTCTATGACAAGCTCCTAGACTTCTCGGTTGGTTCCCATAGAACTTCCGACGAACGTCCGGACTTCCGACGAACTCTCGAACTCCCAACGTGATCTTGATCTTGACTTCGGCATAACACCTGCTACATGTCTTATTGCCATCATAGTTAATCCTGCACACTTTTCTCAACATATAGATTAGATCAACAAATGACAATTGACTTCATCATCAAAATTTGAAATTCAACAATCTCCCCCTTTTTGATGATAATAATCAATTGATGACGGAGTTTACTTTAACTCCCCCTATCTATATGCCATACTTGAGAAAAGTCATTCTTGAATTCAAAGCCTTTGAATTCAAGAGACATATTGATAAGTTAAATTCATTTAAACTTATCAATACACACATTATGATTCCTATCATGATGTAACATTCTGAAAATGATGTCAAGGCATGACATCCATTTTCAAGTCTTGATATTTCAAATATGAAGGATAACAATTATAGCAATTCATTCTATGGTAAGATATCAATTTGTAAAATTACAAGTTAAGCTCTAGATATTTTATCATAATGAAGAAAAGTTAACATCGAAATATTTCAAGTGTAAAATTGCATACATTTATCATCAATTTACCACATTTTGGTATAATTTCTCCCCCTTTGTCATCAACAAAAAGGAGAGCGATTCTGCATTATATGCAAGTGTGGTAAAAATTCATGTCATATTTCAACTTGTAAAGAAGTTCATACCAATTATATTTCATGCATTTATGACATGTTATCATTCAAAAGTTCTCAACATTAAGGAGATAGCATTCATTATTTCTTCCCTTTTATTTATCATCAAAGCTTTGCATGAAGGAGGAAGGTAAGGAGGAAAAACCATTGAGAACCAACTTTGAATGAAGTTAAAAATGATAAGAGAGTTTAATTAAATCATGTTTCATTTTTCACAAGAATCAAGATATTCATGTGAAATTAAATCCTTGCAAGTATTCATCTCAATAAAAAAAAATTCTTCCTTCATAAAGAAGGAATTCATGTGAAAGAATCATTATATTAAATTCATTTCTCAATTTAAAAATTCACAAGAGATAAATCCATGAGAGATATATTTGTCAATTTCCATGTATCAAAAGTCATTAAATGATGGAGCATGGATATGAAATAAACTTGATATGGCATAGACTTAAGAAAGCTCCATTCAAAAAATACATTAAGTGAAAGATAGTCCGGAAAGAAAATATGCATCAAATTCATGCATTTATAAAGTGTTTTGTTATAGCTTTTCATCACTACTTGCATGAGGCAAAATCATTAGTGCTTTGTAGTACTCATAGATTAAGAATCCAATGTATGATTAAAAATTCTTAATATTCAATCATAATTATGAATGTAAACATGATATTGCATCAATGTATGATAACATGCTCATAATCATATAAACTATTAGCATCAAGACACAAAATTTTTTATTTCAAAGTAAACATGTTATTGAAGCACAAAACCTTATCATCTTGTTAAAATTCGTATCATAAAATTTAAGTGATTGATCAAAGAATCAAGAAAAGTCCGAAAATAAAATTTAACAAATTCATTCATTCGGACATATTAACATTCCTAATTCTCTTCTAATAAAATCAAATTGTTCTTCACTTAAAGGCTTTGTAAAAATATCGGCTAATTGATGTTTTGTATCAATAAATTCTAGGATTACATCATGATTAGTGACATGATCTCGTATAAAGTGATGTCTAATGTCAATATGTTTTGTTCTAGAGTGTTGAATGTGATTCTTTGTTAAACATATTACACTTGTGTTATCACATTTTATGGGAATATTTTTAGGATGAATCTTATAATCCTCTAAAGTGTTTTTCATCCACATAACTTGTGTACAGTATGCACTAGCTGCAATGTACTCGGCTTCAATTGTAGATAGTGCAACCGAATTTTGTTTCTTTGAAGTCCAAGAAACAAGTGCGTGTCCTAAAAATTGACATGCTCCTGAAGTACTTTTTCTATCTAATCTACATCTAGCAAAATCCGCATCAGCATAAGCAATTAGCTCAAAGTTTTTGAATTTTGGATACCATAATCCTAGATTTGTGGTTCATTTAAGATATCTAAGTATTCTCTTAACTGCTTTAAGATGAGATATTTTATGATTAGATTGAAACCTAGCACAAAGTCCTACACTAAACATGATATCCGGTCTAATTGCATTGAGGTAAAGTAAGCTTCCTATCATACCCCTATAAGCTTTTTGATCAAAGCTTTCTCCACTTTCATCAATTTCTAACTTAGTGGAGGTGCTCATAGGAGTCTTGATAGCCTTTGAGCTATCCATATTAGACCTTTTTAGCAAATCTAAGACATATTTTGTTTGATTAAGAAATGTATCATTACTTAGTTGTTTGATTTGTAAGCCCAAAAAGAAGATTAATTCCCTCATTAAACTCATTTCAAATTCAAGACTTATACTTTTAGCAAATGATTCACAAAGAGATTCATTCGTAGAAACGAAAATGATATCATCAATATAAATTTGAACAATAAGAAAATTATTTTCAAAATTTTTGATAAGCAATGTAGTATCCACCTTGCCTTTATCGAAATTATTTTCAATAAAAAATGAACTAAGTCTCTCATACCAAGCCCTTGGGGCTTGTTTTAAACCATAGAGAGCTTTGGTCAATTTAAACACATGATTAGGGAGACTATCATTCTCAAATCCGGGAGGTTGTTCAACAAAAACTTCTTCGGAAATGAAGCCATTAAGAAAAGCACTTTTAACATCCATTTGAAATAACTTAAAATTATTACTACTAGCATAGGCAAGGAGCTTCCTTATGGCTTCTAATCGAGCCACAAGAGCGAAGGTTTCTTCGTAATCGATACCTTCTTCTTCGTTAAAACTTTTGGCCACTAATCTAGCATTGTTTCTAACCATGATACCAGATTCATCTTGCTTGTTTCTAAAGGCTCATTTAGTACAAATAACTAAATGTTCATTTGGCCTAGGAACAAGCTTCCATACCTCATTTCTCTCAAATTGATTTAACTCATCTTGCATGGCGATAATCAAATAATCATCTTTCATGGCTTCGTCAATACATTTAGGTTTGATTTGGGAGAGAAAAGCAATGTTGACACAAAAATTTTTAAGAGAAGAATGAGTTTAAACCTCTTTAGTTGTGTCTCCTATGATTAGCTCCTTAGGATGAACATCTATATACTTCCAATCCTTGGGTAAGGATGTTTCGGAAGTAAATGCATCCAAGTTGCTAGATGGAGAAACAGTTTTATTTAAATTCAAAGCATCAAAATTAACATCATCATCAAAATTATTTTTCTTAATTTCGGAAACATCATTGAAAACAACATGAATAGATTCTTCTATAATCAAAGCTCTTTTATTAAATATACAAAATACTTCAGAAATAGAAGAATAGAAAAGAAAAATTCCTTCATCGGATTTAGCATCAAAATTTTCTAAGGCATCTTTTTCATTCAAGATAAAACACTTATACCCAAAAACTATAAAATATGAAACATTGGGTTTTTTGTTGTTCCACAATTCATAAGGAGTTTTGGTGAGTAAGGGTCTTACTAGAACTCTATTCATGACATAGCATGTTGTGTTTACAGCTTCAGCCCAAAAATATTTAGGTAGGCTATGTTCATTCAACATGGTTCTTATCATTTCTTGTAAATTTCTATTCTTTCTTTCTCCTATTCCATTTTGTTGAGGATTTCTTAGAGTAGAGAAGTTATAATTATATCCATTAGATTCATAAAATTCTTGAAAATCATGATTTTGAAATTTACCACCGTGATCACTTCTAATTGATGAATTAGTGTAACGGAAAACTTTCATTATTTCAAAAACCTTATTTCGATTAAAGCTGATTCAACAAGAATGATTTAACTCAATTCGTTTCGGAAGGATTGAACTTGAAACCTTAAGTGAAAATGCAAGATAAGACTAAGGTAATTTGTAGCACTATAAGTTGCACAAATGAAAAGCATCGATTTTGTAAAGTCTTCATATAATTAAAGCCGATCTCAGAAGATGTTTACGTCAAACCATATGTAGACGTAGTTAAAGCACAGTAAGGAGGAGAGGTAGCTTGCTATAAAAGAAAGTTGCTCAAAGTAAATGCAAACCGAGTTTTAGAGTGGTTCGGTCAAAAGTGACCTACATCCACTTTCGGCTTCCTCCTCTGACGAGGTCACTAGCGTCTATTAGAGGCCTTCTTTCAAGAGGAGAAGGCCAACCACCCTTTTACAGCTTTTCTCCTTTTGTCGGGCTTTGGAGACAACCCTTACAAGTTCAAGTTTCACTCCTCTCTTGAATGATCTCAACACTTAGAAAGAAGGAGGAGAACTCTAGCTTTTACAACACTTTAAGGCCTCAAAGACTCAAGAGTATTTCAAGATTTTGTTCCCTTTTATGCAGGAAAGGGTAGGGTTTTTATAGGCCCTAATGAGTGTTGAATCTCGGATTTTGATGATGAAGTCAATTGTCATTTGTTGTCTAATCTATGTGTTGAGATAAGTGTGCAGGATTAACTACGATGAAAGTTAGACAAGCAGCAGGAGTTGCGCCGGAGTCAAGTTCATGATCACGTTGGGAGTTCGAGAGTTCGACGGAAGTACGGACGGTCGTCGGAGGTTCTGCGAGAACAGATCCGAGAAGTCCAGAAGCTTGCCAAGCGAAGCTCGTCGGAACTCTCCAAGTGGATCGTCGCAAAGTCCAGGAGTTTGCCGGAAGTCCGCAGAAGCATCACCGAGGGTTCATCGGATGATCGACGGAAGTTCGCCGGAAACTCGCCGGAAGAAGCGATTGACGTACCGAAGCAAAGCTGCAGAAATTGTCTTAGATTTAATCGTAGTTAGCACGGTGATTAAGTTAGAAATGGGAGGTGATCCCATTAGCTTAATCCTGGGGCAATTGGGCCCCTGAAGAACTCAAGTTGGGTCGAATGGTTCAACCCATTCGAACCCAAGTAGTTGTGGGAGGTGCAACCGCCCAGGCAGGGAGGTAGCACCGCCCAGGCTAAGTCTCCCAGCGAGACTGGGCGGTGCAACCGCTCCAGCCAGGCGGTGCAACCGCCCAGGGCTCAGTCTCCAAGCGAGACTGGGCGGTGCAACCTCCTCTGTCAAGAGGTAGCACCGCCAGAGCTCAAGTTCCGAGCTCTGCCAAGAGGTGCAACCACCGAGCTCGGTCTTCGAGCTCTGGCAGAGAGGTGCAACATCTCTGGGCAGGAGATGCACCGCCTGAGCTCGGTCTTCGAGCTCTGGCAGAAAGGTGCAACCACCCCTGACAGAGAGGTGCATCCGCCTGAGCTCAGTCTTCGAGCTCTGCCAGGCGGTGCAACCTCTCCAGTCAAGAGGTGCAACCGCCTGATCCCGGAATTCCGGGATTTGATCGTTTTGAGCTCGAAATTTGAATTGGGTTGGGGCCTATAAATACCCCACCCATTCAGCACTGAAAAGATACAGACCTACACCGAAATCTTGATCTTTTCTGTGATCCTAAGAGCTCAAAAGTGTTGTAAAGCCTTTAAGTCTCCTCCTTCTGTTCTTCAAGTTTTCAGTTGTAAAGTGAGGAGAGAAAGGTCTGTAAAGGTTGTCTCCTGAGCCTGTCAAAAGGAGAGAAACTGTAAAAGGGCAGTTTGGCCTTCGCCTATTGAAGGAAGGCCCCTAGTTGACGTCGGCAACCTCGTCGGTGGAGGAAGCCAAAAGTGGAGTAGGTCAAGGCTGACCGAACCACTCTAAATCTCTAGTTTGCGTTTATTCTTGAGCACTTTATCATTACTGCAAACCTCCTTCATTACTACTGCTCTCTACGCTTTCACGAACAAGTTCTAAGTGCTGTTCTTCCGAATCTGCATTCAGACGTAAATTCATATTTTCATACATTACAGTTTACGTTTACGTTTGATTCTGCAGAACTGTCTTCCGTGCTTTTACGAACGAGCTTCTTTGCAGTTTACACTTACATTTTGATCCTATTGATAACTGCAAACTGTCCTCTACAATTTTACGAACGAGTTTCAACATTTAGACGTAAAACTGCATTCAGACGTAAATCGGCTTTCCTCGCACAATCATCAGATCTCAGTTCACGCTTACGTCTTGATTTCAACTGCATACTGCCTTCTGCGAGTATACAAACGAGTTTCAAAGTTTAGACGTAAATCTGCGTCTAGACGTAAAACTACGTTTAGACGTAAATCTGCGTTTAGACGTAAATCTGAGTTTAGACGTAAATCTGAGTTTAGACGTAAATCTGCGTTTAGACGTAAAACTGCGTTTAGACGTAAATCTGCGTTTAGACGTAAAACTGTGTTTAGACGTAAATCTGAGTTTAGACGTAAACTGCGCTTAGACGCAAAACTGCGCTTAGACGCAATCTGCGCTTAGACGCAAACTGCACTTAGATACAAACTAAGAATTAGCTTTTGCATCATAATAGTTTTTATTGAACGAACGCAGCTTTTGGTTTTTAATTGCTGTAAGATTTCCGCTGCACTAATTCACCCCCCCCCCTCTTAGTGCTCTCGATCCTAACAATTGGTATCAGAGCCCGGTTAACTCTCAAAAGGATTAAAATCCAAGAGAGATGACTTACGCCGGAAACCAAGAGGGCCATTCTATTACACGTCCACCCATGTTTAATGGGACGGACTACACCTACTGGAAGACCCGAATGAGGATCTTTCTTATTTCTATGGATTTTGAATTATGGAATCTTGTCGAGAATGGTTTTTTAAAGTCTTCTCTTCCAATGATCGATTGGAATGATTTGGAGAAGAAGGCTTTCGCTCTAAATGCAAAGGCTATGAATGCCTTATTTTGTGCACTCGATAAAAACGAGTTTAACCGTGTTTTAACTTGTGAAACTGCATTTGATATTTGGCACACACTCGAAGTGACCCATGAGGGCACAAGTAGAGTAAAAGAGTCAAAAATCAATTTGCTGTTACACTCTTTCGAACTCTTTCGGATGAAACCGAGTGAAACCATTGGCGACATGTTTACCCGTTTCACGGATGTCGTCAACGGTCTAAAAGGACTCGGAAAGAGCTTTTCGGATTTTGAGCTTGTTAATAAGATACTAAGATCCCTTCCTAAGAGTTGGGATCCTAAAGTCACCGCTATTCAAGAGGCAAAAGATCTGCGAAATTTCCCTCTTGAAGAACTAATCGGGTCACTAATGACCTACGAAATGACTTGTAAAGCTCATGAAGAGCAAGAAGACATCCTTCCAAAGAACAGGAAGGATATGGCACTCAAAACTTCAGAATGCCACTTGAGAGAAAACTCAAGTGATGAGGACTGTGATGATGACTTGGCACTTCTAACAAGAAAGTTTAAAAAGTTCTTTAAAAGAAACAAGTTCAAAAATGATGCAAAAAATAAACTTGAACCCAAAAAGGACCAAGTAATTTGCTATGAATGCAAAAAGCCGGGACACTACAAGAGTGATTGTCCCCAAGTCAAGAAAAGAACAACAAAGAAGAAGGCGCTCCAAGCAACATGGGATGATTCGAGCGCATCTGAGGAAGAGGAGTCCAACACCGAGCAAGTTGCTCATTACGCCTTAATGGCCATCGAAGACGAGGTAACAAATTCAATAGATGCTGATTTATCTTTCGATGAATTATTAAATGCCTTCAATGACTTATTTGACGAATGCAAGAGTATAAGTAGAAAATATAAATTGCTGAAAAAGATGCATGATAATCTTACTTGTGAGTTTGATAAGTTAAAAGTCGAACATCATGATAGTTTAAATTCATGTATCAAATGTCATGATTTAGAAACTATGCAAAAAGAAAATCTGCTACTCAAGGACACCTTGAAGAAATTCGAGGTTGGTAGCAAGTCATTAAACATGATCCTTGCAAACAAGGGTCACATTCCAAAAAGGAGCGGGATTGGATTTGTGAGAAATCCTCATCAAAATCCAACCACCTTCATAAAAGGCTCCATCTTACATGTTCAACACCAAACCAAGTGCAACTTTTGTTGCAAATCTGGACACAAGACACATTGTTGTCCATTCAAGAAAATAAGTCCAAACAAATTAATTTGGGTTCCTAAAGGAACCATGATAAACTCTATGCAACATGATAGAAAATGTAGATCTATTTATGAGGCACCCAAAAGCAAATGGGTACCTAAACATCATCCTTTCTTGTAGAAAACTAAACAATCGCAAGCTAGGAGCAAGAAATGGTACCTTGATAGTGGATGCTCAAGGCATATGACCGGAGATCCATCTCAATTCTCTAAGCTCACTAGCATAGACAAAGGATATGTCACCTTCGGAGACAACAACAAGGGTAAAATCATTGGCAAAGGAACCATAGGTAACAAATCCAACCTCTCTATTGAAGATGTTTTACTAGTTGATGGTTTAAAACATAACCTCTTGAGCATTAGTCAATTATGTGATAAAGGATATATTATAAGATTTGAATCTAATGCTTGCATCATTGAAAAACCACACAAAAATATATCTATGATTGCATTAAAACAAAACAACGTATACACTATTGACATCAATGACTTATGTGATGAAATGTGCTTTGCCGTTATGAATGAGGATGCTTGGCTATGGCATAGAAGATTAGGTCATGCTAGCATGAAACTAATCACTCAAGTATCATCTAGAAAACTTGTAAGAGGAATTCCTCATATCAAGTTCATCAAAGATAATGTATGTGATGCTTGCCAATTAGGTAAGCAAATTAGGGGTAGCTTCAAAGCTAAGAATCAAATAAGCACCTCTAGGCCCTTACAATTGATCCATATGGACTTGTTCGGACCAATCTCTGCATCGAGTCTAAGAGGTAGTAAATACGCCTTTGTCATTATTGATGACTACAGCAGATATACATGGACCTACTTCTTAAAACAAAAAAATGAATGCTTTAGATATTTTACCAAGTTTTGTAAACTTGTTCAAAATGAGAAGGAATCTATGATTTCGTCAATTAGAAGTGATCATGGTGGAGAATTTCAAAACCATGACTTCCAAGAATTCTGTGAACTCAACGGATACAACCATAATTTCTCTACTCCAAGAAATCCTCAACAAAATGGGGTAGTAGAAAGAAAAAATCGAAATTTACAAGAAATGGCAAGAACCATGTTGAATGAACATAGCCTACCCAAATATTTTTGGGCCGAAGCTATAAACACTGCATGCTATATTTTAAATAGAGTCCTAGTAAGACCCTTACTCACCAAAACTCCTTATGAGTTATGGAATAACAAAAAACCCAATGTCTCATATTTTAAAGTCTTTGGGTGTAAGTGTTTTATCTTGAATGAAAAGGATAACTTAGGAAAATTCGATGCTAAATCTGATGAAGGAATCTTTCTTGGTTATTCTTCGGTTTCTAAAGCTTTTCGCATCTTCAATAAAAGAACCTTAATTATTGAAGAATCCATCCATGTTGTTTTCAATGAGATTTCAGAAATTAAGAAAAATGATCTTGATGATGATGTTAATTTTGATTCCTTGAATTTAAACGAAACCCCGTCTCCAACTAGCAACTTGGATGCATCCACTTCCGAAACATCCTTACCCAAGGATTGGAAGTATATAGATGCTCATCCTAAGGAGCTAATCCTAGGAGACACATCAAAGGGGGTTCAAACACGATCTTCTTTTAAAAATTTTTGTGCCAACGCCGCTTTTCTCTCCCAAATTGAACCCAAATGTGTTGATGAAGCCATGAAAGATGATTCATGGATTATCGCAATGCAAGATGAATTAAATCAATTTGAGAGAAATGAAGTGTGGACGCTTGTTCCTAGGCCAAATGACCATTTAGTTATTGGTACTAAATGGGTCTTTAGAAACAAGCAAGATGAAAATGGTATCGTGGTTAGAAACAAGGCTAGATTAGTGGCCAAAGGTTTCAACCAAGAAGAAGGTATCGATTACGAAGAAACCTTCGCACCTGTGGCTCGATTGGAAGCCATAAGGATGCTCCTTGCCTACGCTAGTTGCAATAATTTTAAGTTATTTCAAATGGATGTTAAAAGCGCCTTTCTTAATGGCTTTATTTCCGAAGAAGTCTATGTTGAACAACCTCCTGGATTTGAAAATAATAGTCTCCCTAATCATGTGTTTAGATTAACTAAAGCTCTCTATGGTTTAAAACAAGCTCCTAGGGCTTGGTATGAGAGACTTAGTTCTTTTCTTATTGAAAATAATTTCATAAAAGGCAAGGTTGATACTACATTATTCATCAAGAACTTTGAAAACAATTTTCTCATTGTTCAAATTTATGTTGATGGTATTATCTTTGGTTCTACAAATGAATCTCTTTGTGAATCCTTTGCGAAAACTATGAGTCATGAATTCGAAATGAGTCTAATGGGAGAGTTAACATTCTTCTTAGGCCTACAAATCAAACAACTAAGCAATGGCATCTTTATTAGTCAAACCAAATATGCTGTGAGTTTGCTAAAGAAGTTCAAAATGAATAATTCAAAAGCCATTGACACTCCTATGAGCACCTCCACTAAGTTAGAAATTGATGAGAATGGAGAAAGCTTCGATCAAAAAACCTATAGGGGTATGATAGGAAGTTTACTTTACCTCACTGCCACCAGACCAGACATCATGTTCAGTGTAGGACTTTGTGCTAGATTTCAATCAGACCCTAAGATATCTCATCTCAAAGCAGTCAAAAGAATACTCAGATATCTTAATGGAACTACCAATCTAGGATTATGGTACCCAAAATCAGAAAATTTTGAATTAACAGCTTATGCTGATGCGGACTTCGCTGGCTGTAGACTAGACAGAAAAAGCACATCAGGATCATGTCAATTTTTAGGACATGCCCTTGTATCCTGGTCATCTAAGAAACAAAACTCGGTTGCCCTATCAACAACCGAAGCTGAATACATTGCAGCAAGTGCATGCTGTGCACAAGTTGTATGGATGAAAAACACTTTAGAAGATTACAAAGTGAATCTTAAAGATATTCCCATTAAATGTGATAACACGAGTGCAATATGCTTAACTAAAAATCCTATACAACACTCAAGAACAAAACACATTGATATTAGACATCACTTTATACGAGATCATGTCACTAATCATGATGTAACCATAGAGTTTATTGATACCAAACATCAACTAGCTGATATCTTTACAAAACCACTATGTGAAGAACAATTTGATTACATAAGAAGAGAATTAGGAATGTTGATGTGTCCGAATACTTAAACTAGTTAAAATTATTTTTCGGATGTTATTATTACATGCCTTGACAACGCTTGATCAAATAACATGTTGCAAATCATGTGACAAATATTTTTAACCAAATGCATGTAAGAAGTTCATTTTTCGGTTTGTATGCTAAAAATGGGATGTTCCTGTACACGCTTATGAAAACTTTTTGAAAAATGACTTTTCTCCTTCAAGCAACAAACAATAAAGAGATATTCAAAGAATTATATGTGTCATGACTTCCTTTATGTGCTTGATAATGCTATCATGCTTTTTGTTGATGACAAAGGGGGAGAAACATATGAATTGATAAACACTATGTCATAGCTGAACTGCCATAATCATGTCTATGTCATAGTTGCAAATACTTGAGTGATGCTATAAACAATGTTATAGTTATGCCATCCTTGCATCACCAAGAGATATGTGAACATGCGCTATAGTTTGCATCATGTCTTGATTTGATATTCTATATTGTGAAGAAAATGCAAACTTGCTAGAAAATCTCAAATGTGTGCATCATGTAAAAAGTCCTTCGTAGCTTTATATGACAATGTTCACACTACATGATGAATAGTTACAAACACAATCATACAAACTTATTGATGCATGTAAAACCCTGACTTCATTCTTGAAGAGATACATCATGATGAGTATCATGATGGGAGTATTGATAAGTTTAACTGATCTAACTTATCAATACGTCACTTGAATTCTTAGGTCTTGAATTCAAGGTTGACTTATCTCAACTATGGCATATAGACAGGGGGAGTTAAGGATAACTCCATTATCAATTGATTGTCATCATCAAAAAGGGGGAGATTGTTGAATCTCGGATTTTGATGATGAAGTCAATTGTCATTTGTTGTCTAATCTATGTGTTGAGATAAGTGTGCAGGATTAACTACGATGAAAGTTAGACAAGCAGCAGGAGTTGCGCCGGAGTCAAGTTCATGATCACGTTGGGAGTTCGAGAGTTCGACGGAAGTACGGACGGTCGTCGGAGGTTCTGCGAGAACAGATCCGAGAAGTCCAGAAGCTTGCTAAGCGAAGCTCGTCGGAACTCGCCAAGTGGATCGTCGCAAAGTCCAGGAGTTTGCCGGAAGTCCGCAGAAGCATCACCGAGGGTTCATCGGATGATCGACGGAAGTTCGCCGGAAACTCGCCGGAAGAAGCGATTGACGTACCGAAGCAAAGCTGCAGAAATTGTCTTAGATTTAATCGTAGTTAGCACGGTGATTAAGTTAAAATGGGAGGTGATCCCATTAGCTTAATCCTGGGGCAATTGGGCCCCTGAAGAACTCAAGTTGGGTCGAATGGTTCAACCCATTCGAACCCAAGTAGCTGTGGGAGATGCAACCGCCCAGGCAGGGAGGTAGCACCGCCCAGGCTAAGTCTCCCAGCGAGACTGGGCGGTGCAACCGCTCCAGCCAGGCGGTGCAACCGCCCAGGCTAAGTCTCCCAGCGAGACTGGGCGGTGCAACCGCTCCAGCCAGGCGATGCAACCGCCCAGGGCTCAGTCTCCAAGCGAGACTGGGCGGTGCAACCTCCTCTGTCAAGAGGTAGCACCGCCAGAGCTCAAGTTCCGAGCTCTGCCAAGAGGTGCAACCACCGAGCTCGGTCTTCGAGCTCTGGCAGAGAGGTGCAACATCTCTGGACAGGAGATGCACCGCTTGAGCTCGGTCTTCGAGCTCTGGCAGAAAGGTGCAACCACCCCTGACAGAGAGGTGCATCCGCCTGAGCTCAGTCTTCGAGCTCTGCCAGGCGGTGCAACCTCTCCAGTCAAGAGGTGCAACCGCCTGATCCCGGAATTCCGGGATTTGATCGTTTTGAGCTCGAAATTTGAATTGGGTTGGGGCCTATAAATACCCCACCCATTCAGCACTGAAAAGATACAGACCTACACCGAAATCTTGATCTTTTCTGTGATTCTAAGAGCTCAAAAGTGTTGTAAAGCCTTTAAGTCTCCTCCTTCTGTTCTTCAAGTTTTCAGTTGTAAAGTGAGGAGAGAAAGGTCTGTAAAGGTTGTCTCCTGAGCCTGTCAAAAGGAGAGAAACTGTAAAAGGGCAGTTTGGCCTTCGCCTATTGAAGGAAGGCCCCTAGTTGACGTCGGCAACCTCGTCGGTGGAGGAAGCCAAAAGTGGAGTAGGTCAAGGCTGACCGAACCACTCTAAATCTCTGGTTTGCATTTATTCTTGAGCACTTTATCATTACTGCAAACCTCCTTCATTACTACTGCTCTCTGCGCTTTCACGAACAAGTTCTAAGTGCTATTCTTCTGAATCTGCATTCAGACGTAAATTCATATTTTCATACATTACAGTTTACGTTTACGTTTGATTCTGCAGAACTGTCTTCCGTGCTTTTAAGAACGAGCTTCTTTGTAGTTTACACTTACATTTTGATCCTATTGATAACTGCAAACTGTCCTCTACAATTTTACGAACGAGTTTCAACATTTAGACGTAAAACTGCATTCAGACGTAAATCGGCTTTCCTCGCACAATCATCAGATCTCAGTTCACGCTTACGTCTTGATTTCAACTGCATACTGCCTTCTGCGAGTATACAAACGAGTTTCAAAGTTTAGACGTAAATCTGCGTCTAGACGTAAAACTGCGTTTAGACGTAAATCTGCGTTTAGACGTAAATCTGAGTTTAGACGTAAATCTGAGTTTAGACGTAAATCTGCGTTTAGACGTAAAACTGCGTTTAGACGTAAATCTGCGTTTAGACGTAAAACTGTGTTTAGACGTAAATCTGAGTTTAGACGTAAACTGCGCTTAGACGCAAAACTGCGCTTAGACGCAATCTGCGCTTAGACGCAAACTACACTTAGATACAAACTAAGAATTAGCTTTTGCATCATAATAGTTTTTATTGAACGAACGCAGCTTTTGGTTTTTAATTGCTGTAAGATTTCCGCTGCACTAATTCACCCCCCCCCCCTCTTAGTGCTCTCGATCCTAACAATGAGTTCAAAGATGGAGCCTAAAAGTGTCCAATCCTAGATTTTTGGGGTCTTGGCGGTACCACCGCCATTACTAGGTGGTACTACTGCCTGACATCTGCCACTGGGCGGTACTACCACTCAGTCTGGGTGGTACCATCGCTTGACAAAGCTCGGAGACCAAGCTCTAGCGATATCACCGCCTGACAGGGGTGGTACCACCGCTAGTAGTAATAACTAACGGCGGTACCACCATTGACAGTAATAACTATCGACGGTACTAACGCCTAATAGGAGTGGTACCATCGCCCATAATTCCTGGGAGACCGAGTCTCCCTAGCGGTGCCACCATCGACCAGAAATTTAGGGGCCGAATGGGCTACTCTATTCGGCCCAATTAAGGCTTGTTAAGGACCCAGTTGGCCCCTAATTAAGTTAGTGGGACTACCTCCCAATCCTAACTTAATCTATACTCTAACTATGATAATTAAGACATGATTACTGTAATTCATGTTTCGGTTTGTCAATCGCTTCTTCTAGTGAGCTTCCGGCGAACATCCGACGAACTCTCGGCGATGCTCCAACAGACTCCCGGCAAGCTCCTAGACTTCTTGACGATCTTCTTAGTAAGTTCTGATGAGCTTCTATGGCAAGTTCCTGGACTTCTTGGTTGGTTCCCGTAAAACTTCCGACGAACGTTCGGACTTTCGACGAACTCTCAAACTCCCAACGTGATCTTGATCTTGACTCTAGCATAACACCTGCTGCATGTCTTACTGCCATCGTAGTTAATCCTACACACTTTTCTCAACATATAGATTAGATCAACAAATAATAATTGACTTCATCATCAAAATCCGAGATTCAACAGAGCCACCATGTTAACCCTACAGCCACGAGTCCCTAGTCGCAAGGTACCATTGGGTGACTAGTAAACCCTAGTTGCTAAGGTTCCCCATGCAGTTAGGACTCCTTGACCACATGGGTGCTCAACTTGGTCGAGAATAGCAAGGGCTGCTCTCGGCCTTGTTGTCTCTGACCAAGCCGAGAGTAGTAGGGGTGCTCTCAACCAAGGCTACAAGCAGCCTTCGGCCAAACTTTCAGGGTAGCAATAGTTACTACCCTTTTTCCCTTGTTTTGTATCAACCAATTTGATGACAAAATGCTGATTGACTAAACCCTTTAGCTACATGAACAAGTGCCAGACAAAATTGAGATTAACAACAAAATGCAACAAATTACTCATAAAGTAATTCAATATGATTCAACACAATACGTAGTTAATAACCAATCATTGCACGAGCAAACTTGACTCTAATACCACTGTTGGGAAACTATAGAGAGCGTCATATGTATAACAAAAAAAGAAAAAAAAAAACTAGTTTCCTAAAAGAATCATATCAAATTGTCATGCAGTGATAAACATGGAAAATATAAAAACTACATAAGATATATGAGACACTCTTACTTAGGGGAGATCGTATATCCCCTAATCTATAGATCCCAGTATATGGATGTAGGAGCTCTCGCAAGCTCCCTTTCTAGTAGTGATCCACATGATGGATGAAGCGATAATGCAACTCCTCTTGTGACATATTCTTTCCTCGCCTTTGCGCACCACCATACAATAGCAAAACAAGAAGGGGCTAGCCCTTCTTGTTGTTCTCATGCCCCAAACAGGGGCTGATGGCAAGCGAAGAAATGGGCGAAGAGGATAAAAAGGGCCAAAGGAATCTAGCCCATGACACATTGGTCCCTCTCCTATTTATAGAGGGCCCTCTTAACTTAACCATAATGGATTCTACCCTATTGGGTGTTGAATCTTCATCTAATTACCCTATCATATTGAATATTAAATCTCCATCCAATTATTCCTAGCTTAAAGGAAATTGGAACTCTATCTAAAAATCCACTCTAAGCTCTTAATGGGTTTTACATAATGGATCTAATGAATCAAGGGATTATTGAATATCACATATCTAATCCTCTATTCGTTATATCATTTATTATATGTATACGACCCTCCAGGCCTAATATTGAGTTGATCATGAGTTGCACCTATCAGAACTCTTTCTGACTTAAAACTCCTTCTGACTCAAAACTCATTCTAACTCAATAAATTATTATCCCATAATAATTCAGTCAACTTATTGACTATATACATAAAAGACCACTATACCATAATCGCTAAATGATACAAGGGAATCTAATCCATTTGATCTGTCTGCCCTTAGTTACCATGTATCTATAGTTCCTCATCCATCTTATATCCTAGAGATCATATATCGGATATGATACTATCAAGCCCATACATAATTCATATGAGTCTCACTTTTATTGGATTCTCTCAAAGAACTCTTTCTCTCTCAATCCAACTCTAGTTAGGGATTTGCTTAAGTGATAATATACGAGATATTCCTCTCATGATACCGAGAGTGGATGATCCTCTATTGATAGTCAATTGCCTTCATAGGATTGGTTGTCATTCCCGATGATCAATTGTACTAGATTTGGAACTTCCAAACCTATAAGTATAACATCAAAGAATGAAGGAATCAAACAAGACATCTTTAATACCTCATGTCTAAGAACCAAATATACAATTGGGACTATGAAATCTCTATTTGATTATGAGATATCATTTACCAACCAACATTCTATAAGCGGATCATTCAGTGAACTCATTCTCCAATGAGCACTTGCACTATATGCCTAATGTCCCTACATTGGCAGTTATAAAACTGACTACCTCCATTATATGGATGAGTGTATAGCACACTAGTTTATTCGATTATCTCGATGTCTCTCTCGAGTAACCTATGGCTAGAAATATTTAAGGTCTATGTTTATAGGCGAATTGGTCTCATTATCATGATCTGATCATAATTTCGTTCTTATTACATAGATCTAGGGACATCACAATATCTTTTCATCATCAATATAAAAGTGATAAAATACCACAATAATTAATAACTAAAAAGATTGTATAGTGTGTCACACGTACTATCTCTCATGTAATTAGCTTGTAGGGCACTTGTAAGTAACATCACCTTTGTGGTGTTATGATATTTACTCATTGAATCCATAGTGCTAGTCATAGGTGCCCAACAAGTCAATCACGTGAGTGATGGCACGTGTGACTTGATACAGAATCTTTTTGCTTATTATATTTTGACGTATATCACTTTATAACTATTGCATATATGCATATATATATTGTGATGTCCTTGGATTTGTGCAATGACAATCGGATCATGATGAGATTATGATAATGAGATCGATTTACCTTTAAACACATATCCTAAATAATCCCGGTCATAGGTTACTCGAGAGGGACATTGTGATAACCGGACAGACTAGTGTGCTGTATACCCGTCCATATGATGGATGCAGCTGGTCTCATAGCTGCTCGTGTAGGGACACTAGGGATACAGTACATGTGCTCAATGGAGAATGAGTTCACTAATTGATCTGCTTACAGAATGCTGGATGGTTGATGATGCCTTATTGTCAGACAGAGATTCCGTAATCCTAGTGGTATATCTGGTCCTTAGACTTGAGACACCAAGGATGTCCTGTATGAGTGCTCCACTCTTTGATACCAGACTTATAGGTTTGGTTGTCCCAGATCTAGTACAGCTGGTCATTGGGAGTGGTAGTCGACCATACGAGGGCTATTGAGTGTTGATAGAGGATCATCCACTCTCGGTGTCATAAGAGGAATATCCTATGTGTTCTTGCTCAGAAAAATCCCTAGCTAGGGTCATTCGGTTGAGAGAGAAAGAGTTCTTCGAGAGAATCCATTAGAGCGAGACTCGAGTAGAAACTGTATGGGTCTGACAGCACCATGCTCGATATACGGTCTTTGGGATATTAGATGGATGAGGGACTATAGGTACAAGTTAACTGAGGACAAACTTATCCAATGGATTGGATTCCCCTCTATCGTTTGGGGACTATGGCATAGTGGCCTAGTACGTCCATAGTCGATGAGTCAAGTGAATTATTACGGAGATAATAATTCATTGAGTTAGAAGGAGTTCTGACAAGTATGACTCACGGTCAGCTCGATATTGGACCTAGAGAGTCACACACATATGGTAGTTATTGCGATGAGTAGAGGTTCTAATATGAGATATCCGACGGAGCCCTTGTCTTATTGGATGCAGATCCAATACCCACTATGGGAGAACTAGCAGGGTGTGATAGGGAACCTCTATAAATAGGAGGGATTCAGAGCCTCATAGGCAAGAGCCTTTGCTTGCCTCTCCTATTCTCCTCCCCCTCTCCACCTCAGAGCAGGCTTGGAGTTTTGAGGAGCGTCGTCGTAGCCCTACTGTGTGGATCACCGCTAGAGAGGAGGACGCTTAACCTCCTTTACCCTCTCCTAAGGATCTGCAAGGAAACAGGAATATACGATCTCCCTAGGTAACACAATCTACTCTATATGCAGTTTTAAGTTTCGCAGATTTTGCGCACCAATCTTTGCACGACGATGAACATCTCTTTGGGAATCGGGGATCTCGTTTTCTTGTTCTTCTACTGCACATCTGATATCGCCTCCCAAGATTTCCCAACAGTGGTATCAGAGCCAGGTTGTTCGTGTGATAGATTGGTTTTAAACTGCATGTGTTGTGTTTAGGAAAAACTTTTGACGTCAAAATCGTTGACACAAAAGCGAGAAAGGGCAGCAACAGTTGTTGCCCTCGATTTACGTGCATATAGCGCAACCGCAGGCAGGCAGCATAGGGGCTGCGTCTGCAGCAGCCGGCCTGCTTGCAGTAGGCTTGCAGCCGGTGGGGCTAGCAGCCCGCGGGTGCCCCACCCGCCCACCCGTGGTCGTTGCCGCACAGCGCCGGCAGGCAGGGCTAGGGGTAAGGCGGCCACCTACATGTGGGCACTATGCCCGCGTGCAAGGGCGACGCCTGCGGGTGCTGGACCCACGGGCAAAGGCACTGCGGGGCGAGGCGCCTGCGGCCGTAGCGCCCGTGGGCTGAGGCGCCACAACGACACTTGCGACCGCTGCTCCTACGGGCAAACCCCCCTGCTGGGGTAACTGCGCAGCGGGGCACTGCATCCGCGAGCACAACGCTCACGGGGGCAGCGCCACCCTTAGGAGCGCCAACCCACGGTACAAGGGCGACGCCCCCGCCCCGCCGCACAAGCCATCGCCAGTAGGGTGGCGGCGGCGGCAACAGCAAAGGGGAGTAGGGCATTAGGGTTTTCTGGGCAAAAGATAGTTTTGCCCCTCGGAATTTGAGAAATTTTAGTTTTTGTCTTTTGTCCAAATTATGAAAATACCCCTATGAATTCAGAAATTCCCTATATGTCCCTAATTTCATAAAATATAAATTAATTAAAAGGGTTTATTGATTATTATTTTCTATCATTATCTAGTAGTCCTATATGATGATGATTATTTATACATATGATGTATGATGTGTGGACGGATGATCATGGACCGTGTGATGTGTGTACTTGTGATTATTATTATTGAGGTCTACGAGCCTCCATTATATTTTTCATTTATTGTCGGGCCTGCTTGCCTATGATTAAGTTGTAATCACATGAGGAGGCGCAGCGGGAGCGTGGATGTGATAGCGGGACCCACGAGACGGACGATCGTGATGCATCAAGATGTCGACGGAACCAACAAGGACGATATAGACAATCACAGGGCATGGAGATGCACCGATGCACACATAGATCTTGATATGAGTGATTAGGCCTACTGGCTCGGGCCTAATCACATTAGGTTGTGGTTCATGATCATCTAGTGTGATTGCTTATACACATACTATATATGTATATATATTTGCATGCGATGTAGATATATATTAAATATATATATGTGTGACATATCATATTAGGAGACCTAATCAAAGAAATATCTCTCTCGATAATATTAAGTCGGTAAACGTGAGGCAATTAGATTGACCCACATGGCCTTCGATCGTTATAAGTAGGAATTGATTCCCGGTGTAGGTTGAGTTGGTCGAGTCCCTTGAGACTCACCTATATCGCGATTCACTATCTTGCTTACAACATAGAGATGTCACCGGTAACTTGAGGGCATGGTATGCTTGGTCGAGTCCCTCGAGGGTATATCATCAAATCAGACTCATCTTGTAACGAAGGTGTTGACTTAACCGAGCATCATGGTTGGTCGAGTCCCTCGAGGCCATGGTGATTCGGAGGCCGAACAGGACGGGAATCACAAGGAGTTGTGATCGGCAAGAGTTGCCTACCTTTTAGGCTTAGTGTGATTGGTCGTGTCCCTCGAGGTTACACTAAGACGTTGATTGGATCCTGATCCCCACTAGAAGTCTGTCGGAGACTTCCATTTCACGTGCTGAGAGTGTCGCGTGACTCGTTAGTAAAATAGTGGGAGCATATTAAGATAGAAGTTCATATCTTGATAGTTTATTTCTTACAAAATCTGCATGTTATTCATTTCTGCTGCATCTTTATTTTTAGAGAATGTCACTTTCAAATCCCTTACGTGGCATACTTGATGTCAACCGTCTCACTGGTCCAAATTATACGGATTGACTCCATAACTTGAGAATTATTCTCACGGCGGAGAAAATCATGTACGTCCTTAATATAGTGATGCCTACGCCCGAAGAAGGGGCAAGCGAGGATGAGATCGCTCGCTACGTGAAGTACATTAATGACTCCACTCTTACTCAGTGCTATATGTTGGGCTCTATGACTCCTGAGTTACAAAGACAATATGAAAAGATGGATGCCAGATCCATTCTCCTACATGTCTGCAAATTGTTTGAGGAACAAGGAAGGACTCAGTGATATGAGATATCCAAGAGCCTCTTCCGCATTAGAATGACTGAGGGGACACCGGTTCAGAACCATGTCCTAAAGATGATTAAGTGGATAGAAAAACTCACAGGTCTAGGAATGGTCCTAGAGGATAACTTGTGTGTGGACATTGTGCTTCAGTCCCTACCAGATTCCTTTTCACAGTTCATAATGAATTTTAATATGAACAAGCTTGAGGTGACTCTCCTAGAGCTCCTCAATATGTTGAGGGAGGTAGAGAGTACTATTAAGAAAGAGAAGCCAGTTCTCTATACTAGTGAGACCAGAAAGAAAAGGAAAGCAGAAAGGTCCCTTAAGAAGGGAAAGGGCAAGGGCAGACCAGGTAAAGCAAAGGTTACTAAGAAAAACCCAGCAAATGATAAAGGCCAATGCTTCTACTATGGTAAAGATGGGCACTGGAAGAGGAACTGCAAAGAGTACCTTGTAGAGAGAGCGAAATAGAAGCTTGGAGAAGCTTCAGGTACATTCATGATCAATCTCCAATGGTCAGATTTTTGTGATAGTGCATTGGTATTGGATACCAGTATTGCTTATCACATCTATAATTTATTGTAAATTCTAGCAAAACCAAGGGGAGATTGGCGAGAGGAATATTGTATAAAGGTTTGTTTATGCTAGATACTACTCCACATATCATGAATATAAGTGTCTAAGAGGAAACGAGATGAGATGAACAGTGCATACCTATGGCATTGTAGGCTAGGTCACATCCATGAGGGAATAATTCAAAAGTTGTTAAATGATGGATATCTAGATCCATTCGACTATGTGTCATATGCAACTTGCGAGCCTTGCCTTCGTGGAAAACTGACCAACTCTCCATTTAGTGAAACTAGAGAGAGAACCACTGAGCTGTTGGAACTCATACATAGTGATGTATGTGGACCCATGTTAACTCATGCCATTGGTGGTTACTCCTACTTCATTACCTTTACTGATGATTTCTCAAGGTATGGATATGTGTACTTAATGAAGTACAAGTCCGAGGCTTTTGAGAAATTCAAAGAGTATAAGAATGAGGTGGAGAACCAGACTGGAAAGAGTATCAAAACTCTTCGATCAGATCAAGGAGGTGAGTACTTAAGTACATAGTTTACTAAGTTCCTCAAGGACCATGAGATATTATCCCAATGGACACCTCCTTAAACACCTCAGCTCAATGGTGTCTCTGGAAGGAGGAATCGTACGCTATTAGATATGGTATGGTCCATAATGAGTTTCGCTGACCTACCCATCTTATTCTAGGGATATACCCTAGAGACCGCAGCTTACCTTCTAAACAGAGTTCCAACTAAGTCGGTAGTATCTACACCATATGAGATATGGAAAGGGAAGAAGCCTAATCTTAAGGTTGTTAAGATTTTGGACTGTCTTGCCCACGTTAAAAGACAAAACCCCGATAAGTTAGAATCAAGGACAGAGCGATGCAAATTTGTGGGATACCCCAACGAAACTTGTGGGTATTATTTCTATCATCTCGAGGACCAAAAGGTCTTTATAGCTAAGAGAGTAGTGTTCCTTGAGAAGGAACACATTCTTAGCGGAGACAGTGGGAGAATGATAGAGTTGAGCGAGGTTGGAGAACTAAGCTCAAGCACCACTCAACAGCCCGAGTCTGTTCAGGTACCTAATACATAAGTTTCAACTTTATGTATGTCTGATAGAGTATCTCATCCTCCTGAGAGATATGTGGCACATATTAGAGGAGAGGATGTTGAGGATATTGATCCTTAAACCTACGAGGAGGCTATTATGAGTATAGACTCAGGGAAATGGCAAGAAGCCATATATTCTGAGATGGATTCTATGTACTCCAACAAGGTTTGGAACCTAGTTGATACGCCCAAAGGTATTGTACCCATCGGTTGCAAGTGGATCTTTAAGAAAAAGATCGAAGTAGATAGAAAGGTAGAGGCCAATAAAGCAAGGCTAGTGGCTAAGGGGTATCGTCAAAGACAAGGTGTTGACTACGACGAAACCTTCTCACCCATAGCAATGCTAAATTCCATCAGAATTCTAATGGCCATTGCAGCACACTATGATTATGAGATCAGGCAGATGGATGTGAAAACCACATTCCTCAATAGGAACCTCGAGGAGGAGGTGTATATGATGCAACCTGAGGGATTCGTGTCCAAGACCTGCCCAGATAAGGTGTGTAGGTTGCTTAGATCCATTTATAGACTAAAGCAAGCTTCCCGAAGTTGGAACATAAGATTTGATGAGGCAATCAGATCTTATGACTTCGTTAAGAACGAAGATGAGCCTTGTGTGTACAGGAAGGTAAGTGGGAGAGCGTTATCACCTTTTTGGTGTTATATGTGGATGACATCCTGATCATTGGGAATGACATAAGAATGCTATCCATAGTAAAGGCTTGGTTATCTAGACACTTCTCCATGAAGGACTTAGGGGAAGCATCCTATATCTTGGGGATTTGAATCTATAGAGATAGATCCAAAAGGATGCATGGCTTATCCCAATCCAAGTACATAGAAACCATTGTCAAAAGGTTTGGCATGAAAAATTCCAAGAGAGGTCTCATACCGATGAGACATGGGATATCGCTTTCTACGAGTATGTCCCCAAAGACTCCAGAAGAAAGGGCGAACATGGATATAATACCTTATGCCTCAGCAATAGGGTCTATCATGTATGTCATGCTATGTACTAGGCCTGATATAGCGCATGCTCTGAGTGTCATGAGCAGGTATCAGGCGGATCCAGGCTTGGAGCACTGGAAAGTAGTAAAGTGTATCCTTAAGTACTTGAGAAGGACTAAGGATCTTTTACTAGTATATGGAAGTAATAGCCTTAAGGTTAAAGGCTACACGGACTTCAGTTTTCAGTCTGATGTCAATGATAGCAAGTCAAATTCGGGGTATGTGTACACCTTGAATGGATAAGCAGTGTGTTGGAAGAGTTCCAAGCAAGATACTACTGTTGACTCGACCACAGAGGCGGAGTACATTGCTGCATCAGATGCAGCAAAGGAGGGAGTCTTGGTGAAGAAGTTCATCACAGATTTGGGAGTCGTGCCGGGTAGCGAGAAGCCGACCTCCTTATATTACGACAACAACGGGGCGATTACTCAAATAAGGGAACCCGGGTCTCATCAGAAGTGTTCTGAGGAGGTTCCAACTTATCAGAGAGATCGTAACCTGAGGAGATGTAGCAGTGGAAAGAGTTCCATCTGTAGATAACATTGCAGATCCATTGACAAAGCCATTGTCTCAGATTGTCTTTGAGCGTCACAGGGGTCTGATGGGGATCAAACACATAGGTGATTGGCTTTAGGTCAAATGAGAGATTGCTAGTCATAGGTGCCCAGCAAGCCAATCACGTGAGTGATGGCACGTGTGACTTGATACAGAATCTTTTTGCTTATTATATTTTGGCGTATATCACTTTATAACTATTGCATATATGCATATATATATTGTGATATCCATGGATTTATGCAATGGGAATCGGATCGTGATGAGATCACGATAATGAGATCGATTCACCTTTAAACACATATCCTAACTAATCCCGGTCATAGGTTACTCGAGAGGGACATCGTGATAACCGGACAGACTGGTGTGCTGTATACCCATCCATATGATGGATGCAGCTGGTCTAATAGCTGCTCGTGTAGGGACACTAGGGATATAGTACAAGTGCTCATTGGAGAATGAGTTCACTGATTGATCCGCTTACGAAATGCTGGATGGTTGATGATGCCTTATTGTCAGACAGCGATTTCGTAGTCCTAGTGGTATATCTGGTCCTTCGACTTGAGACACCAAGGATATCCTATATGAGTGCTCCACTCTTTGATGCTAGACTTATAGGTTTGCCTGTCCTAAATCTAGTACAATTGGTCATTGGGAGTGGTAGTCGACCTTACGAGGGCTATTGAGTGTCGATAGAGGATCATCCACTCTCAGCGTCATGAAAGGAATATCTCTTGTGTTATTGCTCAGAAAATCCCTAGCCAGAGTCATTTGGGTTGAGAGAGAAAGAGTTCTTCGGGAGAATCCATTAGAGCGAGACTCGAGTAGAAACTGTATGGGTCTGAGAGCACCATGCTCGATATACGGTCTCTGGGATATTAGATGGATGAGAGACTATAGGTACATAGTAACTGAGGACAGACAAGAATAATGGATTGAATTCCCCTGTATCGTTTGGGGATTATGGCATAGTGGCCTAGTACGTCTGTAGTTGATGAGTCAAGTGAATTATTACAGAGATAATAATTTACTTAGTTAGAAGGAGTTCTGATAGGTATGACTCATGGCCAGCTCGAAATTAGGCCTAGAGGGTCACACACATATGGTAAGTATTGCGATGAGTAGAGGTTCTGATATGAGATATCCGACGGAGCGCTTGTCTTATTGGATGCAGATCCAATACCCACTAGGGGAGGACCCATTAGTGTTTGACAGGGGACCTCTATAAATAGGAGGGATTCAGAGCCTCATAGGCAAGAGTCTTTGCTTGCCTTTCCTATTCTCCTCCCCCTCTCCACCTCAGAGCAGGCCTGGAGTTTTGAGGAGCGTCGTCGCAGCCCTGCTATGTGGATCATGTTAGGATCAGGAGCACTAAGAGCGGAGGGTGAATTAGTGCAGCGGAAAACTTTCGACGATTAAAACTACGTTCATACGATAAAAGTGATTTCGATAGAAAAGTCAATTCATAAATCACTTTAACTTGTGATCAAGCGAGATGTAGTTAAAGCGAATCTATGAAGGCAGTTTGTAGTTGTGATAAAAATCAGAATGCAAGCACAAACTGAAATATGATGTTCGTACGATAAAACTGATTTACGTCTAAACCTCGATTCGGAAAATACTGAACTTTAAAACACGATCATAAATGCGCAGAAGGCAGTAAGCTATTGAGGAGGTTTGTAGTAAAGATAATATGCTCAAAGTAAATTCAAACCGAGATTTAGAGTGGTTCGGTCAATCTTGACCTACATCCACTTTTGGCTTCCTCCATTGACGAGGTCACCAACGTCCACTAGAGGCCTTCCTTCAATAGGCGAAGGCCAACCATCCTTTTACAGTTTCACTCCTTTTGACGGGCTTAGGAGACAACCCTTACATAATTTTCTCTCCTCTCTTGAAAGATCAGAACTTGGAAGAAAAGAGGGAGAAGAACTTTTAACTCATAGAACACTTTTGAGCTCTAAAAATCACAAAGTAAGATCAGGATTTTGTGGTTTTTGGTTACTCTATCATTGTTGAAAGGGTGGGGTATTTATAGGCCCCAACCTAGTTTGAATTTTGAGCTCAAAACTGTCAATTCCCGGAATTCCGGGGTCTGACGGTTGCACCGCCTGACTGAGTTCGAAGACTGAGCCTCTAGGCGATGCCACCTCCTGTCAGGGGCGGTTGCACCTCCTGCCAAAGCTCGGAGACCGAGCTCAAGCGGTGCCACCGCCTGACTAGGGCGGTTGCACCGCCTAGCCAGAGCTCGGAGACCGAGCTCAAGCGATTGCACCTCTGTTAGAGGCGGTTGCACCGCCCAGCTAGAGCTTGGAGATTGAGCCCTGGGCGGAGCCACCTTTGGCCAAGAAATCTGGGTCCAAATGGGCTGATCCATTCGGCCCAATTTGGGTCTGTCAAGGACCCAATTGCCCCAAGATTAAGTTAATGGGATCACCTCCCATTTCTAACTTAATCATCGTGCTAACTATGAATTTCTTATGACAATTACTACAACTTGCTTCCGGTGCATCAATCACTTCTTCCGGCGAACTTCCGGCGAACGTCCGACGAACCTCCGGCGATGCTCCGACGGACTTCCTGCAAACTCCTGGACTTACGACGATCCACTTGGCAAGTTCCAACGAGCTTCTTTTGGCAAGCTCCTAGACTTCTCGGATTTGTTCTCGCAGAACCTCCGACGACCGTCCGGACTTTCGTCGAGCTCTAGAACTCCCAACGTGATCATAGTCTTGACTCCGACGTAACTCCTACTGCATGTCTTTCTTTCATCGTAGTTAATCTTGTGCACTTAAAACATAACTTCGATCGAGACAATTACTCCTAAGAAATTAACCAAGTTGTCCAGCATGTCATTGGTCCCTCGACGCTTCGTCCGATTCTTCGGCGCATCATCCTCTTTTGCGACCTATTGCCCAATCGGCCAGTTGACTCCGTAACTCCGATATCCTTGGCGCAATACCCGCTCTTCTTGGCCTGATGCCCAAGTCCACGACCCGAAGCCTTCTGTCGATACATCGACCGATCCACCGGCCCGACATCCAATCTTCTGACATGTTCCTCTAGCACAACATGATTTTTTCTACTTTAATTGTCTCATTCTGATCAGAGCATCCTACATCACTCAAAATGCAGATTAAAATATAAACACATATCAAGTGGTTTCATCATCAAAATACGAGATTCAATAATCTCCCCCTTTTTTATGATGACAACTACTTGATGACGGAGTTATCCTTAACTCCCATAGTTTAAACAAACTCCCTCTATCAATTTGCCATATTGATAAAACTTTGAATTCAAACTGAATTCAAGTCATTGCAATATTCATCATGAATACTTGCAACACGTCATCATGAACTTATGCATAACATCATACTTCTCCCCCTTTGTCATCAATAAAAAGGAGAAGTCTAACTATTCTTGTGTTTGGAATATAAGTTTAACTCGTTGCATGAAAAACAGAATATCAAGTTTTATCATCATGCAGTTTTGAAGCTAGAAAATTTAGCAAGTGTTACATCATGCTTAGAACATTCAAGCTATCAAGTTTTAGATATGCAAGTTGGCATATTTGCTTTTCTTTGCGATAGGTAAGATAGCACTTTTGCTTCTAGAAATATGCAAGTTAGCAATCTTTGCTTCTCTTTTGAGATGAGCAATTTCTTGCTTCCTTTGCAAAGTTTGAGCTAGCAATTTTGCTTCCGTTGCAAAGTGCAGGTTAGCATGTTTTGCATCTTGAGATAAGCAAGATAACACATTTTTACATTTTCTTGAGATTTCAAGCTAGCAATTCTCGGTGATGTTCAAGATAGCAATTTCTTCTCTTTTGAGAAGTGCAATTTTTACTTTCTTCTTGAATTATGCAAGCAAGCTATCTTCCCCTTTGTCATTGTCAAAAAGAATGGAAGACCTTTTATGTCAATTTTTAAATCATGACAAAGGTGAGTAATCATTCTTATTTCAAAATTCCATAATTGAGATAAACCTTGAATTCAAATTAAGGCTATTTTAATCTTCATTTACATCATATGCAATACATCACATATATCATAATAAAAACTATAAGTATTGTATGCATCATTTTAGCAACAAATCATAGCATTTCATCACATGGCAAGATATCAGCAAGTAAAATTACGATGCAAGTTATTAATATCTTAACATGATTCAAACATTGCAAGTATTTAGCAATCATAGCATTTCATCTATTTCTCATTCAAATATAGCACTCATAGTATCAATTCATATTTTTCTCCCCCTTTGTCATCAACAAAAAGGAGAACGATATAAGCAAGTTTTAAACGTATGTGCGGTAATGATTCATGCCATAACTAGGTTTATGTCATTTTTCAACAATGAGTGATAGGATATCAATTATACAAACACCTTAAGGAAAACATGACATGGAGATAGCTTTCATTACTTCTTCCTCTTTATTTGTTATTATCTTTTTTGCATGAAGGAGGAAAGTCACTAGTGAGCTTACTTGAATGAAGTTAAAATTGATAGGATATTAAAGCACACTTCATTTTTACAAGGATCAAGATATGTGTGTGAATCAAATCCTTGCACATAAAACTATTTCTCTAAAGATATAAGAAGGAATCCTCAAATCCATTTCTCGAAAGATATTTTTCACAAAATAAGTCTATGAGGGATGCAGTTGCTAGTTGATTTCATATGTCAAAAATCAATGATATGAATCAAACTCGATATGACATATGTTTATTAAGTCCGAAAGAGAATAATATATCGAGAAAATCCAAAAATATCAATTGTTAGGATCAAGAAAAATGAAATTTAACACTTTCATGCATTCGGACATGGTTTTGCTATAGATTTTCAAACACAATCATGAAGATAAAACATGCTCATGATCATGAAAATTTTTGTATCCAAAACACATAATTTTCAACATGTTATTAAGGCATATAATAGTGTAAAGTTCTCATTATAGCAATTTAGTGAGTGAAATAAGGACGTCTAAAAAATGATTTTAATAAGTTCATTCATTCGAACACATTTTTGCCATATGTTTTTCAAATACACTCATGAAAATAACACATGCTTATAATCATGTATAACTTAAAATTTCATACATAAAATTATCAATCATAGTATCAAAATATTTAATATTACATCATTATGCATTTCTTCAAGCATGATTTTATTTAATCAAAATCGAGAAATAACAATGGAAATCAACATGATACAAATTATTACTTCTTAACCACATATAGCATGATATTAAACTTCTTAATATTTTCATTAAGACATTAAGCATGGTTTTAATCAAAATCAGAAATAATCAAAATACACATTTTTTCTTCTTAAGAAAAACATACATATAATCATTAGATTTAAATCTAACATTTTATTTCATTAACATGAAACATGTAATTTTCATTATTATTTTCAAATTATGAGCATGATCATATTCTTGTATTTTTAAATTTTTTTTTTAATATGCAATTTTCAAGAAAAATAATTATTCAAAAAAAAGAAAATGCATCATGAAAACATCAAGTAATTTCAAAATAAATTAAAGGGGTTTCGATTACCTCATCATTGAATGTCGTTAAGGCGTAGTTTGCCACCTCGCATTTGTTGATTTTCTCCTCGTCTTCGGAACAGCTTGATTCATCCCACTTTGTGTTCTTCTTCTTGCGTTCAAAGCAAGTAGTTCCATTCTTTTTGCTTTCTAATTTTTGTTTCATTTGTAGTTTAAGTTCACCATCACTTGAGCTTATGCTCGAGTGGTCTTCAAATGTTCTATCTCTAAAATCCTTCCTATTCTTTGGAAGGTTGTTTTGTTCATCATGTTCATCATGTGCATTGTGCACAATTTCATATGTCATCAATGAACCGATAAGTTCTTCAATTGGAAAAATATTTAAATCTTTTGTTTCTTGTATTTCCGTTATTTTAGGATCTCACCTTTTTGAAAGGGATCTTAAGATCTTGCTTACGAGATTAAAATTTGAAAAAGATTTACCAAGAACTCTTAGATTATTGACGATATCCGTGAAATGGGTGTACATGTCGCCTATAGTCTTGCTTGGTTGCATTCGAAAAAGCTCAAAATCATGCAATAAAATGTTAACTTTCAAGTCTTTGACTCTACTAGTTCCCTCGTGTGTGATTTCAAGTGTTTGCCAAATATCAAAAGCCATTTCGCATATAGAAATCCGATTGAACTCATTTTTGTCCAAAACATAAAATAAGGCATTCATAGCCTTTGCGTTTAAAGAAAAATACTTCTTCTCAAAATCCGACCATTCGTTCATTAGTTTAGAGGGAAGTTGAAAACTGTTTTCAACAATATTCCATAAATTCAAATTCATAGAAATCAAGAAAACTCTCATTCGAGTTTTCCAATAAGTGTAGTCCAATCCGTTAAACAACGGTGGACGAACAACCGAAAAACCCTCTTTAAAGCCATGAAGAGTCATTTCTCTTGGGTGTAAATCCAAAATGAGAAATACTGGGCTCTGATACCAATTGTTAGGATCAGGAGCACTAAGAGGGGGAGGGGGGTGGGGGGGGTGTGAATTAGTGCAGCAAAAAACTTTCAATGATTAAAACTACGTTCGTACGATAAAAGCGATTTCGATAGAAAAGTCGATTCGTAAATCACTTTAACTTGTGATCAAGCGAGATGCAGTTAAAGGAATCTATGAAGGCAGTTTGCAGTTATGATGAAAATTAGAATGTAAGCACAAACTGAAATATGATGTTCGTATGATAAAACTGATTTACGTCTAAATGCCAATTCAGAAAATACTGAACTTTAAAACACGATCATAAATACACAGAAGGCAGTAAGCTATTAAGGAGGTTTGCAGTAAAGATAATATGCTCAAAGTAAATGCAAACCAAGATTTAGAGTGGTTCGGTCAATCATGACCTACATCCACTTTTAGCTTCCTCTACCGACGAGGTCACCGACGTCCACTAGAGGCCTTCCTTCAATAGGCGAAGGCCAACCATCCTTTTACAGTTTCACTCCTTTTGACGGGCTTAGGAGACAACCCTTATAGAATTTTCTCTCCTCTCTTGAAAGATCAGAACTTGGAAGAAAAGAGGGAGAAGAACTTTTAACCCATACAACACTTTTGAGCTCTAAAAATCATAGAGTAAGATCAGGATTTTGGTGGTATTTTATTACTCTGTCATTGCTGAAAAGGTGGGGTATTTATAGGTCCCAACCCAGTTTGAATTCCGAGCTCAAAACTATCAATTCCTGGAATTCCGGGGTCGGAAGGATGCACCGCCTGACTAGGGCGGTTGCACCACCTGGCAGAGCTCAAAGATTGAGCCTCTGGGCGGTGCCACCTCCTATCAGGGGCGGTTGCACCTCCTGCCAGAGCTGGGAGATCGAGCTCAAGCGGTTGCACCTTTGTTAGAGGAGGCTGCACCGCCTAGCCAGAGCTCGAAGACTAAGCCCTGGGCGGTGCCACCACCGACCCAGACGGTGCCACCTCTGGCCAAGAAATCTGGGTTCGAATGGGTTAATCCATTCGGCCCAATTTGAGTCTATCAAGGGCCCAATTGCCCCAAGATTAAGTTAATGGGATCACCTCCCATTTCTAACTTAATCATCATGCTAACTGCGAATTTCTTGAGACATTTACTACAGCTTGCTTCCGGTACGTCAATCGTTTCTTCCGACGAACATCCGATGAACCTCCGGCGATGCTCCGACGGACTTCAGGCAAACTCCTAGACTTGCGACGATCCACTTGGCGAGTTCCAACGAGCTTCTTTTGGAAAGCTCTTGGACTTCTCAGATTTGTTCCCACAGAACCTCCGACGACCGTCCGGACTTCCGTCGAGCTCTCGAACTCCCAACGTGATCATAGTCTTGACTCTGGTGCAACTCCTACTGGATGTCTTTCTTTCTTCGTAGTTAATCCTGCACACTTAAAACAAAACTTCGATCGAGACAATTATTCCTAAGCAATTAACCAAGTTATCTGGCATGTCATTGGTCCCTCGACGCTTCGTCCGATTCTTTGATGCATCGTCCTCTCTTGCGGCCTATTGCCCAATCGACCAGTTGACTCTGCAACTCCGATATCCTTGGTGCAATACCCACTCTTCTTGGCCCGATGCCCAAGTCCACGACCCGAAGCCTTCTATCGATACGTCGACCGATCCACCGGCCCGACGTCCAATCTTCTAACATGTTCCTCCAGCACAACATGATTTTTCTTGCTTTAATTATCTCATCCTGATCGGAGCATCCTGTGTCACTCAAAACGCAGATTAAAACATAAACACATATCAAGTGGCTTCATCATCAAAATACGAGATTCAACATATCACTACTAGAGAGGAGGACGCTTGACCTCCTTCACCCTCTCCTAAGGATCTGTAAGGAAACAGGGATATACGATCTCCCTAGGTAACACAATCTACTCTATACATAGTTTTAAGTTTCGCAGATTTTGCGCACCAATCTTCGCACGTTGACGAACATCTCTTTGGGAATTGGGGATTTTGTTTTCTTGTTCTTCCGCTGCGCATCTGATGTCGCCCCCCAAGATTTCCCAACACATAGCACTTCTTGTCATCTTATTATTCACTAAAGTGGAGCTTCTAGTAACTCCCAATCATACCTCTATATGATCAAGTCTCTCATGGGACTTCTCCTATGTGTGTTGCATTGCCTCAAATTTTTTACCATAATCTATTATACCATGCTATATTTTGATGACATCTCTATTATATTCTAATATTTGTGAGATAAACTCGGACTGTGATCTCTTCATGTGTGGCCTCTACTTGTTGCACATCACAAGGCCTCTACCACCTCTGATTGTGTTTGCTCCTTTAATAATCAACTTTTGTCCACCCATTCTTGAGTCATACCTAGACGAAATATAGCTCTAGGATAGTCTATCACCTAGCAGCCCTCAAAGTCCACTGATTTTACTAAAATTAGTGTGTCATTATTTAGATCTTGGGCCCCTCCCCCTAATATAATCTTTGTTGCACTCCACTTCCTTTCACGTCAACTTAAATAGTAGCACTACAACTCTTTAAGAGTACCCATATTCGCATCCTCTTGCCTCATGCCAAGGCCTTCCGATCCCAACTTCACCTCTGTAAGTTGAGTCGCCTTAGTCCCTTCGTCAAATGCTTTATCGTGATAAGATACATGTGTCTCGAAGCACCCTTTAATTTTAACACCATGTAAGATGAGTCTATTTCATTATAATAAGGGACCCATGGAATGTCATGATCTCGTTCTTACTTTTACAAGAGTTTATATCCTTGATCTCCATCTAAGGAAAGCTTTATGTCGTCGCTCTATATTCTGTCTTCTATGTCGTCTCCCTTCATATGGCTTTAGCATTTTACCAAATTCTACCTAAGTTGCTTCACTCCTCAATTTGAATTAAGCTTATGGTAGCCCTTGTACCAACCACTCTATGGGTCAAATCTCCATTGAAATAACTTTTCTCTTTTGTATGGAAGCTTTGGAGATCATCATCCCCTTGGATTACTCTGTATTATTAAATAATTTATATATTAATTCCATCACTACAAGCATGCTTACTTAGATTGTAATTCCTCACTAGTATAACCTCTATTAGTCCCTCAAAACTTAGGAATATACTTAATTTACTATACACTTCTTATAGATATATCCTTCTCATATCACAAAACAAATTTAAACTTCCATAGTTTTGATAATCTTGAGATGATCACGAATAGTCCACTGTATTATTCTTTACACCCGCATTGGAATTGTTGCAGAGGAAATCACGAGGGGATCGAAAGAAACATCAAAAGCTGATTGTGATCGATCAATAAATATTTTTTCTTCTGTTTGCGTTGTACCTGCAATCAGATTCCGTCACACAAACATGTCGAGATGTGATTTGCTAAGGTATGGGCTTCCCAAGTTACATCACTCATCTATAGCTAGCATTTGATATTGGGATTTTGGAGCACTCAAATCCTGTAAGTACCATATTCCCTTTAGTTTTCTGATGGTTTTAGCTTTAATCTCCCAGTTGACGTTATACATAAAGAAGTAATTGAGAAGGTTACTAAAAGTAGACAAGGTTTTATCACTGAAAATAATGGAAATCTTCGTTATTTGGTTTCTCCTTTGTGCATATGTAAGCGAAGACATTGCTGGTAAGTATTTGAGATAGGGTTTATATGATTCATTCATATGCTTTAATCTCAAGGTTCAATTGTTTTGAATTGACAGAATGTCACTTCTGTAAATCTTGTGAAAGAGAAACTTTAGTTAATAACGGTTTCCGTGGAATTTTTAGTCTAAGGTCCTTTTGTGGAGTTTATTGTCAGTCTGAAGGAAGGTCCTTTTATGAAGTTTCTGGGTTGCGTAAAAACTCAAGTGGTGCTTTTAGACTTGTCTGAGGTTGGAGCTGGCTGTGTCATAAGAAATCACATGAATCACACTCGTCATAGGTGTTTCTTCATGAGACTTGCTGCTTGTGAGCTGGATGATTTGCCTAAAATTTAGATGACCAATACCATAAAAATCTTAGTTAGGTTATCAACTTATGTAGGATGAGCTAAAATTGTTTTCCCACATGAAAATTTGTGATTAAATGAATTGATTACAAAGTTAACTAAAATGAGGTAAAAACCACTTATAAATATTAATTGCTTGCAGTTGAGGGAGCACCTCAATCTTACTGTCATCATTTTAACTCCCACCACCAGGCAAACCACTGCTTATTTTTTGAAACCCTCATCCCCATTTATCCCTGTATAAATTGCAAGCTCAATGATGTTATTACCCTCCTGACTGCTGATTAGATTGCAATCTGATGCTTTGTTGTTCTCAAATGAAAACTTCCCGATCAGAATGGATTGTGCAAGCATAAAGAAACTCATGTGTCATAATAGGCTGATAGATCACCAATAATCTCCACATGAACATCTGCCATCTTTGAAATGGTGAAACCTTTTGATATCCCTTAGGATGATCACTTTGTTGCACAGTTTGCTTGCAAATTTCATCAACAAATGGCAATCTCCACAAACTCTACGGTTCTTGACAATCCTAATGTCAGATCCAATGGGAGTGCTCAAAAGACCCAAGGCAAGTGCCAACTTCTCACTATGGCATCCTAATGACTCCTTGTCCTCATCCTCAATGTTATGAAGAACCCAATCTGTATCAGGCTCATAACCCTGCTCTTTAGCTCTGGTTGCTAGTTCCTCTAACTTTCCATATATTTCTTTAGATCGTGGATGAGATCGATCACCCGCAACAAAACGATGTCCACCTCCCTCCACCTCAATGTAACTCCATCCAGGTAACCTCTCGATACCACTGTCTTTCATGACAGTCCTTACTTTCGAAGCATCATCCCATCTACCTGCTCCAGAATACATGTTTGAAAGGAAAATAAAGGTACCCTGATGCTTTGGTCTGAAATTGAGAAGCTTTTCTGCTGCTACTTCGGCCAATTCAACATTCTTATTTGCACGGCAGGCATTGAAGAATGCACCCCAGAGAACAAAGTCTGGTTCCATCGGCATGGCTTTCATAAGCGACATGGCATCGTTCAACCGTCCTGCTCTTCCAAACAAGTCCACCATGCAGGTGTAATGCTTAATGGTGGGCTCGATCTTGTACTCGAATCTCATGCTGTCAAATATCTGGAGCCCACGTTCAACCTTCCCAGAGTGAGAGCATGCCATTAGCATGGCCAGAAATACTGCTTCATCTGGTTCAATGCATTCACATTTCATTTCCTCAAAGCATCGGAGAGCTTTTGCCCAATGGCCATGGATTGCCCATCCCAAAATCATCGACGTCCAGGTAAGAAGGTCCCTCCTATCCATAACATCAAACACCTGGGCTGCAAGTTCAATCTTCCCGCATTTGGAATACATAGCCACGAGTGCTGTGCCAATAACACCATTTTCCCTGAACCCACTCTTCAAAGCAAAATCATGAATCCTAATTCCCCTCTCCAAAGCCCCCATCCTCGCGCAAGCTGAGAGGGCAGATGAAATCGTGAATTCGTTGGGCTGCACGCCTGAATCCAACATCTTCTCAAAGAAACCCAATCCCTGCTCATATTCATCGAGTCTCAAGAAACCTGCCACCATCGTCGTCCATGAGACCACATTCTTCTGTGTCATCTGATGAAAAAGCTCAACGGCAGACTGTGCATCACCTTGCCTCATGTATCCCTGAATCAGACTATTCCAAGAAGCCACGCTCCTTACTGGCATCGACTCGAAGAGCCTCCTTGCAACCTCTAAATCACCAGACAAGCAACACCCGTTGATCGAGACGTTCCAAAGGAGCACGCTCGATGCCTTGTGCCACCCAGGCGTGTCGTCGAACACCATAAGAGCACATTCCGCCAATCCGAGCTTAACATACATGTCGACGATGGAGGTCCGGACGAAGAGGTCAAGGTCGAGGCCGGACTTGGCGGCGGCGGCATGGAGACAGGCGGCGTGGCGAGGGGAAGGGAGCGCTGCAGCTGACTTGAGGGCGAAAGGGAAGGCGAGGCGGCTGGGCCGGAGGCCGGAGCGGGTGATGAGGACGAAGTGGGACAGGGCAGCGGAGAAGAGGGAGCAACTGGCAAGGGCGCGGACGAGGGCGTCGAAGACGGGAGGGGACGGGGGGGAGTGGCGGAAGAGGGCGAGCGCGTACGGAACTGCTCGGAGGTGCGGGGAGCAGGCGGCGGACACGAGCTGTGCGGCGAGGCGGGCCGTGAGGGGGAGCCGGAGACGGAGGACGCGGCCGTGGACTTGCTTGAGCTGGAAAGCGGATTTGGAGGAGTGAATGATGGAGATGAGGTGGTATTCAGTTCTGGCCGGCGACGGAGAGGGAGATGGAGGCGAGAGTTTTGGCATTGAGAGGCGGGACTTGGCGATGGGCCGGGAAGCCATTACAGTGACCGGAGTAGGTGGTAGGGCAGAGATGGCAGAAGGATTAGACGACGCGTCCATGTTGCCGGCGGCAGGTGCCCCGGCCAGGAAAAGGGTGGGGCGTCGCAATGTTGGTGGGTCAGGGCGGTTCAAATTTGTCGATCTGAGACCGAGGAAGGAGATACCGTTTATTATGTGGGTGTTGGATTTCAATGGGATTAAAAGCCACATTACAAAGGTTGACCTCCAAGAAATAGTTTGACCACTTTTGATGCATTATGACCGCAACCAAATTAGTACCATTAAGCTTAATTGAATCACCCGTCAAAATTTGAAGAACTATGTGCACTCTTGCTAATGATGAATAAACTTGTGGGTCAGATCATTAAGTTCATGAAAGTATAACTTGTTTATTATCATTATTGTTAAGGAAAACTTGTTTCGGATTTTTACGCGCTCATTTTCGAAGTTCTACCCTAAAATATCATTCACATAGAAAGGAAAGGAATCTCAAAACAATAAACATTGAATTTCGACTCTTAAACTAAATACTAGTAAATTATTTATAGCGTTGATGGTGTTGGGATAAAAATGTGGGGTATTCTAATTTTAATTAAGGAATTAATCAAATATTAAGATAATAAAATAAAAGTAAAATTTGAAAAAAACTTACATACGTGTAGACGTTGTCTCACGATGAAATCTTATCTCTATATGTAAGATTAATCAAAATCTTCACGTTAAAATTTTAAGGGTCACACATGTATAATTAAATATGTTAAGTTATTATTTTGATTAGTCAAAATTAAAGTGATCTAATTAAAGTGAAGTTAATTGGTAAGGGACATAATTATTATGAAAATTAATTGTGTGGATACCATCAATCATATTTCTAACTTAATGACGAGATATGTTAGGAATATGAAACTCTTACGGCATAATTATATATTCATCAATTATGAATATAATCATACTTATAGATTCATCCGTTATGACTATAAATAAGGTTATGATTCTTGATTACAATATCTAATGAAGTTTCTCTTCACCCATTAAGAAAAAATCTAAAATTCTTAAGGATGTTCTACAAGAAGACCAAATCACTGATTAATTCAAAAAATACTTTAATGGATTCATCAGTTACGCTTCCGTGTTAATATGTTTCTTAATTATTGTAGGATTTTATGCATATTATAGTAGATTTAATGAGTTTTATGGAAACATTCTAAAACTATTATTTTGGATCTATATAAAGTATGCTTTGAACCAAAAATTCAATTTTGATTCTATAAAATAATTGTTTGATCCATATTTGATATGTTAAAGATCTAACAATTGATATCAAAGTCATCCTATAATGATTATTGAACATCGAAGCTTGTTTTTCATGTATTTTAATGATGTTTTCATTAGTATTTTGGACTGATTTGATTCTATTATCATTAGAGAAGATGATGGTTTTATGTAATTATGCCATAGCTTACTCATATTTAGTTTAGTGCATTTTTCTGATGTTATATCACTTTAATTTTAAGATATTTTTTTCTCTTCGTGCCTTTTTCTTTTTATCAGTATACAAATTCATTTTTTCATTACAACACATAAATGTCTAAATTTTTTTGGATTTTATCTAAAGTTTCATACTATGTTGGTTTAATAGTGTTGTTGCAATATGTAAATTTAATTAATAATAATATTGTTATAATATTATATTAGTTTAAACATAATATTGATTCTATAAAGTTGTTTGTTGACATAAATTGAATGGCTTACTTATATTAAATATTTTAGTCAATAAATTAAGACCAAACCAATTTGACTAATATAGTTCAAATTCAATTAGTGATAGTTTAATATTAGATTGAGTAATTTAATGCATGAAGTTGCCAAAGTGACCTCTCATATATAATATTTCTTATGAAAATATTAAATGTAGTGTGTGTTTACATCTATACAGTAATTACCCGGTCCAAAGGAATGTTAATGACTAGCAGGATTTTATACATACCTGCAATGGTAAACACATGATAATTATAAAGTTATACATGTAAATGATAAATTAATCCAAAGATGTGTTTCTCATTTGACATACGTTATTATCAATGTTTAATCATTACAACAAGACTATCACTAGCAATTAATATTGAAGTCCAAAGACAAGATATTAATATTGTACTTGGTAATAAATATTGACCTGGTAATTAATAGATATTAATGTTGCACTTGGTAATATTGCACTTGGTTATATTATTATTTAAATTTACCTAAGTTTATGGTAATAAATATGAGCATAATGTTAGGATCGAGAGCACTAAGAGGGGGGGGGGGGTGAATTAGTGTAGCGAAAATCTTTCAGCGATTAAAAACGAAAGCTGTGTTCGTTCGATAAAAAACTATTTCGATGTAAAAATCGATTCTAAGATAACTTAAGATTAAGCGCAGTTTACGTCTACACGCAGTTTGCGTCTGAACGCAGTTTGCGTCTAAACTCAGTTTACGTCTAAACTCAGTTTACGTTTAAACGCAGTTTGCGTCTAAACACTATTTGCGCAGTTTACGTCTAAATGCAGTTTTACGTCTAAACGTAATTTTACGTCTAAACGCAGGTTGCGTAGTTTACGTCTAAACGCAGTTTTACGTCTAAACGCAGTTTGCGTCTAAATGCAGTTCTACGTCTAAACACAGTTTACGCAGTTTACGTCTAAACGCAGTTTTACGTCTAAACGCAGTTTTGGAAAGATCTGAACTTAGAAACTCGTTCGTAAAAGCACAGAAGACAGTTTGCAGTTATAAATGGAATCAGAACGTAAACGTAAACTGCAATGTAAAGTTTGTACGAAAACACCGATTTACGTCTTAAAGCAGATTCGGAAAGATCATAACTTAGAGACTTGTTCGTAAAAGCGCAGAGGGCATTAGCTATGTAGGAGGTTTGCAGTAATGATAAAGTGCTCAAAGTAAAAGCAAACCAGAGATTTAGAGTGGTTCGGTCAGTCTTGACCTACTCCACTTTTGGCTTCCTCTACCGACGAGGTCACCGACGTCAACTAGAGGCCTTCCTTCAATAGGCGAAGGCCAACTGCCCTTTTACAGTTTCACTCCTTTTGACGGGATCAGGAGACAACCCTTACAGAACCTTTCTCTCCTCTCTTTACAACTCAAGACTTTAAAGAACAGAAGGAGGAGAACTTAAAGGCTTTTCAATAATTTTGAGCTCAAGAATCACAGAGAAGATCAAGATTTCGGTGTAGGTCTCTTGCTCGTTCTGTGCTGAATGGGTGGGGTATTTATAGGCCCCAACCCAGTTTAAATTTGGAGCTCAAAACGATCAAATCCCGGAATTCCAGGATCAGGCGGTTGCACCTCCTGACTGGAGAGGTTTCACCGCTTAGCAGAGCTCGGAGACTGAGCCCAGGCGGTTGCACCTCTCTGTCAGGGGCGGTTGCACCGCCTGAGTCTGGCTCGGAGACTGAGCCCCAGGCGATGCCACCTCCAAACTGAGGTGGTTTCACCTCTCCTGCCAGAGCTCGAAGACCGAGCTCAGGCGGTGCTACCTCTATCAGGAGAGGTTGCACCGCCCAGTCTCACTCGGAGACTGAGCCCAAGCGGTGCCACCTCCTGCCTGGAGCGGTTGCACCGCCTAGCTTCGCTGGGAGATCCTCTCCTGGGCGGTGCCACCTCCAACCTTGGCGGTGCCACCTCATTCACTATTTCAGCTCACTTGGTTTGGCTCCAAACTTGGCCCAAATCAGTCCAAACTTGAGCCTAATTGGCCCCTACTTGGGTTATAGGATTAACACCTAATCCTAACCCTAATTAACATGCTAACTATGAATTTAAAGACATTTTCTAAGCTATTACAAAGTTCGCAAGTCAAGACTTCTTCTAGCAAGCTTCCGGCAAACTTCTGGTGGTC